>NC_060071.1:38140908-38443938 GCF_922984935.1 Meles meles | reverse complement strand
TTTGTTTATGTACATATGCGTTTATCACTGTTAAGTTTCCTTGGCCATTTTCCCCTTTATTATTATGTACTTTCCCACTTTATCTCTGGCTATTTTTCCTTGTACTGAAGTCAACTTTGTGTGATCTTGGAATTGCCACTCTGCTTTCCATGGCATATCTCTTTTTTAACCTTTTACTTTTAGTCTACCTATATTATTACATTTAGAGTGGGTTTCTGTAGATAGCATTTGGCCTTGCTACAAATTTATCTTCATTTGGTGTTTTCAATAATGTACATTTGACATAATTATTGATGGGATTTAGCTATATTATTTTACGAATGTTCCATTTGTTTCTTCCAGTTTTGGTTTTTGTTTCTTCTTTTTGTTCTTCTATTCATCCTTTTCCTCCCTTCCTTGGGATTTGAATAATTTTTAGAGTTCCATATAATTTATCTATTGACTGGTCACACCTCTTATGTTACTTTTTTTAAAAAAGATTTATTCATTTGAGAGAGAGAAAAAGAGAGAGCATAAGCAGGAGGGGCAGAGGGAGAGGGAGAGAGGAACTTTTTAGCACGCTCCATGCTTGCATGGAGCCCGACACGGGGCTCGATCTCACGACCCTGAGATGAGGACCTGAGCAGAAAATAAGAGTCAGATGCCTAACCAACTGCACCACCTAAGCGCCCCTCTTTTGTGTTTATTTTTTAGTTGTCGCCTAGGGATTATAATAACAAGCCTCATTGGTCATGGTTTACTTAAAGTTAATATTTACCACTTCAAGTAAAATGTAGAGTTCTTGAAAACAGATAGGTCCTGTGACCCTCCCCTATTTATTTGTCACATGTATTACATCTACATCCACTGAGATCCTTCCAATGTTACAATGTTTGCTGTCCATATCGTGCACGTTTTTCATAACGTAAAAGGATATGACCTTGGCTTTTTTTTCTTAACTTGACAATGCACAATAGGCAGTGGGCATTATGAGTTCCACTTTAGGGAGGAGGGAATGGGTAAACTGGGTGACTTGTTGGCACCCATGCACGTGGACAACAGCAGAACTAGGACTTCCCCCGTTTGTCCTCACTTCCTATTCCTCTCCCTTCCACTGGGCTGCCTTTTGCTCTTCAGGGCTAACTTCCAGCTTTGGTACAGAAAGTAGATTCCGTGCAATTCAAAGCCTGGGAACTTTCAACAAATAATATTTCAGCATTCTTCCTTTTGGAAATACCTTGGCGAGCTAGAGGAGGTACTCTTCTATCCTACATGTGGCACCGAGATAATACGCAGAAAGATCTGGGTCTGGTCTCCAAGGCACTGGGTTAACCGCCCTGTTGGCTGATGCTCTCCATGTTCCCCACTAACAAATAGTTCAGACCCATGGTCATTTATGTTGGCTCTCCTCCATTTGGATTTCGCTACTTCTAGTCCTCAAAATAATGCGGATTCCAACTACAGATGGCTGAATGCAAATTTCGTTTCTGTGGAAGTCCTATTTCCCTTCCCTTAAATTGGTGGTTTTTAAAAAACTGTGTTTCCTGGAGTCCTGGAGATTTTCATTAAGTTCCCAGATTTCCATTCAGGGGTCGAACGGTCCTGGGTGGATGGGTGTGGGGGGGTGGGGAATCCACTTCCTTCCTCCTTTGTTGGTTTTGAATATTTTATTTCCTTGGAACTATAATGGGAATCTGAAAACCTTCACCTCAGAGCCTTGACTCAGCCTTTCAGGATGGGAGGGAGCTTGAGGTTTGTCGACTTTAGCCATCATGGAAGTCTTGAGCTCATCGCCACCAGGGGACAGGCAGCTGGGACTGAGCAGATTGATGACAGAGAACCTCCCCATCTCTAGCACCTCCCTCTTCCGTGCTTAGCTCTGATGCTCTGCATCCTTCTGCAAATCTTTGCTTGGTGAACTTGCCTGCCCACTGCAATCACCTGGACCCAGAGAGTTTTCTAAAATGCTGATGCCTGAGCCCCTCCCCCAGAGAGGCTCTGATTTAATTGGTTCAGGGTGCAGCTTGGGAATGGGAGATTTAAAAGCCTCCTAGGTGATTCTAATTTGCAGCAAAGTTTGGGAAACATTGACTTCAATTTGCTGAGACACGCCCCTCTGAAGTGCCCATCTTCCTTTGGAAAGACACATGTCACTGGCCAAATCCTTCTTCCGTAAGAATATTTACAAACCCCAAAGACAGCTTTCATTTTCCTCCCAGAGTTCTCCCCTTCTGATTAAAGTCCTGGGGCTCCCCAGGTGTCTCCTGCCACCACCTGTTATCCGTCAGGTCTCTATTTCTCTTACTGAGGTGCCTCCCTGGAACGCAATAGACTAGGACGGATTCGAGCACCACATCGGAGGAGATCTAGGTATCCCTCCTTCTCCATACTCTACTTGGCTTCCTGCATTTCTAACTAGGCCCAGCATAGGGTGATTTGATAAAGAACCTCTTTCACAGGGCGCCTGGGTGGCTCAGTGGGTTAAGCCGCTGCCTTCGGCTCGGGTCATGATCTTGGGGTCCTGGGATGGAGTCCCGCATCGGGCTCTCTGCTCAGCAGGGAGCCTGCTTCTCTCTCTCTCTCTCTGCCTACCTCTCTGTCTACTTGTAATCTCTCTCTGTCAAATAAATAAATAAAATCTTTAAAAAAAAAAAAGAACCTTTTTCACAAAGGTGCTGCTGCCAAGCTCCTCCCCCACACCCCCAGCCCCTTGCATTTGGACACAAATGCTAATTTCTGACCATGACAGAAGAAAGCAGACCCTGCGGATGTCCCTCAGCCTTTGACGGTTCACAGAGCCAAGTCACACACCTTATTTCCAATCCCTCCCCCTTCTCGCTGTCCTGATTCCCAACCTACCATTCAGGTGTGGCAGGTGGTTTTCCAACAAGGAGGCATGCCCCAAAGCCCCAGGTGAGTGAGTAGCGAACAGAGCCAGGAGGGCGTCATGCAGGGCTCCCGCTTGCGCAGTCAGCGAACAGGGCACCCGGCCCCACAAGCGCGGCCGAACTGTGCTGTCCACAGCCGGCCGGGAACACAACCTCATGGAATGTTACCTCCGGGATGGCGGCTGCTTGGCGTGGCAGGGTGCCAGGGCCACCCAGGCTCTCCAAGCCGCCAGAATGCAGCAGCCTCAAAAGGCAGGGGGTGCGGGGGGCTCTGCCACGGTGTGGGGACAATAAAGCCAGGTTTCAGGCAGCATTACCTTCCCCCTCCGTCCAAATTGCTGACAGAAATAATGTAGGGGCTTTAAAAAAACTCCTTGGAGAAAGACTGTCATGTGCCTGGCTGAACCAACATCAGAACCAAAACCCAAACTAACAAATACCCTGCCCCACCCCTACCCAAAACAAAAAACAGACCAGGCCAGAGAGTGGCAATCCCTGTGGCAAAAATTCCTCACCCACCTCCTGATGGATACCCTCCTGCACATTCACGCCTTTCCTCCTTCTCTTTGGTTCCTGCCCTACCTTTTTGCCCTGGGACGGAACAAAATCTCTTCCAGCAGCTGACTCTTTCCCTATAAGCCCTTGTGGTTTCCAGCTCTGCTCTGACCCTGGGCTTCGGTTTTCTCGTATTTCTTTGAATCCCCTCAGGACTTTCTCCTTTCAGACTCCTGGTGCTGACCCTACTCTGGGTCTTCATGGCACCTATTTCACTGATCGGACTAAAGGTAGCGTGACACCCACTGGCTGGGCAGTGGGCACACTCTGTCCCAGGTGCAGCCAATAAGGAGATGCAGAGTCGGCAGAGGATTTAAAAGCGGTAATGAAAGCGTCTAGGGGCACCTGGGTGGCTCAGTTTGTTAAGCGTCTGCCTTCGGCTCAGGTCATGATCCCAGGGTCCTGGGATCAAGTCCCACATCAAGACCCCTGCTCATGGGCGCCTGGGTGGCTCAGCGGGTTAAAGCCTCTGCCTTCGGCTCAGGTCATGATCCCAGGGTTCTGGGATCGAGCCCCGCATCAGGCTCTCTGTTTGGCGGGGAGCCTGCTTCCTCCTCTCTCTCTCTGCCTGCCTCTCTGCCTACTTGTGATCTCTGTCTGTCAAATGAATAAATAAAAAATCTTAAGAAAAAAAAAAAAAGACCCCTGCTCAGTGGGGAGCCTGTTTCTCCCTCTCCTGCTGCCTGTCACTCCTCCTGCTTGTGCCCTCTGTCAAATAAAATCTTTAAGAAAAATAAAAGCATCTAGCAGTTGCTGCTGTTTATTATTACCATGGTGACATCCTACCCGCTGCTGGGTGGGAGCACTCCCACCGGCCCTCCTCTCCCGCCCCGGTGTGCCTCTGGTACCATTGGGTCACCGATGTCCCTCCCAACTGGGCTCCATTTCCGTCCTGCCTCTTGGGCAGGACAGATGTCAACACTTAACAGGCTCAGGAAGGCTTCTACAGAACTCCCCACACAGTTAGTTGTGAGGGAGCTCAGTTAACTCCACGAGAAACAATGTATAAGAAAGAACAGCTTGAAAACCAGAGCAAATGGGACTTTAAAAACCTCTGAGAACACACTCTCAGACGACACCGGTTATTACCAAGCACTGGAAAGCACCGCGCTGGAAAAAGAGGGCATGAAATTGTTTTTATTTGAAAGGCATTTGTTTGAGAAAACCATACTTTCTCCAAGCAAAATGTTAGCTTGCCTGGTTAGAAGTTAATTACACTATTTATTGCTTAAAGCCAGCCTGGAATTTTGGCTTGAATTCTTACGAGCCTGTGATTGGGGCGGTGGAGGGAATTACCTATGCAACCCAAGGCCAGTGAGCTAAAGGTTGATCTGATAACTGCCTATTTCAAAAGGACCCAAAAGATGAGGAATAAGTCCCTGAGGGAGGAAAAACAAAACTGTGGTTTTAAATCCAGGAACGTTATCGGGGAGCTGCAGGAATGTTTGTTACCGGGGATGTTGCTACATGAGGAAATGACTAAAAGGAATAAAGTGATTAGTTGCCTTGATTCTCAGATTAATAATGCCCTTGTTCTTTTGATGTCTTCGCTGTTCACATATTGGTTTAATTAAGATATTTGGAAGTGGAAATCCAGGGTAAACAGAGAAATCATGCGCTTGATATGCTGCTAATAGACTTGAGCTTGATCGTTCTAACCTGTCTCAAAAGCAAACAACCTTGTTAGTCATCTCCCTTCAGCCTGTCTTCAGGGCTGGGTACCACTGGCTAACTTATCTGGGCCTCTGGACATCCCGACTATGATTTCCAGCTGTCCCCATCTTGGTGCCTATTCGACCCTGAACTTTGGGTTTCTCCCAAGGTTCCGGCCTCAGTCCTTTGATTTTCTCCTTCCTGCATAATCGAGCTGATTGGTGGGGCTTCATTGCTCACCCCTGTGTGACTCTCCAGCTTGGCCCTCCCACCTCGGCTCAGAGACTTTAATTCCAAACGTCGTCAACTGGTCTTGTTCTCGACTCAATCCCTCCTGCCTCCTTCTGCCCGCCCTCCAAGCATTCCTTCTCCTTTCCATCTCTTATCTCCCCCTCTCTCTGCCAGCTCCTCTCCATCTTCCAAGAAACATGTTTAAGTCTACCCTTGCCTTAAAAAAAGGAAAGAAAACCACGTCTTGCCTCAGTCCTGGCACCCCTTAACCTCCCTCCTCCTCTTCACTGTCAAATTTCCTAAATAACATTGACTCTGGCTGCCTTGCCCCTGCAAAGGGCAGGAGTCACATTCTGGTTGCTGGATCCAGCTGTGTATGTTTGCAGCCTGTTAACCCTTTCTGCTAGGACAGAGACAGCTCCCCGAGGAACCCCTCCCATCCCTCACTGCCAGGGAGTTCCCTCTCCTGACCCCTGCCTACCTCTGAGCACGCCTCTGGTCTGCCCCTGTCTCCTGTTCTCCAAAGGGAGCTGTTGTTCTGGTCAGCTCCTCTCTCCCCTCCACACTCTCCCTTGCACAACCCCAACTCTCCACTCTGAAGAGATGACTCCCAATTGATATCTTTGGTCCCAATCTCCTTCCTGAACTCCAGCACTGGGTTTCCCATGGCTGGCTAGAACTTTCCCTGGTACATTTCATACATGCCTCCAGTTCAACCCATCCCAAATCCCACAGACCATTTTTTTCCTCCCAGCCCTGCTTCCTTCCTGTCCTGGCCCAGGTGTCCTCCCAGTCACTGGACCAGACACCTTTATTTCCCCCCAGCTCCTCCTTTAGCTCCAACATCTTATCAATTACAAAATCCTATTTCCCAAGGAAACTGCAAACCTTATTCCACCATATGGTGGAACTTCCACACCTCTGGGCCCTTGCCTATACTGTCCTTTGTCCAGAAGGCTTGTCTCTTGTGAGGAGGGGACCATGTGGACAGAAGTTGCCCCTTTCCAGTCTGGGCCTCAGTATCCTCACATGCAAAATCAGGGGTTAGGAAGGCAATCTTTGTCTTCTGTTTTTGTTTTTTAAGATTTATTTGAGAGAGAGAGACAGCAAGCATGAGCAGCGGGGAGGGGCAGAGGGAAAGGAAGAAACAGACTCCATGCTGAGCAGGGAACCCTACTCAAGACCCTGATCCCAGCACCCTGGGATCACTACCAGAGCCGAAGGCAGACACTTAACCAATTAAGCCACCCAGGTGCCCCTAGAAAGGCAATCGTAAAGCTTTGTGATTCTCTGGATGAAATTCCTCACCAGTTCTGTATGTCTACAACCTACTTATCTTTCACAATTCACGGCAGCTGCTGCCTCCTTCCAAAGCTTTCTCTGCCTTCCTTCCTGCTCCACCCCAACGAAAAGTCACATTTCTCCCTCCGGATTCCTATAACCCTTTATATATCTCCATGAGGGAATTTATCACCGATTACTTCTTATCTGCCCCATTTGATGAACTGACCACACACTTGTGCAGGGAAAAGGTGATGTCTAGTGTTTTCTTCTTTGGATCCTTCTGGTGTGTAGTAGGCAACCATGAAATAGTCACAGAATGAAGAGTGATGATGGAAACCCATGATTGCTTCTGATTTTCTCCTGGAAACTGTCCTGAATAGGCAGCCGGAGTAGCTGGCCTGCGCAACAGAGGCCACTCGGATGTCTGCCAAGGAAAGTGGGTCTCGTTATCTTTGAGGTTCTAGTTCTGCTAGTTCGGAGCATGGACCATGGAAATTGAGGCACTGCCACCATTGGCCTCCCTTGAAATAAAAACTGAATATTCGAAGACTCAGTTGAGGGACAGCTGGCCTTTGGCTGGTCCTGAGTGCCCACCCCTCTGACCCTGCTTCTTTCCAGAAGGACCCTTCTCTACTCTCCTGGCAGCTCCTGACAGCCCTTCCGTGGCTTAGAATTATCTGTGTCCTTCGGTTTCTGCCTCTGCCCTCCAGATTCTACCCTTTCTTCAAGGCTTGGCCCAGGTTCCTCCATGTCTGCCCCACCCCCGATTACCTGTCACTACTTTCTTTCTGTTTTCAAGACCCAAAGTGGCCTTCTTATATCTTCCCCAGGCCAAGCTCTTTAAATCAGAGCCCACAAAAATGGCATCACTATCCACTTCTCACTCCAAGAGACAAAGGCTGCCCCATTTGCACAGCTAACAGGGGAGTCTGGGGGTCTGGATTCAAAGCTGGGTTTGGGGCCCAGTGCTCTTGTGACTTTCACGGCATCACGTTCTCCCCATTCCATCATGTAAGTCATTGGAGGTAGGGGCTGTATCAGCGTAGCCCTTGGATCTCCAGTCCCGTGCCTGGTCCACAGTGGGTTCTGGGTAAGCACAATACCTCAATAAATACTTAGCTCCCAATCCTTTAAGTTTAACCTTATGCACTATCTTCATCTTGTCACTTGGCAATTTCACTGTAAGAAAATAGTGTGTCTTTTTTTTTTTAGGGTGAAATCACTTTAGTAATGTTAAAAACCTTTTCATTATATGAAAACAGTTTTTCATTAAATGTTGTCTAAAATTTGCCAAGATCATTGCCCCTCACCAAAAAGGGCAGAAGACAGCCCTGACAGGAAGAAATGGCAGTGGGTCCCGAGAATTAGAGTGTCTTCCCCCCAACTCCCCCAGGCAGCCCCCAACTCCCCTGACCTGCCCAACGTGGGTTTCCACACACGAGCCCCACACTTGTCCTGAAGACCTGCCCTCACTTCAGACCCAATGAGGATCCATTTCTCTTATACCATCTGTCTACACTGCAGGCCCAGACAAGCTGTCTTCTGTAGAGAGACCAGCAAGAGGTCAGAGGGCAGGGCTGGCTTTAGGCATCAGAGCACAAACCCTGGGGGCCTGGCCCTTGTGCTACTTAAGATCTCCTTGAAATCTGCCCCTTCTCTTTGCCTCCTGCCTCAGGTTACAACCTCTTCTTGCTGGCTCTGATCACCACCCAGGAATGACTGAGTAAAGCATTCAGATGTCATTGGACAGCTGAGCAAAAGACACAGCTCTCCCTTAGAATGCAGAAAAATTAAAATAATAGAGCTGTATCATTTTTCACTTCCAAAAAATTAAAGCATAATACACATTTCCTGGGCGACATGAGGAGACAATCACACCAGAGCAGCGGCCAGAAATCTTTAAAAAATCGATATCAGGGTTGTTCCTTCATTCACGTAAATGCTTCCTGAGCACCTACTATGTGCCCTGGGCCATGACTGGCAGTTAGAACACAGCAAGGGACACCGAGTCTGCTTTCTTTGAGGGAAATGGTTGCTGAAAAAGAGGGTCTAGTTTATATGTGGTGGGTCAAAGAAGGCCTCTCTCTGGAGGTGCCTGAATGTGGGGAAGGAGCCAGCCTGGTGAAAAGCAGGGAACTGCATCCCAGAAAGAGGGAATAGCCTGTGCAGAGGCCCTGAGATCAGAAGAACTTGGTTTGAAGACATGACAAGAGGGCTGGCTGATGACTTTTTGTTCCCATGAAGAGAGGCGACTGTGGTTACCCTTTTGGAGGTGGGTGGGTAGGAGGATGGCAATAACATTCCCACGTGGTAACAGAGGGGTAGGAGTTGGCTCTCATAAGAATCAAGAAACTTACAAGGCTGAGTCCCCAAATTTGAGTTCTTTAATCTAATACAGTTTATTAACGCTCCTTCCCTGGACCTCCGATTCCTCATACATGAAATGTTCGATCTCCAGCATCCCTGTGAGTAAAAATTTGTCTTAAAAGATGAAACATAATTAAAGTAATGAATTTGAAATGATGACATGAATCAATTCACTAAGAGTTAAAATATGATGACACACTCGAGAGCCTTAAGGGCCACCTCCTGTTTTCTCCTTGGGCCTGGGACAGCACTCCAGGCTGCGGTGGGAGGAGACTGTGGGTGAGGCCCTCAGGAAGGAGCTCTGAGCAGCGGGTGGAGCCTGAGCCAGGGAGGAAAGTCACAGCAGCCATGTTTCAGAAGACTGACATTTCAGAATATCTCAGACCAAGGAGTAGGGGTGGGGGGGATAGGGGACTTGGTGGGGGGCAAGGCGCATTGGTCTGAAGTTACTTTTCAGATCTGATTTATTGGATGTACATGAGTGTTACCTCTGACAGTTTTATTTTCCACGTGGTTTTCACCAGGTGAAAATCACAACCTGATTTTTTTTTAAATATCACAGAAGTAATTAATTTTTTAAAAATTGAGCATTCTAAAAGTAAAAACCCAGGGTGCCCAGGGGACTCAGTTGGTTAAGCGTCTGACTCTTGATTTTGGCTCAGGGTCATGAGATGGAGCCCCAGCTTAGGCTCTGTGCTCAGCAGGGAGTCTGCTTGAGATGTTCTCTCCCTCTGCCTCTGCCCCTCCCCCTATTTGCACACACGCTGTCTAAATAAATAAATAAAAATCTTTAAATAAATAAAAGTAAGAAGCCAATGCTCTCACTTCTCCCCTTAGACCCAACCTCACTTCCCTCCATGAGGATAATGACTTTTTTTTTTAAAGATTTTATTTATTTATTTGACAGAGAGAGATCACAAGTAGGCAGAGAGAGAGAGAGAGGAGGAGGAAGCAGGCTCCCTGCTGAGCAGAGAGCCCAATGCGGGGCTCAATCCCAGGACCCTGGGATCATGACCTGAGCTGAAGGCAGAGGCTTTAACCCACTGAGCCACCCAGGTGCCCCGAGGATAATGACTTTTAACAGTTTGGGGCTTATCCTTCCAGACCTTCCCGTGCATGTGCAGACACAGACCTATATAAAATTATGTGTAATTTCAAACAGTGTATTTTTAATACAAAAAGGGGACCCTACTGTAACTTTTTTTTTTTTCTTAAGCCCAGCATCATTTCAAGATCTTTATTCTGTGTCGTGGAATGTAGAGTGACTCCATTATTTTTAATGGCTGGAGAGTGTTTCATAGGATGGAAATCTAGCATTTAATCACTTTCCTACTGTTTGGCGATTGGTCAGCATTTAATTTTTTCAGCTTATAAAACTGGTTGCAACAGACACTCTTGCTCAGGTCTTTCTTCATGGTCCTAAAGGAGTATTGTCATAGGGTCCCCAGTAGTGCAACTGCTAAGTCAAGGCTTTGCACACTGTGGTATTACCAGCTAGTTGTGCCTCCTCTCCCACACCATATTTGTACTTGCATTTAAAGTTTCTGCAATCTGCAAAAATTGTACTGTGACATTTTGCATTTTTCTGATTACTGATGGGGTTAGATATCTTTACATAAGGCTTTAGATCACTGACATTTTCCCTCTGGGGCTCACTTGCTTTTATCATTTGCCTGTTTTACATTGGGTTGTTTTATCTTTTCTTAGTGAACTGTTAGAGCTTTCCTCAATATTAAGGATGTTAGTCATAAGCTCTTTGTCTGTTACATATCAAAGATATTATCTTTCAACCTATCCCTTGTCTATAATAGAGTCTTAGACATGAAGAAGCCTCTAATTTTTATTAAATCAAATTTGTAAACATCATTAATGCTCACAGAGGCCAAAAGCATGTCAAATCTCATTAGAAAGTCTCTCCTCCCCCCATGATTTAAAAATATTTAACCCAGGTATTTTTACAGATTTTATCATGCTCATTTACTTCCATATATTTGTAGTTTTTATACTGGTATAGATTTTGACACTGAAATCTAATTTTACTTTTCTCTTCATAATTATCCTAAGGCTGATTATTGAATTATTCAACCTTTTGATTATTTAAAGTGTACCTATTATCATATGCTATGATCTGATATTTACAACCTATTTCCAGACTACATTTCTTTGCAAGCTCTTTGGCACCCTTGGGTTGGCCCCATACTGTTTTTTTTCTTTTCTTTTATTGTGATTCTTTAAATTTTTTTTTTAATATTTTTTTTTTTTACTAACATACAATGTATCCCCATACTGTTTTATTTGCCTCCAAACTTTTGATACCTGGTGAGAGACATTCTCACTTCCCCAATGTGTCCCTTCTGGTACAATATTCTCGAGAAAATGAGAGCTATTTAGCTTTTTAAAAACTTCAAAGAGGAGATCTCCCATCTTGTGCCACAAAATGAATTTGTATCTTATAACTGGAAAGAGGAGATGGCTCATCAATATCCAACAGCATTTTCCCCTCAAATACATAACTCAAACGCAGGTTTTGCAAACATCACAATTTGCAAAAGCCCAAGTATGGATCAGTGGTATGGAGGTTGGTCTATCTTCTTCCTCTCATTCTATATGGTACATTCTGGACCCCAGCAACCAGAATTCTACATCATTCCTATTCTGTGGTGTCTGTAATCACTTTTCTTTCTCTTTTCATCTAGGTCCTAAATACATATTCTTTCTTGACACCATAGCCTCTCTCAATATTTTACTGTCCTCCTTCCCCTGCAGGTTGGGCCTGGGATCCCCCGCCAGAAGTTGGCTCAGAGAACAGGTGTATTTAGGTCTATGTGTCCATGCACCCACTTTCCCCAAGTGGGAAATTTTCCTGAAAGGAACATGAGTTTGAATGCCGAACCCTGTGTCCCAGCACACTCCCCCTTCCGTTAGCTGGTTCCTAGTTCCCTTTATCATGCACCTCTCACAGATCCCGTTCACGTCATGTCCTCCATCCTCCTCGTCCACACTCCCATCGCACACTTCTGGGACAGCTCCACCATCTAGGTTTTCCGTGTGTTTCTGTTAAAGCTCTCCAAATTAATATTCCTTCTAGAATTCTCCTTGGTGTACCTCTCCTCATACTTCCCGGTTGCACTAACAGCTTGTACCTGTGCTCTTAACAGTGGCGACCCTAATTTCCCCTTTTGCTTCCTTCCCCCTTTTCCAGCAGATGATCAAAGGGTACTTCTCCCCACCTTTCCAGTTCTTCTGCCCCCAGAAGCTCTGTGTTCTGAAGACCACCTCTCAACTCACATGCATTCCTGATTCCCCTGGAGTCTGCACTCTGACTTAGCTGGACACTAGGTTCAGGGGACTTCTTCCGCCTGGGAGTGGTTTTAGACTGACCTGAGGCTTCCCTGCCTCTTTCCTTCTCTCCTCCCTACAGATTCTGTGCGTCTCAGGCTGCCACAGGGCAGTGCAGTGTGGCAGAGGAAACAGGAGTCTGGTGTGCTGGGAATTTGGTGTTCTTTCTCCTTTTGTTATGCTTATTTTAACTTTTGGACATTCTCTGTCCTCCAGTTATACCGACAAGGGTGTGATTTTTGCATGTTTTGTTTTTCCCTTTCCTGAGGGTCTGTATTGTTTCTGGAGGAAGTACTGGGAGGTAGGCACCTAGCTGCCTCCAACTATATTCAGCTGCCCTGTTCTTCTTTTTTTTTTAAGATTTTTTTTAATTTATTTGAGAGAGAGACAGTGAAAGAGAGCATGATCGAGGAGAAGGTGAGAGGGAGAAGCAGACTCCCCGTGATAACCTAAAGTCATGCTTAAAGGGTGTCAGGCCTTTGTTAAAAGTCATCAGAAACCATGCTCTGGAATCAACTGATGAAAAGCCAACCAGATCAAAATCTATATGGTAGTGTAAAGTATGGAGCTGGGAGCCCAACTCCGGGATCATGACTTGAGCTGAAGGCAGTCGTTTAACTGACAGAGGCCACCCATGCGCCCGTGCCCTGTTCTTCTTTTAAGTGATAATAGCTACCATCAAAGAACTATTTTAATAGACCAAATACTTATATAATAACAGTAAAACTAGCTAACATTTACTGAGGACTTACTATGTGTCAGGCATATCCCTAATGCTTTCCCTGTATGTCATTATCCAGCCACCATCTCAAGTAGTTACCTCTCTTATTCACAGTTTACAGAGAAGCCGAGTTCCTTGTCCAGCATGCCCTCATTAGCCTACACAATCTTCACAAGGTCTCCAGGTGGGCATTATTTGCTCCATTACATAGATCGAGAAGTGGAGGCTCAGAAAGGGAAAGTAACTTGCTCAAGGTCACGGAGCTCCTGAGACGTAAAGCTGGGGTTTGATTTTGTTCCCAAGCCATTCCTCCCTGCCTTGTGAAGGAAGAAGAAAGTAGCATGTGTGTGGGATCCTGGATGTGTGGTGCTGAAGCTGTTCTTAGACATGGGGACAGTGACTCTCTAGACAGAGTGGGAGTCAGGCCACCTTCTCATGGGCCTTTACTGTGGTCCCTGCCATGTCTCCCTTCATGAGGGGCCCAGGCAGAGCGGCAGAGATGGCAGAGGTGGGGTCCATCTGGAGCCCTCCTTCCCACCTTGAGACTGGGGTCTACCTTCTATGGGGGCATGTCCAGGTGACTCCCTTCTCCAGGAATGGCAAGAGTGGGCAACGGACACAGGAGGGGACCTCAAGGGGATTTCTGGAGGGGAGAAGCTACAGTGCCAGCCTCTTGACTGAGCTTGATCAGCTAGAGAGACAGCAATAGAGCACAGGCATCTCACTCGGGGGACTGAACCTGACTCTGACCTAGCTTCCGATCCAGCTGCCAGGCGGCAGAATACAGAGTACAGAGGAACAGGGTAAGGTGCGCCAGGACCGTGCCATCAGCAACCTTACCACTACAGAAATCATGACAACCGAACACCCTGGGTCCCCAATGGGT
The DNA here is from genome assembly GCF_922984935.1 of Meles meles. Classification (NCBI taxonomy): domain Eukaryota; kingdom Metazoa; phylum Chordata; class Mammalia; order Carnivora; family Mustelidae; genus Meles; species Meles meles. The sequence continues at coordinate 38,430,035 of NC_060071.1, read as the reverse complement.
AAATGATATAGAGACAATCTGTAGAGGAAGAGATGCTTAAAGGACCTAGATAAAAACAGGCAATACAATCAGGTCAGGAGATGCCCAACCTGGGCAATACAATCACAAACATGCCAAGGAAGCGATTTCTATACCAGTCAGGAGAGGGAGCACCTGGCAGATCCCATCTGGAGTTCATGATCTTAGGACAACAACTCACTGAGTTACACCCTTGTTCTGCAGGATTTGGGGATGGGCGAGGGAAAGGAAGCTAAGAAGATACAGAGTAGTGTGTGAGCTCAAGAGGTACAGAAGGAAAAGTTTAAATTAAGACCTGAGGGTGGCTGGCAATTACACACACGCATACACACATGCACACAAACACTAGCTCCTTCATGTACCTCTCTGTACCCCCTGACCTGCTCCAGCTACAGGCTATCCTGGCTGCCGGGTGCACGCGGCTCTCCCCATGCGGATACCATGGGGCATTCTGTGTGGTTCGCTATGGTCCTGTGGGGTCTGCTGGGGTGGTCCACAGCAGGGTGGGCTGCTCTGGGTTGGGCTTCTCCAGGAAAATACTTGGTTATGGAGGCACATTCTGAAAATGCAAGTCTAGAACATACGCACGTTTCCCTGGGACAGGAGGACCCTGGCAGCTATCATTAGACCCTTCCGCTTGTTTGTTTGTTTTTAATGGCTTTTTGTTTCAGAGCAGAAGTTTTCCATTAAAAACTGAAATATTTGGGGGTGCCTGGGTGGCTCAGTTGATAAGCTCAGGTCATGATTCCAGAGTCCTGGGATCAAACCCCGCATTGGGCCCCCTGCTCAGTGGGAGCCCTGCTTCTCCCTCTCCCACTCCCCCTGCTTGCGTTCCCTCTCTCGCTGTGTCCCTCTCTCTGTCAAATAAATAAATATTTTAAAAAACCTGAAACATTTGGATTATTTCTCATAACTGAATGTGAATCCACAATTATTTTAATCAAAATTCCCATTAAACTAGACAGAGGAAGGGAAAAAGAAGTTGCAAGGAAACTTTTTGAATAAATTGAAGGAAAAGGTATCATTCTGTCATTCTGGAAAAGCTTTTTTTTTTTTTAATCTTATTTTTATTTATTTGAGAGAGACAGAGAGAGAGTACGACCAGGGAGGAAGAGCAGAGGGAGAGGGAGAAGAAGACTCTGCCCTGAGCAGGGAGCCCCATGCAAGACTCAATCCCAGGACCCTGGGATCAACCTGAGCCGAAGGCAGACCCTTAACCGACTGTGCCACCCAGACGCCCTCTGGAAAACCCTAACCATGTTAAAAGAAAATGTGATAACCTAAAGTCATGCTTAAAGGGTGTCAGGCCTTTGTTAAAAGTCATCAGAAACCATGCTCTGGAATCAACTGATGAAAAGCCAACCAGATCAAAATCTATATGGTAGGGTAAAGTATAATGTAAAGGAAAAAGTGCAAGGGGAGAAATGGAACCATCCAGAACTAGATGAATTGCTGTGGTAGTCCAAGAAGGATAAAGTCACTAGAACATAAGTGAAGAAGACTGATGGCTTTTCCAAACAGAGCACCTGAGGGACAGCCTTTCCCAGATGGTCTTCAGCAAAGGGTCAGCCTTCATCTGAAAGATCTCTGACCATGACCTTACTAAAAGCCCCACACTTGACACCAGCCGTGTTCCTCCCCCTTCTCCCTCCAATTCAAAGTCTTTTGTTACCAGTGGACCCAAGGAGACAGACTGTGGGACTTGGCCCTCCTTCCTCTGCATGTATGGATGTATGGATCACCCCATGATGCTTCCTCCTGAGGGATTTTTCTGGCTCCCCACATCTTTGATAGAGATGAGAAATGCCTCCCTACCGAGTGTATACATGGGGCAGGGGGCAGTTCTTGCTTTTCTTCTTCCACAGGTTGTATTTTCCTCTACCGTCCCCAAATCCGGAAATCAACTGTGGTTAACATCGGGGTTGAGTTAGTCTTTAAACGAACCTATGACTCAACACTTAGAACCACAGCGAGATATTTGAGACATTTTTAAATCCACTCTCATTATTGGGTGAGGAAACTATCCTCTCCTTAAGTGGCCCCCCCATTTGAGGTTTATGGAATTGTAATTCCAGGGTAGTGACTTGTAAAGAAGGTTTATCCAAACTACTTAAAATATGAGATTTAAAATATCCAAACTACTTTCAATATGAGACGTCACCCGGGGTTAGTGTTTCCAAAATGTCTTCCCTGGATACGAGTCCCTCCAGACATTGGGCTGCAGCAGAATTTCTTAGTGCTGGGAGTACAGCCAGTGAACCTGGTCTGCGGCCACCAAGTGTCACTTCTCTCCTCCACATGGCTACTGCTGCTTCTCTAAGAAACCCTCAGATGCCAGAGCTATCCAGAGATGCCCCCGTCCAGTCCCCAGGCACAGAGGACGCGGAGGGGGGCGGGCAGCTGGAGAGATTGGCTCTGACCGCTGCGCTTGGCTGGCTCCTGGCCTTCAGCTCACGGCTAGCTCCCCACAAGCTGTAGAGGGAAATCTCACAACGCAGTGAATGCAAAAAACAAATCCACTGGAAGAAAATGTGTCCTGCCATAAAGTGCAGCTTTTGTCTACCTAAATGTCCTTGGCATCCAGCAAAGTAAAAAGGGGAAAAAAAAAAGTTGTGAAGTGTTCTGAAGGATGGCCTGCGAGCATAATTCCAGTAAGATGACCTCATAATTTCTGTAATTCTCAAAACCCAAAGCAGTGATTCCACTTAGAATAATGGAAAAATCAAAATGAGACTCAAATGTTCTCTTCCATGCACACATACACCCACGTGTCATTTATCAGTTTCTGCCTGGATGTTCCGGAACGCTCATTTGTACACATTAATGTCCTGGTATTTTGTTGCCTTTAAACAAAATATATGGGAAACTGACTTTACTAAGACTCTGGTCACTTGAAGAAAAGAACACACCCATGTTCCAGTCAGAATTTTGTTACCCCTGATGTCCGAGCTGGAATTCTGTTACCCCTCGTGGGGAGGTCAAACATTCCAGCCCAACCACACTACCACTTTCGGTTACTCAGGCTTTCACCTGGATGACATGATCTTTGGAAGTCTTGATCCTTGTTTGGCTTTGACCTTCCTATGGATGAGCACTGCCAAGACTTCATGGATTCACTGCCCTTGGACAAGAGGCTGCCCAGCTGCCCTGAGTCCAACTGGTGGTCCGACAACCTGCAGTGCCGTCCCCAGGAGTCCCCAGAGCAAGGCCACCCTGTGCAAGACAGGGGAGAGAATGTCCGTCTCCATTCCCTAAAAAAGAGACTCTTCCCAGAGGAGAGGAGGAGACAGAGGCACATGTCAAGTCCTCACCACGTGCTGAGAGCCCACAAGGGGGCAGGTACTCCACTATGAGTACTTTCATGGTCCCCACTATGCAGATGAGGATAATGAAGGTCAGAGAGGTGAAGCCATATGAATGGGGCCGGGCAGCCGGCCATTCACCAGGAAGCCATGTGAATGGGGCCGGGAGCAACCACACCAGAACTCAGCAGCTCTGCCTGGACTCAATGTCTGCGCTCCCTTCTCTCCAGACAAGCTGCCCCTTGATGATGAACTAACACCGTGGCAGTCACAGTGCCTAGCCAGGTGACAGGAAAGAATGACGCACCCACAGTGTGGAGGGATGGGTTCCTACTGCTGCAGTAGCAAATTACTATAAATGTAGTGGCTTAAAGCATCACGCCCTTATTACCTTGCAGTTCCTGGGCGGGAGGGTGGGGGGATGGGGAGTTGTTGGTGGGTGGGTGGGTGGTCATAAGTCTGAAATTGATCTCACTGAATTAAAATCAAGGTGTTGGCAGGGGCTTCTTTATGGAAGTTCCAGGGGGGATAATCCATTTTCCTGTCTTTTCCAGGTGCCAGAGTCACATTTCTTGCACTCCTTGGATCAGGGCCCCTTTCTCCATCATCAAAGCCAGCAGCAAAATGCCTTCAAATCTCTGACTTCAACTTATCTGCCTCCTCTCCTCACTAGGGCCTTGTGATTAGTTCAGACCCATCCATATAATCTTGTCCTAGACCTTGATCAAAACCTTTAATTCCGGGGGCCTGGGTGGCTCAGTGGGTTAAAGCCTCTGCCTTCGGCTCAGGTCATGGTCTCAGGGTCCTGGGATGGAGCCCCGCATTGGGCTCTCTGCTCAGCAGGGAGCCTGCTTCCTCCTCTCTCTCCCTGCCTGCCTCTCTGCCTACTTGTGATCTCTGTCTTTCAAATAAATAAATAAAATCTTTTAAAAAAACCTTTAATTCCATTATTGGGATTATTGGGGTCAATATCCTTCAATACCCATTTGCCAAGTAACTTAACATGTACACGGGTCCCAGGGAATAGGATGTGGGCCTCTCTGGGAGGCCTATCCTTATGGCTATGCCTCTTCACAATTTTACCTGCAGTTGGGTGATGGTGGCACTCGGGTCCCCATGTCCATCTCTGGCATGTGTCCTGACCCCTGGCTCCACCCTGCGAGACAACTTTGTGAAAGTCTATAGAGATACTAGCTTCATCGCAGCAGGGAGGAGGAGGAGCTGCAGGTCTGAGGGACCCAGCTCTCCAGCAAGGATTCTGAGTTGACGCACAGCCAGCCCAGAGAGGGAGCTAGTGATGCCAAAGAGGACAGTTCCACCAGGTGGTCTTAAAAATGGGAGGTTCCCTGAATAGCCAAAACAGTCTTGAGAAAGAACAAAGCCAGAGGCATTACAATTCCAGATTTCAAGATATACTACTAAACCAGAGTAACCAACACAGTATGGTACTGGCACAAAAAAAGGCACATAGATCAATGGAACAGAATAGAGAGCCCAGCAATAAACCCACATATGTATGTGGCCAGTTAATCTATGACAAAGGAGGCAAGAATATACAATGGGACAACACCTTCAACCAATGGTGCTGGGAAAACTGGAGAGTGACATGCAAAAGAATGAAACCAGACCACTTTCTTACACCGTAACAAAAATAAATTCAAAATGGATGAGAGACCTAAATGTGAGACCTGAAACCATAAAAATACTAGAAGAAAACATAAGCAGTGATCTCTTGGACACTGTCTCCTGCGGTAAGGGAAACAAAAGCAAAAATAAACAATTGGGATTACACCAAAATAAAAAGCTTCTGCACAGCAAGGAAACAATCAACAGAACTAAAAGGCAACTGACTGAATGGGAGAGGATATTTGCAAAGGACCTATCTGGTAAAGGCTTAGTATCCAAATCTCTAAAGAACTCACCAAACTCAACACACAAAAACAAACAATCCAGTTAAGAAATGGGCAGAGGACCTGAACAGACATTTTTCCAAAGAAGACATCCAGATGGCCAACACACACATGAAAAGATGGCCAACATCCCTCATCTTGAGAGAAATGCAAATCAAAGCCAGAATGAGTTACCACCTCACACCTGTCAGAATGGCTAGAATCAAAAAGATAAGAAAGAACAAGTGTTGGTGAGGATGGGGAAAAAAGGGAAACTTGTGCAGTGTTGGTGGAAATGTAAATTGATGTGGCCACTGTGAAAAACAGTATGGTGGATCCTTAAATATTAAACATAGAAATACCACATGATCCAGTAATTCCACTACTGTGTATTTATCCAGAGAAAATGAAAACACTACTTTGAAGATACATGCACTTCTAAGTTTACTGCAGCATTATTTATAATAGCCAAGACACAGAAGCAACCTGAGTGTCCAATGACGGATGAATGGTTAAAGATGTACGGCACATGCGTGCACACGCATACACACACGCGTGCGCACACACACACAATGGGTTATTACTCAGCCAAAAAAAAAAAAAGAACAAGATCTTGTCATTTGCTACATCACGGATGGACCTAGAGGGTAGTGAGGTAGTGAGATAAGTCAGACAGAGAAAGACAAGTACTGTAAGATTTCACTTACATGTGAAATCTAAAAACCAACACAAAACAGAGAAACAAACTGGAAACAGATCCATAAATACAGAGAACAAACGGATGGTTGTGGGGCTGGGGCAAAATGGGTGAAGGGGAGTGAGAGATACAGGCCTGCAGTCATAAAAAGTCATGGGGATGAAAGGTCCGGCATAGGCAATAAAGCCAATGGTATTGTAACAGTGTTGCACGGTGATAGATGGTAGCTATACCTATGGTGAATGTACCATAATGGGTAGACTTGTGTAATCACTACATTGTGCTCCTAAAACTAATTGAACGTTGCGTGTCCACTACACTTCAATTAAAAAAATGCTCAAGACCAAAAAAAAAAAAAAAAAAAAAAAAGGAGTTTCAGAGCTCCATATGTAATTATCCACCCATCACAAAACCTCATTGATACCACCAGGGCCAAGACAACGGGTGAGAAAGAGCCCTTCTGCAAATGTCCCTACAGCTAGAATTTTATTTTTCTCTTTATTTTTCCCTGTAAGATTGATTTTGGTGCTTTATTGAATATGATTCAACTGGCATAAAGGAAACCTTAATTGAAGAAAGGTTTGGGCATTTATCCCATTTTATGGATCACCAGTGGGAAGGTCAAAGAGGCAGATTTGGGGTGAATAAAAAAGACTTTGGAACAATCAGAGCTGTTCATGGTTGAAGAGGCCGCCTCGAGAGGAAGTCAGCTCTGTGCCTCTGTTTGTGTTCAGGAAAGGCAGGGCTAGGGCAGTGGAGTCCAAATAGAGCTCCAGACTCTAGACTCAGGACTCTAGACTCAGAACCCAAATTACACAGCAATGTGATTCTCAGTACCTGAGAATCCTCTCTAGAGGAAGGGCTAGCACTCTTCTGTGCACCACTTTCTTAGTCCCCGTGACCTCAATGAGGGCATTTGCTCCACTTTATGGCTAAGACAGCTGAGGGGAGGCACGGAGACTTCACCCCAGGTGCTCAGTTTATCCTCGGGAAAAGGACTGGGAGCACAGGGAGGACAGCTCAGGCTCCTGGCACTCTGGCCCCAAATGCCTTTCTGGCTGAGCGCAAAGCCTAGAGCCTGGATGCTCTTGGCTCTCCTTCCTGGCTCCCTGATATTCTGATAGCCTTGAGAGTGGAGGCAGCATTCTAGAACATCTCGTTTAAACTCTTCACCACTTCTATCATTCCCATATGAGGAGAAGGAGATTCAAAGGGTTCAGATAACATGCCTGAGATCACAGAGCCACCCGGGGCTGGATACAGAATTTAAACACCGACTGTGGCTCCAAGTCTGGGGCTCTCTCCGCTGCCCTTTCACAGTGCTGCTTCTGGAAGCCCAGCGCTCCCAGGAACCCCCTGAGGAACCCGGGGGTGGCTTCCAGAGCCAGAAGTCCACACCAGCTCCTCAGTCCATTCCTGGTCCGACTACATATCCATGTGAGGATACTGAAAGGATAAACACTTTTTCAGTTAAAAGCACTTTGTAGAAATTGCCACTAGGAGGAGGAAAACTATTCTGGGTGTGATCTGAGACACTATCAGAATCTCAGTGAGGAGGAATTAAAACGAAGTTCTCTGCGTGTCCTTGTGGGCAGAGCTTCAGAGTGTAGGACCCCTGGCACTTGCTTGGCACCCACTGATGGACAGAAGGCTGTCGTGTGCGCTCCCTCACGGGCCAGCAGGTGGGCAGAGGATGCAGCTAAATGACCCTGCTCTCCAGAAGAGCCGGACGCATGTGGTTCGGGAACAGCTGTCCCAACTGGAAATGGAAATGTCAAAGGGAATGACTAAAAAGAAATAAATAACGGACAGGAGGTGATTATTCCAAAATGTTGTTAACATTTTGCCCTCAAAACTAGGTTTTTAAAAATTACAGGCAGCTCACGAAAAGAAAAGAAAAAAAAAAAACAACCCGAGAGTATTAAACAGGTAACTTAATAGAAATGCGTTATTCTTTTTAATTATAAAGCTTTTAATTTCCCCCCTTCCCCCATTATTTCTGCTAATAAGCTTGTCGATGGGGCTGGAACTGATTATGAAAGGCTGGGAACAGATTTTATGACCTGGAATAACATTTTTTGTGCATTAGCATTTTACTTTCAATTTTATGAATCAAATGCAACATGGAGTCTCTGAAAGTCGGGACATGATTCAGATATTACCTCAGGATTACTTCATGTAAGCATGCAGCAAATACACTCACCTTTAGGGTGAAGTCTGGGTCCTGGTAATTCTATACAAACCCTTACAGGCAGAAAGGAAAATGTGCTTTGCTACCTTCGGGAGCTATAGGAAAATTCAGGGAAGGTTCTGGATGGGGCTTAAGATAGAAGACTGGATTCTAAAGGCTTCCCACCAGTCCGTACATCAAAATGACATGCTAAGGGGTTTACCGCAGGGAGAACATCCAGATGGGCACTGTATGGCATCATGAAGAAAAGGGGAGATCGACTTTCGCTCAAGGAGTTTTCATTATTAAAAGGGAACATAGAAGAAATTATTACACAGAATATGTACGAACATGTGTGAACGAACCAAACATTTATAAGAAGCTGTAATTGAAGTCATGACTGTAGCCCAAGACAGAACCAGCTCCTAACAGACTCAGTGAATGTCTATTGAATGAATGAACGAATGAGTGTAACCTGCATACAGGCACTCAAATATTTTTGACTGATTGATGGTTGATGCAGATGAATTTCTGAGATGTTATTTGTTAAGGCTGGTTTGTGAGCTCTGTCATTTAAGTGGCGGTTCATTTTTCTCTGATGGCCTTTTCCTAAGAATAGGAAGTGCCATCTGGGAGAAGCAGTGATGCCCTGGTTATGGCCTCCTGATCCAAACAGCCAAGAATGCATAATTTTGAAAAAATTAAAGTAGATCAGCATAATTTTTCATATAAAATCAAATTCTTTTTTAAAGCAACAGAACATAACACAGAGAGGTAAACTCAAATCAAAACCACATTGAGATACCACCTTATACCAGTTACAATGGCCAGAATCAACAAGACAGTAAACAACAAGTGTTGGAGAGGATGTGGAGAAAGGGGAACCCTCTTGCATTGTTGGTGGGAAAGCAAGTTGGTGCAGCCACTTTGGAAAACAGTGTGGAGATTCCTTAAGAAATTAAAAATAGAGCTCCCCTATAACCCTGCAATTGCACTGCTGGGTATTTACCCCAAAGATACAGATGTAGTGAAAAGAAGGGCCATTTGTACCCCAATGTTCATAGCATCAATGGCCACAGTCACCAAACTGTGGAAAAAGCCAAGATGCCCTTCAAGGGATGAATGGATAAAGAAGATGTGGTCCATATACACTATGGAGTATTATGCTTCTATCAGAAAGGATGAATACCCAACTTTTGTATCAACATGGATGGGACTGGAAGAGATTATGCTGAGTGAAGTAAACCAAGCAGAGAGAGTCAATTATCATACAGTTTCACTTACTTGTGGAGCATAAGGAATAACACGGAGGACATTGGGAGATGGAGAGGAGAAGTGAGTAGGGGGAAATCAGAGGGGGACACAAACTATGAGAGACTGTGGACTCTGAATGGGACCAGACCCATTTTTAAAACCAAGGTATAGGGGCACCTAGGTGGCTAAATGTCTGCCTTCAGCTCAGGTCATGATCCCAGGGTCCTGGGATTGAGTCCCACATTGGGATCTCTGCTCAGCAGGGAGTCTGCTTCCCTCTCCCTCTCCCTCTGTGCTCTCTCTCTCTCTCAAATAAATAAATAAATAATCTTTAAAAAATAAAATCAAAGCATAATGACATCATTTTAGTTTGAGAGATGCAACATGATTAAATATTTGTATATATTGCAAAATGATCACCACAAATAAGTTTATTTACTATCCATCCCTATGCACAGCTACAAATTTTTTCTGGTAAGATTCTTTCTTTTAAGATTAGTTCTCTTTGTAAGTTTCAAATAAGCCATACAGCATTACTAACTATAGTTGCCATACTGTACATTCCATTCCCATGATTTACTTATTTTATAACTGGAAGTTACCTTTTTAATAAAGCAACTTTAATAAAGAAAAAAAAAGCAACAAAGCCCAAGTAGATAATATTACCACTAAAGGAAAAATGCATCACAGGACATCTAAATTATAGGTGCACTTTACATATACTTTTATACTTGGACACTTGAAACTCTCCATGAAAATGATACACTAAAAAAAATTACCACATTGACTGAAGAGGAACCAGAAGATATGATAGAGTAGTAATGTAGAAGAATTTTTGAAAGTTACCAGAAATCATTTCTTTCAAAAAAGGATTCTAGGGCCAGATGGTTTTTTATTGGTGAGTTTCCATCAAAATCTAAAGGACTAGGTAATGATATAAACTTTTCCAGAGCATATAAAAATTGGAAAGCTAACCTAACCCAAGCTTCAGAGACATAGTATGAAAGGAAGCAACGGGCCAATCTCACGGATGAATAACGGTTTGCAAAATCCTAAGTAAGGTACCAGCACCCTGAGTTCAACAGAACATTAAAAGGAGCACCGAAGAAGATGAAGCAAGTTGTATTCCAGGAATGCAAGGATGATTTAATATAGCAAAATTTTTAGGAAAAAATAACTTAAATAGATGCCAAAATGACATTTAAAACTCACCCTGGTAAAAACATTTACAAAATTAGAAACAGACCTTCTCCATCCAATAATCAGCCTGTAATTGTACATTAATTTAAAATATTTATTGAGCATCCATCTATCTTTCTTGATAGCAAAAATTAGAGGTATTCACATTAAAATCAGAGATAGGTTAAGGATGTCTGTTATCACTCAGAAGTTGGGGTGAACTTTGGTAATATATCACAAAAAAGAAATCAGAAGTATGACTATCAGAAAAGAGGAAACCTTACTATTATTTCAACATGATATGATTATGTCATTAGGAAATCATGAGAATCAAATGATTATACTCAGAACTGATACAAGTTCACCAAAGTAGCCGCACAGTGATAAATGTAAAAAATCTGTAACTTTCCTTCCTTCCTTCCTTCCTCCCTCCCTTCCTCTTTCTTTCTCTCTTCCTTCCTTCCTTCCTTCCTTCCTTCCTTCCTTTGTTCCTTTCTTCCTTTCTTTTCCATCATAGGCTCCACACCCAGCATGGAGTCCAAAACAGGGGCTCAACTCACAACCTTGGGATCAAGACTTGAGCTGAGATCAAGAGTCAGATACTTAAACTGACTGAGCCACCCAGGTGCCCTGCAGAAAATCTGTAACTTTTCTGTACAGTAATAACAACTTTGAAAATAAAATAGAAACCAATTTCATTCTCCATCATCATCATCACACAACAAAATACAAGTAAATACTAAAGACCAATCTTCACAACTAAAACGGAAACATGACATGAAAAAAATCTCAAAATTTTACTGGCCGACAGAAAGTGTTGGAATAAGTGGAAATAACTGCTATGTTCTTGGTCTGGAGGTATTAACTATGACTATGCCTCCCAAACTGATTTATAGATCTAGAATTTACATCTTTACAGATCTTCTGGTAGGGTGCAGGTGGCCATTCGAGTGTGAGAGACCTGGGACCACCGGACTCCAGCAACATTGCTTCTCCAGCCAGGCGCCTGTTCTCCTCTTTCCCTGGATGATTTTCTTGATTGCACAAATCACCATCTGAAATGATGTCTCTGTTCTCTGGCCTCCAGTCTCCCCAACCAGAAGGTAAATCATGGGGGTGGAGGTGTGTCTGGTGTCCCCAGTGCCTAGAACAGAGCCTGGCACACAGCGAGTACTCAGTATCTCTTTATCCAGTGGATTTAACACAACCACAGGAAACCACCAATAGGATTTTTTTTCTTGAATGTCACAAAATGGTTCCAAAAATTCACCTGGAATAGAAACACACTGGATTGTCTAAAAAATTATTACAAAGAAGCACAAGAGGGACACCTGGCGGGCTCAGTTGGTTCAGCGGCTACCTTTGGCTCAGGTCATAATCCTAGTCAAAGCCCCCCATCAGGCTCCTTGTTCGGTGGGGAGTCTGCTTGTCCCACTGCCTGTTGCTCCCCCTGCTTGTGCACTCGCTCACTCTCTCTCTCTCTCGCTGACAAATAAATAAATAAATAAATAAATAAATAAAATTTTTGACAAATAATTTTAAAAAGAAGCAGAAGGGAGTAGCTTGCCACACCAAATATTAAAGCACGTTTTAAAGTTGGGATAGTCCAAATGTGGTACAGAAATTTTATGACAGGTAACTGGAATGGAACATTCACAGAAAAGACCTAGGATAAATATGAGAACCTAGCACAATTCTAACTTTCCAGTGTTACATAAACAAAGTATTCAACAAACTGGGTTGGAAAACTGGCTAAATATTAGGGATGAATCTTTATTCTCATTTTACACTACACTCCAAGTTAAATGTGAAAATGTTTAGCAACCTCACCCCCCAAGTAAAGCCAGATGCAAAAGAGTATATGCAGAGTCATACCATTTATATAAGGTTTTTTAAAAACAGGCAAAACTAATCGAGGGCATTACCAGGGTAGTGGTTCCTTTTGGGGTTGGGACAGCTTAGTGGCAAGAGGGGGGCACTGGAAGGGACCCCTGGTATGTCAATAAAGTTCTATTTCTTGACCTGGGTACTAGTTATAGTAGTGTGCTCACTTCGAGAAAATTCATCAAAGCTGTACCATTTTGGACTGAGGGCTTTTCTTATGTATGTTATTTAATACTTGGACAAAAAGTTTATTTAACAAAGGGTTGATGGCTCTGGTCAGAAGTTAGACTTTCTGCATTTAAACATGCATTTTTTTCACGTGTGCTTTGAGAAGGGGAGATAAAGCTCTGTGAAGAAAAGTTAAACTTATTTAATTGTTATCAATTAAGGAGGCCGAGAAAGACCTCAGGTTGAACTGCCTTTACCCCGTACCAGGAAGGGTCTGTGTCATGAGGCCCCTCGGAGTCCCCACACTGAGCTACCCTGAGGACCGGAGCCCTCGGCTCTCATGCGTTCACAGCAAAAATCTCAATTGTTCTGTGGGTCTCTGAGATGCAGCTGGATATTTTAAAAACGAACAAATGCATTACAGAATAGAGAGTCAGGGTTCACATTACAAGTAGAATGTCTAAAAGCCCATTCCTTGTTCCTTGCCCAGACCTTAAACATGAGCATTCGTCACCTTTTTTTTTTTTTTAATTTTATTTACACATTTGACAGACAGAGATCACAAGTAGGCAGAGAGGCAGGCAGAGAGAGAGAGAGAGAGAGGAGGAGGAAGCAGGCTCCATGCCAAGCAGAGAGCCCGATGCGGGGCTCGATCCCAGGACCCTGGGATCATGACCTGAGCGAAAGGCAGAGGCTTTAATCCACTGAGCCACCCAGGCGCCCCGCATTCGTCACCTTCTGACTGCGTCTGTGAGTACCTTCGTAATGCCTCAAGCCGGTGAGCTGAGTCAGGGGACATCCCAGCTACTGGATGCAACCCGAACACTTCTTGATTTAGTTCACTGTCAGTTAAAAAGCATGTGCCCTCAAACTGTGATTTTTCCTACTGGCTTGATACAGTTAGAAAAAGGGTCTTTTGCTTTTGGAAAGGTATTTCTTGCCCAGGTAAAATCCCATAGCACAAATACGGGGCTCTATAAGCAAACAATCCTGGACCAGTTTCTGTAATGGTAACGACAACGAAAATAGCAATCATAACATCTGATCCTTGCTGAGTAAGTATTTCCTAGCAGCCCCTGTGCTAAGTGCTTTCCCAGGAGCATCTTATTTAATTCTCCCAATGACCCATGAGCATTATTGTCAGATCGTTTTACAGAGAAAGCAAGTAATATATGCAGAGGTCAAGTAATTGGTTGAAGGCCACAGAGCCAGAAATTTACCTTGTACAACCTGCACAATCCTGCTTGTACTGAAATGTTTGGGATATTATATGTTTGTATGTTTGAGACTTTGAGAAAAATACTCGGGGTACTTTTGTCAGTGAAACTGGGGACTGCTAATTTTTCTTAAATATCCAAGCTAGTTTTAGCTATTTACATTTTTTTTTAAGCAAAGAAGACGCTGACCACAATGTGGAGTATTCATTCAGAAGAAAACTTAAATCAGTTGATTCGATCCTTTTTCTTTGATGTGCAAATTTCTACACTCCTAACAAAAAGTTGTCTTCAGGGCTGACACTGGTCTTCTTGCAGTAATTCTGGGAACTTACCAGACAAATGATGTATTAGGGATAACTGAAAAGAGAGAAATTCAATTTAAACAAAGCACTGATGAAGGATGGGGAACAGGCTCTCTGCTGCCTGATGAGAGCTTGCTGCAAGGATTAGGTCGGGTTGAAGGTCAAGAACACCGGTTAGCTCTGGTGTCCCCAGAACTCACCAACAAGGAAGATGGGACTGAGCTAGGTTTCCAAAACGCTGTATCACTGTATCCAGAAGAGGGAAGAAACGTAGCTTCTCTCAAATACAACTCTGATTTCCCTTTACATATTATCTCCCCCTCTTTGTCTTTTAAAGTAGGATTGATCACTTACATTTCCAACTCTGGAAATTACTCATCTGTCCCTTCTACGTTCATCTGCTTCAGCTCATCTCAAAATGCCAAATGCACTTTATCATGCTATCAACAGGTAATACTTTGATGTGTATTATGTTTTTGTATAATAAGAGGCATAGTCTACAGTCATGGCTTAAGGAAATGTACTTAGACTTGAGTTTTCAATTAAGGTTCAGTTTATAGTTTGGAACCACTGAGCTCACTGATAGGCCAATACCTTTGTTTATCAGCCATTTCCTGTCATCAGACTCTTAGTATAGACTGGCCTTTCTGAAATACTTGCTTTCTGGTTCCTCTCCTTCCCTAACACTGCCAAAAAAATGTCTTTAGAGCAGAGGTGTGATCCTGTCACAACATTCCTCCTGTCCAGCATCTTCGGTGGCTGACCTTGGCCCAAAGATTAAGCCAAAGGATGGAGTTTGGAATGAAAGGTCTTCCGCAGTTGGACTCATCCTACAGTTGCAGCCTCAGAAGTCAAGGCTGCCCTCACTTATTAATAAGACACCGTGTCCAGACATGTGTCTCCTGTCCTCCTCTGTAGTTCGTGAAACTCCTTTGGACTGCAATGTTCTTTCCCCTGTTTTTTTCTGATAAAAGTTTATCCATCCAATAAAACAGGGGCTGGCCAACTATAGCATGGGGACCAAATTTGGCAACTGCCCTGTTTTGTAAATCAAGTCTCACTGGAACACAGCCATACCCATTCATTCACAGACTGTCCATGGTTGCACTCTCACTATGACCAAACAGCCTGCAAAGCTGGGAATATTGACTAGGTGGCCCATTCCAAAAGCAGGTTGCTAAACCTTGCTCTAAAAGCCCAGTTTAAACACTGCCTCCTCAAGCTCCTCCTCAGATTATGCCATTAGAAGTAATTTCTCCATCTGCTCTAGTCCCATAGTGCTAGGTCTCTTACCAAAGTCATCAGAAATCTCCAATGGTCAGATGCCCGTGGGGCAAGGAGCATGTATCATTCACCTTCATGTCTCTGCAGCACATGGTAGTTGCTTAGAGATATTCACTGAAATGTCTAACTATTTTGCATGATTATTACATCAGATAAAGAGCAATGCTTAACCTCATCAGATTATTATAACTACTAGATCAAGGGCAAAGTCAATATGGATCGAAGATACAAATTATGCTTCCAAAGCATAATAAACAGAGGTATGTGACTGTCAGGCCACAAAGGAGGGCAGGAGAGGAGGCTACGTGAAAGCCTGTTTTCCAAGGAAGGACATGAATACTGACTTAGAATGCAGACAGAAGCAGTAGACCATTCCCATACTGACATTTATATGATTTCTAATTCAAGGAATCTCTCATTCAAGTGTCTGGCTCCAGGATAGGGTAGGGCAGAATTAGGAGAGGTGGAAAGTTCTGAGAACAGCTAATGCTTGGTTAAAACAACTGGAGAAGAGTTAATGGAGGCAACCCACAGTAGAAGGAGGAAAGAGGCTTATCTTCAAAGCTCACCCCTTCAGGGATTCATTGGCAAGAAGAAGAGCAGAATCTGACTGGCGTTCTGCTTAACGATAGAAGGAAAAAGATACTCAATTTCTCCCATGGGAAGGTGAGACCCAGAGAGAGGAGGGGGCGGTCCTGGAAGGCAGATTTCCCATTTCCAAAGCTCTAACCTTTGAAAGAAAGTAAAGCACATCCCAAAAGATGGGATGACCCTGGGGCAGTCAAGCATGGGTGGCCCCAGCTGCTGGTGAAGAAAGCCTTGAAGTTACTGTCTCTCTCAGCTGTCGCTTCTCTTTCATTAAGTCAACGATAGTTCATAAATGTTGTTTAAAGCCTTAGATATTTCTTCCTCGTCTTGTATTAATTCACTATGATGGAGGCTCCGTGATCTAACATGTTGCAAAAAGCCAGACTTTGTGATTCAAAGAGGGAAGGCTTCGAGGCACTTCCAAGCGTGTTAGGGGATGGGGAAATCTGGGAAGGCGTTATCCATGCCAGACTTACAGATAATGGGTTCTGAGTTATTGCCCTAATCCAGGTAGGAGACCTGGGAGCAATTAGCAGCCCTGCTAAAGAAGTTCTTCTGAGGCGCTGCTGCCCAGAGTGGGCTGGGGGAGAATCCTATTCTCCCTGCAGTGACAGGGCTGTCAAATCACTTCCATAAAAATCCAAGACTCAGCCCACTCTGCAGCTGTTTCCTGCACTTGAGGAAAACCTCCCATTAGGTATAGAAAAGCAGGTGTGGGCACTGTGCCTATGTCTGAGATAGAGGATACAAATCAAAGGGGAAAAAAATCGCAGCCTAACTCTTCCGCATAAAGCAAAAGGCAAGACCAAGTACAAACAGGCACACTCTGTTTTACACTTCCAGGCAACTAGGTGCTGACCAAAAAGCAGAAAATGGGTACAATAATGAGCAGAAGAGAGTGGGGGCAGAGCTGGTTTCATTTTGTTCCGGCATATGCAAAAGCCATTCAAAGCAGAGTGGCTACAGAAGGGAAAAGCGAGTCTGCGTCAACAGATGCAAGGACAGGAGAGATTTTCAGCTGTCAGACACCAGGTGGAAAGTGTGTGTTGCAAAAGGAAGTCCAGGAGCATGAACGCAAACAACAGCATCTTCCCAAATCACAGCAAGATGGCCCAGTTTCTCTGGCCCAGGACCTTTGTTTGCAAAGATTTGGTTTTGGACAGGAATGCTACAAACTTGCTGCTGAAGAAAAGGCGAGAGCTGAGTCCAAATAATAAAAATCAAATACTCAGTGATCCTCTTGGCTCACATGGCAGCATTGATGGGGGATCTCCAGGCACGAGGTGTTTGCCATTGGACCAACTCCTGTGGCTGCCACTCCCTGTGGCAAGTAAGTGAGGAGGGTCACCAAGCCCATCTCAGCACCTGTTCTGATGCCCAAAAGCAGACCACGAGGTATGTCAAATCATCCGTTAAAATACTCTAAAAAACGTGCCTGAGGTATTGGCGAGGATATGGAGACGTTGGAACACTTGTGCGTTGCCGGTGGGAATGGACAATGGCCCAGCCACTGTGGAAAACTTAGGTTGGCAGTTCCTCAAGAGTTAAGTACAGAATTACCATCTGACCCAGCAATTCCACTCCTGGGTACCCACCCCAAAGAACTGAAAGCCGGGACTCAAACAGTTACCTGTACACGATTGCCAAAAGGTGGAAACAACCCGACTGTCCAACCGACAAGTGGGTAAATTAAATGTGGTACCATACACAAAAAGGAACAAATTTCTGACCTGTGCTATGACATGGATGAACCTTGAAAATATGACTCTAAGAGAAATAATCCAGACAAAGATTGAGAAATACTGTATGATCCTACTTGTATGAGGCTCCTAAAATAGGCAGATTTCTGAGGCAGAAAGTAGAACAGAGGCTACCATGGATTTTGGAGAGGGGGAAATGAGGAATTATTGTTTATGAGGTACAGCTTTGGGGATGATGAAATAGTTCTGGAAGCGGAGAGTGGTGATAGCTGTACAATGTCATGAATGTATTTCATATCACTCAATGATAGGCTTAAAATCATTAAAATGATAAATGCTATGTTTATATATATTTTGCTACAATTTAAAAGAAAGAAAAAAAAAAAAACAAAGGATGTTTCATGTCCCACTCTTTCTATAGAGTTAGATGTTCTTGTAGATGCTGGTTTCAGAAGAGCTCTGCTAAGGCAGATGGTGAAGGTCTAGTGACCAAGATGGAACCATGACAATGTAGCCCAAGGGCTCTTGGTGCGAGGGCAGGCCACATGACTCTCATCAAGGTAGTAGCAGGGGGAGGCATAAAACAGTGCGGAGGGGACAAAAAGGCACAAGGAATTAGAATATATCCTTCTACTGCTGGGGGGAGAAAGAAGGCACAGTTTCTCTCCAACCTCCCACCACCCACCACATCTTTTTTGTCAACGGCCATGAGTATATACATAGAATATAGGCCAAGGACAGTGCCTGGATTTGAGTCTGTGACTCGACCACTCATAAATCGTTCATTTCGGCAGGTCCCTCGACCATGCTGGGCTTAGTGTCCTCAGCTATAAATACAGGTGCTGATACAACACCCTACCCCCTTCTCCCAGTTGTGTGAGGGCTGTGTTACACGAAGGAGGTGGACCCAGGATTCCAACAGGCTAGGAGTAACATGGGGCTCTGGTACCATGAATGAGGTCTTGTGATCAAGGTGGGTTAAAGGTGTCTGGGCATCGGCCCCCAAAATGGGCTGCACAGCACATGCGTAGCCTCAGGAAAGCTTTGATTTCTGTATCCCACTACTCAGTGTGCGGTTGCTAGTGCACAAAGGGTACTTGAGAGAAGGAATGTCTAAGGCTGGCCTGTTTGTCTTCAAGGAGTACACACACACCCTAACTGGGGAGAACACAGGCATACGAACAGATAAATTACAGTAAAATATGGTTCAGTTCCAAACTGGAGATATGATCAAAGTCTTATGGGACTCCAAAGGAAAAATCCAACTCTTTGCTGCTCCTTTTCTCGGTCTTTTATTCTTCTGCCATGTATTAAGAAAGCAAGCAAGGACTCCGAATGCCAGAAAGGCAGGCTAGGGGAAGGTGCTCTGAACTGGAACTTCTGTTGCTGGGGCTACAACTCGGGGGCCCACAGCTGACAGGCTGAGTGAAATACTAAAGGGAGGTGGAAGGAGGGGGCTTGGATTGCAAACGGAGAATTCAAAGTCAGTGGGTAAATGCAAACCTAATGGCAGATAGAATAGTCATTCCAGTAGCAGCTCAGACATTTATTACTATTTTTGAGTCACCACTCTTTAAGTGACCCATGAAGCTTTAGCACCAAAGGGATCTAGGGGTACACACAGGCCAGGGTTTCTCATCTCATCACCACTGACATTTGGAGCTGGGAAGTTTAGGGGCTGTCCTGTGCATTGTAGGATGTTTAGCCACATCCCTGGCCTCTGCTTGGGTTGGGGGGCGAAATAGCTCCTAGCCAAGACCCACGGTAATATGGAAATGGTCTTTTGGTCTGAAAAGCAACTGGAGTCACCCAGAGAGCTTAAAAAAATCCAACACCGGGGCGCCTGGGTGGCTCAGTGGGTTAAGCCGCTGCCTTCAGCTCAAGTCATGATCTCAGGGTCCTGGGATCGAGTCCCGCATCGGTCTCTCTGCTCAGCAGCGAGCCTGCTTCCCTCTCTCTCTCTCTGCCTGCCTCTCTGTTTACTTGTGATCTCTCTCTGTCAAATAAATAAATAAAATTAAAAAAAAAATCCAACACCCAAGCTGTGCCCCAGACGAGTTAAACTGGGAGGTGGGAGCCAGCCATTGCTATATTTCAGAGAGGCCTCAAATATCACACACACACACATCTCCCGTGATTCCAATTCGAGGGTGAGAACCGCTGGTCTAGAATGATAAGGGAACAGTTATTGAGGACCTCTAAGATGATAGGTATTTTACATATGGCTCGCTTAAAGTCAACAGGTCCTCGAAATCACATTGCTTTCCTAATTCACCTAAGGAGGACAGGGAATCTCAGAAAAGGTAAGGAACTTGTCCAAGAGGATCCCAGCCAGGAAGGGTAGCTCTGCAAAGGGCAGTTCCAGTGGCCAGGGCTGGACTGTAAATGAAAGAAAAGCCAAGGACTGGAGGGTGGACAGGAGCAGAGCAGAAAAAGGCCTCAAAGTCCAAGGTGAAGTCTGAAGTAGAAGGGGGAGCACATGATTATGGATGGTACCGCACAGAAGCCGTTTTTTGGTTAGAATGAGGTCAGCACAGGCGATAGACTGAATACACATATCCACTTTTGCTTCGCTCTTTGTTCTACGGGGGAAAAGGAACTACTCCCAGAAAGACAGTGGGGTGCAGAAGCCCTAAGGACACAGCTAGAGCAATTAAGTTAGAGCAGGTAGGCTTAGGATGTCCAAGAAGAAGGGTAGCAAATCTGACACTTGAACTGAGATAATCCTGGAAGCTTCTAGCAGTAGTGGGAGGAGAAGGGTGTTTCCTGCTTAGCCATTATAAGGAAAACTAGAGTCTTGGTATAGGGTAGGGAAAATATAGACCGGCATGCTGGATGTTTCATGTTTATAATCCTAGTGAATCAATGCATATCTCTAAGAGATCATGCATGTATCTACTCCTTGCCCGTACACACTCAGAGACACTGACACCGTAGTGGGTCTGCTCCATTTGAAGGGAAGACCTGTTACAGAAACAGACGTAGGTCACTAAGTCCATTCCAAACCCACAGACCCACAAACCCACAGACATGGTGGCTTGTGAACAACGGACATTGATTTCTCACAGCTCTGGGGGCTGGGAAGTATAAGATAAAGAAATCTGCTTCCTCGACAGTTGTCACGAGGGGTCAGGGATCTCTCTGGGGCCTCTTTTAGAAGGACACTAATCCCATTCATAAGGGCTTTGCTTTCATGATCTAATTACCTCCCAAAGGCCTCATCTCTTAAAACTACCATCTTGGGGGTTAGGGTTTCAATAAATGAATTTGGGGTAGACCTAACTGGGGGAGACCTAAACATTCTGGCCCTTGATGCCAGACATAAAGGCAAAACACTCTTGAAAGGACCCCTGTGGAGAAAACGAGCCTATGTGGAGAGAGAGTACAAGCAGGAGACAGAGCCTGTGGCCAAGGCCAAAACAATATGACTTCGCTTCAGGCATTTATAAACAGGACTGAACATTCTCAACATCCTCCGTTCTTTTACCATAAACATGTACACACCTCCAGTTTTTGCTCTTCCAAATGGCACTGAACACAATATTTGTGTTTTTAATATTTGTGCTACTTCTGTGGGGCAAAAAATCTGAGAGGGAGTGAAGGAATCCTTAAGTTGGGAACAGAGTATTTTTATAGCATTGGCATATGCTCTGAAGTAGCAGCTAGGTCACTGCAGTAACTGCACGGGACCCACTTAATGTATCTATAATAAGCAAATATCC
The DNA here is from genome assembly GCF_922984935.1 of Meles meles. Lineage (NCBI taxonomy): Eukaryota > Metazoa > Chordata > Mammalia > Carnivora > Mustelidae > Meles > Meles meles. The sequence continues at coordinate 38,408,661 of NC_060071.1, read as the reverse complement.
ATCAACTTTATAAATATAAATTGAAAAATAAGGAAAATCAGACACCGGAAGAAAAAAGAAACAGGAGCAAGTTCTAATAACAACTGTTAAAGGCTGGTTACAGAAAGAAAATTCCTTACTTTACAATAGCCAAACTGCGAAAGGAGCCGAGATGCCCTTCAACAGACGAATGGATAAAGAAGATGTGGTTCATATATACAATGGGTTAATACTCAGCCAATCAGAAAGGATGAATACCCACCATTTACGTCAACATGGATGGAACTGGAGGGGATTATGCTGAGTGAAATAAGTCAATGAGAGAAAGGCAATTATCATACAGTTTCACTTATTTGTGGAATAACAGAAATAGTGCAAAGGATGATAGGAGAAGGGAGGGAAAACTGAATGGGAAGAAATCAGACAGGAGACAAACCATGAGAGACAAAATGAGGGTTGTGGAAAGGGAGGTGGGTGGTGGGATGGGGTAACTGCGTGATGGGCATTAAGGAGGGCATGTGATGTGATGAGCACTGGCTGTTATATGCAACTGATGAATCACTGAACGACATACATTACTAATGATGTACTACCTGTTGGCTAATTTAATTCAAATTTAAAAGAGGAAATTTCCTTACTGTGATAAAAGTTATATATCAGAAAACTCGGGGCGCCTGGGTGGCTCAGTGGGTTAAGCCGCTGCCTTCGGCTCAGGTCATGATCTCAGGGTCCTGGGATCGAGTCCCGCATCGGGCTCTCTGCTCAGCGAGGAGCCTGCATCCCTCTCTCTCTCTCTCTGCCTGCCTCTCTATCTACTTGTGATCTCTCTCTGTCAAATAAATAAATAAATAAAATCTTTAAAAAAAAAAAAAAGAAAACTCAGCAAACGTCTATTAGAATTATTCCCAATGTCAAGAACAAGATAAAAAAAAAAAGTCCACTGACATTATTATTCTAAACCTCTGGATTATTCCAAAATCTTTTAGAGGTCTGAGCCTTTAAGTGCCACAAGACAAGAGAGAAATAAGGGAGAGAATATGTCATAGGAAGATAACATTATTATCTATAGATATCAAGATTTTCCATCTAGAAGAATCCATGTCAAACAACTGAAAAATTATTAGAATTGCTAAAGGAGTCTAGAAAGATGTCTAGATAGAAAATAAATACATAAAATAAACTGATTTAACACATACTGGCACGACTAATTGGAAATATCGTGGGAAGAAAGATCCTCTACCCTATGAGCAAAAACCATAAAATACCTAGAGAAAAACCTAATAAAACATACGCAAAGTCTAGGTAAAGAAATTTTATTAAAGAACACAAAATGGGAAGATACACTATACTCCTGAATTAAAAGAATCAATGTTATTAAGACATTTCCTTTCCTCTTCAAATTAACCCATAAACTCATTGCAATCTCAATTAAAATTTCAGTGGAAGTTTTACAGAGTTTGACAAACTGATTTTAATGTATATGTAAAACAAAGGTACGAGAAGACTCAAGGAAATTTAGGAAAAGAACAAAGTGTTTTGGTAGGAAACTGAGGAAGAGGGCAGTAAGTTGACTTATAAAAGAATACAACAGACAACTATAGTAATGAAAACAATATGGTATCAAAGCAAGAAGAGCCAAATAGATCAATGGACTTGATCAAGAATCCACATCTATTTGATCCAAACAGCTCTCTATATTTGAATTTAATATATGGTAAGTGTGGCACCTCAAGTACGTGGGGGAAATTTAATAAATTGTGTTGTGACAACTGTTTCTCTATTTGGAAAAAGGAAGTTAGATTCCTACCTTACACCATACACAAAAACTAATTTCAAAGAAATCAATATCTAAATATACAAAATGAGTATAAAAGTAATGGAAGAAAATATTAGAGAATAATTTTATAATGTTGGAGGTGGGCAGGTCTTCCTAAGCAAAACAAAACCCACTAGCTATTAAAAAGAAATGATCTACAGATTTGACAAAAGAGATTTTTTTCTCCACAGAAAAACAGATATCATAAGCACAGTTGAAACACAAGATGATGACTACTATATATATATGTGTGTGTATATATATATATATATATATACTTATAATAATATATAATATAGGGACGCCTGGGTGGCTCAGTGGGTTAAGCCGCTGCCTTCGGCTCAGGTCATGATCCTGGGGTCGTGGGATTGAGTTCCGCATCGGGCTCCTTGCGCAGCAGGGAGCCTGCTTCCTCCTCTCTGCCTGCCTCTCTGCCTGCTTGTATGTACTCTCTCTCTCTGACAAATAAAATCTTTAAAAATAATAATAATAATAATATATATAATAATATATGCAGAAGGTGTTATTATTCATAACTTATGAGTTCTTAAAATCGGTAAGAAAACTGCAAACACAACTTAAAAATAGCAAATTCACAGGAGTACAAACCACAATAAAAATGAATTGTCAAGAAAATGCAAATAAAAAAGATACAGTAAAATTTAAGTACGATTGTAATATTTCCTGTTAGTACAAGGGTGGAGAAAGGCGCTTTTGGTGGGGGTGTCCATTGGTAAAACTGCTCTGGAGAGGAATCTTGCTTCATTGCTTAGAATTGTAAGTGTTCATTCTCTTCTATGTACAAATTCTATTTCTAGGAATCTATCCTACAGAAATATTTATGAAATATTATGAAATAAGTATGAAAGGATATACCTATGAGGATATTCAAGGCAGCACTACTTGTAAGGGGACCTTAATTTAGGTTTTCTTCTCCAAGAATTTGCTGTTTCTTCTACAAACAACTTTTCCAGTTATTTATCTTGGGCTTTCTCTTTCATGCTGTAGGCTTTAGAAAAATGTCTACTGACCCTTGGTTGTCCTCTTGGGTTCTATCCATTGATGTTCAAGATGAAAACAATGGGAAGGCTATCTGAGAACTCTGTAACAAGCTCGACAGAGCTCGTCAATAGGCCAGCTTTGAGCGGGTGAGAGAATGGGGCACCAGTCAATGGAGCCACCATTTTACCTGCTGCCCCCAGACTCAGAGGCTCCTGGGCTCTGCATGCAGGCTGCTCCCTCCTCCTCACAGTCCCCTCTGCTACCTAGGCTGTGATTTCCTCTGCTCTATTAGTGAACAGTCTTCCATCTGCTTTCAGAAATTCGTTCCAGAAATTTGTTAAAATCATTTCACAGATGCCCCCCTCTTGTTTTCCTGGTGGTGGTAGATTATAGCCTATCTTATTCCCTTAGATTCACTTTGATGGAATCTTGGGAGGAAGGAGGAAAACAAACAAAAAACAACTCATGTACTCAGTCTGCCATCTTGAACCACAAACTGGATGTGTTATTTGCAATATTAGAAAATAAGACAACATAAACATCCTTCAATGGGAAACTGCTTAAATGGATTATGTTACCTCTGATGTATGGAATACCCTGTACTCAGAAAATAATGAATTAATGCAGTAATAGGAAAAGACATGATATATTAAAATAAAGGAGCAAATTGAAGAAAGTATGTAGAGTAACCCCACTTTTAGAAGATGTATATTTGTACTTTCACAAAGGACTAGAAGATGCACAGAGAATGGCTAAGAGTGGTCATTTATTTGCCTTAATACTTGAAAGCAGTGGACCAGGTATGGGGTTGGGACACAGAAGGAATCCCACCTTTTTGGTCTATATCATCCGTATTGTTCAGAATTTTTACAATGCATACGAAAAATCTTTGGGATTAACTGTCACACAAATATAAGACATTCTATTATTTAAATACTCCAATCCTTCCCATAAAGAGAGCTGCTCAACTAAGTTAAAGATTGGCAAATTATAGATGATCCATGATACCTGATTTTTTTAAATGCTGGTGGTGATTATTATTCTTTAAAACTTTTAAGAAAAAGTGCTTAACAGTAAAGCAATTGCCATTTTATGTTTAAAAGCTTATAGACCTTTAAAAAATGTCTTCCAAGTCGTTACATGTTGGCAGGTAGAACATGTCCTGTAGAATCAATTTGGATTGGTATGCTTTTATGTCTGATTTCTGAACTGTTACATAATGACATTAGTAAACTGAGCTAGCTGAACTGTGCCAACTTTGATATTTTGGCTAGAATAATTTTACAACATCTTATTACTAAGGAACTGGTAAGGAATATAAATGCCCATCATTTTAATAAAATTAGATTTAGCTTTTTATTTCCAAAGAGCAGGGTCCAGAATAACTCACATGCAAAAGAGAATGCAGAGGCTTTAGAAGATACATGTGTTCCAAAGTCTTCTCTGCTAAAAAGAAAATGTGTATCTAGGAATCTGTAATCTACCAACCAGTCAATATTTTGGAGCATGTGAACAAATTCAAAGAAAGACTGAGAAATGGAGCTCAAGTCTGCAGAATTTCATTGGCTTCCAAGCTAAAATGAAACAAAGATTCTTTCTCCTAAAATCCATTGCACCATTGAAGGTCATGATTTCTCTAGCTTTGCTCAGAGAACAGTGAGCATCATGAAGTCCCAAGTTGGCCTGTTGCTCCAGCCCCACATGGGTCTGTCCCCCTGTGAGTTAGGCAGGGCTAGGGCCAGAACTCAGGACTTCAGAATCTGAATTGAGCACATCCAATTCTCAATGGTCAAACCAAATTAAGCCTTAAACTCAGAGACAGGTTGAACACACCATCGTTATTTACATAGGAGGCAAAATTTGGGGGGGGGGGGGTGCATGCCTCCTTCTTCTACGTGTGTAGTTTCTGATTTTTAAATGTCAGTTTTCACATCCTCACTCTGTAATTGGATCTTTAGTAAAACTAGATCTTTCTTGAAGCAGGCAAAGTAAAGAATGGCCAATTGAAAAATAAGAAGACCATGCACGTCAAAATGCTTATAGACTGAAGTACTTACTACACATACAGTATGACTTCTATCATTAACTAGGTGACCAGCATGTGGGGAAGGTCCTTACACATTGAGGGCTTTAAAAAACCTTTTAAAATGAGGCGATAAGACCATCTCTTCCAGCCTTAATAATTCAAGTCCTTCTGTTTTCACAGGTATCCACTTTCTATCAAGTTTGGAGAATTAGTCATTAAAAGATACCAAGTATTTCACAAGAAAGAGCTTCATTTGCATTACAAATAACTAAAGCTAACTCTGGGAAACAATAAGGCACCCCCCCAAAAAAAACCTTTAAAATTTGTGTATTTTTTGAAAGCAATGATACAAACTTGAACTATTCATTTCCTGTCTGTTGACGATTCTATGGATAACCAAATCAATTTTGGGCATCAAGTCACATTTTTATGCGATATAGTTTTCTTACCTGGGAATACAAGGGAAGTACACTGAAACCTTCCTCATTACCTGGAAAACTGTAGAGAAAACCACTGCATATCTCTTTGAAAAACATTTCTGTGTCTGAAAATGTATAATGTAAAAACGGTCCTTGAAGAGTTAAGATAGCCAGAGAGACCTATGTGCTGAGGGCTCACCCATAATCTCAAGCAATCCCGTGCAATTTAACTTTTAAAATATACAGATCTCTGGGGCGCCTGGGTGGCTCAGTGGATTAGGCCGCTGCCTTCGGCTTGGGTCATGATCTCAGGGTCCTGGGATCGAGCCCAGCATTCGGCTCTCTGCCCCGCAGGGAGTCTGCTTCCTCCTCTCTCTCTGCCTGCCTCTCTGCCTACTTGTGATCTCTCTCTCTCTGTTAAATAAAATCTTTTAAAAAATAAAATAAAATAAAATAAAATATACAGATCTCACAGAATAGGAGATTTAGCAGGATAGGCGAGATAGGTAAAGAGAACACCTGTGATGAGAAGACCATCTGGAGCGCCTAGGGGGCCGATCAGCGGGGCTTCCGACTCCTGCTTTCAGCTCAGGTCGCGATCTCAGGGTCATGGAATCAAATCCTGTGTCCAGCTCTGTGCTCAGTGGGGAGTCTGCTGGAGCTTCTCTCTCTCCCTCCCACCCCACTCTCTCTCAAATAAAAACCCTTAAAAAAAAAAAAAACATTTAAAAGGCTGAATTTTATGACATGTGAATTATATCAAAAGGGGAAAAGGAGGTTAAAGGAGCATTCCAGTGCTTTTAATGATTTAAATGCTGCAGACAGAAGCTCCCAATATCTCTTCTAGAACATTTCATTACAGTCTGCTCTTCTGTTTCCATTCTCCCTCCTGTTCCTGTACCATGTAATACTGCAGAACTCAGGATTTCTCAGGTCCTCCATTGGTCTCTGGGCATCTACAAGGGTGAATTTGATTTTCTGAATCAGTCTTTCACTGAATCTTTTTTAGGGGGACAGGGAATTTTGACTCCATGAAGTTTTGGTATCCTGACAAGTTCTCTGAGACAAAAGAAAGGGAATGGCTCTCTGTTAATTGTTGGTAAGTGACAAGGTTCTGAATATCTGTTATCCTATTGATTGTCACAAATAATAAGGTCAAGATTGTTCCTCCCCTACTCTAGATGAAAACATTGAGGCCCTGAGAGCAGTTTCATGTTCACCCAGGATTTTTTTTTAAGATTTTATTTATTTATTTGACAGACAGAGACCACAAGCAGGCAGAGAGGCAGGCAGAGAGAGAGTAAGGGAAGCAGGCTCCCTGCTGAGCAGAGAGCCTGATGCGGGGCTTGATCCCAGGACCCTGAGATCATGACCTGAGCCAAAGGCAGAGGCTTAATGAACTAGAGCCACCCAGGCGCCCCACACTCAGGATGTTATCTTTGGAGGGCACAGCTTAAAACCAGTTTTCTGAACTGAGCAAGGGAAAATTTACTAAAAACAACACAAAGCTCATAAAAAAAAAAAAAGTGGCATCATTTGCTGGTACATTTGAATTTGAACATAATCACACTTTGAATAATCCCCTGAAGAATACGTTCCCTTCCAGAAGACAGGACATTTATGGAGATGTGATTTTCTAATATTCGGGGGAAAAAAAAAAAAAGAAGGAAACACACAAAGACTATTTTCTCACAACTGAAGATAATGCAGAAACCCCTCATTGGGAAAACAAGGCTTATTGCTACTTTGGCAGCACCTGGGCTTGCCGGAGCAAATGGACCGCTTTCCCCTTTAACTGGACTTGTCTCAGAGTCTCATCTGCCATCCCTTCCTCCTCCTGCCAATCAATCCAGGTCAAGCAAATCTTGATTGCATTTGCCTGGGTGCAGAAAGAAAAGCTGCAGCATCTGGAGTTATCTTCTGGGGTGTTCCTGGTATCCGAAATTTGCAAAATGAATCATCTCTCAACTGCTGCAGCCACTGACGGCTGCATGGCCAAGGCTGTACAAGAAGAGCTCAGGTTCTGAGAAGTGCTCATAGGTTCTGAGAATTGCTCATGGGTATTATATCTTGGTAGAGATTGACTTGTAGACAGACTGCCTAGGTTTGAATCCCAGGCTCCACCTCTTTGTAGCCATGTGAACTTAGCAAGTGACATAATCTCTCTGTGGCTATTTCTTTATCTACAAAATAGGGCTAGGAACAGCTCCCATCCCCCAGAGTTGTGGAAAGGGTTCAATAATTTAGTATAGAAAAAGCATTAAGAATAGTGCCTGGCACATAGCATCTGTGCTATTTCAGTTCCTGTTCAAGAAATCATTAAAAAATGGAAGGAGGAGTCAAGATGGCAGAGAAGTAGCAGACTGAGACAACATCAGGTAGCAGGAGATCAGCTAGATAGTTATCAAACCATTCCGAACACCTACAAACCCAACAGGAGATCGAAGAGAAGAAGAACAGCAATTCTAGAAACAGAAAATCGACCACTTTCTGAAAGGTAGGACGTGCGGAGAAGTGAATCAGAAGTGCCAGGAAGATAGACCGCGGGGGGCGGGGTCTGCTCCAGCAAGTGGCAGAGCAACGGAGCACAAAATCAGAACTTTAGAAGTCTGCTCCACTGAGGGACATCGCTCCAGGGGCTGAGCGAGGGTGAAGCCCACGTGGTGACAGCGTGGCCTCAGGCCCTGCAGGGTCACAGAAGGATTGGGGGTGTCTGGGTGTAGCAGAGCTCGCAGGTATCAGAGCAGTGAAGCTGGCTACAGAGACGGAGCCGAGGAGTGAGCTCTCAGCTAGGGATTACCTTTAACTGTGATCCGTGGCACAGCCAGACCACTGCTCTTTGAGCAGGGATGCCACAAGTGGCAGATCCAGGGAGACTCACCTTCCTTCTCTGGAGGTAGGAATCTGCTGGGTTTGGAGACTCCAAACAGGGCTGTGTGCCCGAGACAGAAATGCTCGGTCACAGGCCAGGTGAGCCTGGAGACCAGGGAGATGGGAGGGACTGGCTGCTTTTCTCCAAGGGCGGTCTGAGGAGTGGGAGCCCGAGCTCTCAGCTCCTCCAGCCAGAGATTGGGAGGCCGCCATTTTCATTCCTGTCCTCCAGAGCTCTACGGAAAGCATTCAGGGAACAAAAGCTCCCGAGAGTGAACCTGAGCAGATTACTTAGCCTGGCCCCTGGAAAGGGTGGTGCAATTCCCCCTCAGACAAAGACATTTGAGAATCACTATGACAGGCCCCTCCCCCAGAAAATCAGCAAGAACTTCCAGCCAAGACCAAGCTCACGGATCAAGGAGAACAGGGGAATTCCAGAGGAGGGGGAAAGCAAAACATGGAATTCATGGCTTTCTCCCCATGATTCTTTAGTCTTGCAAAGTTAATAAAATTTTTGAAATTTTATAATTTTTTCTTAATCTAATTTTTAAAAATTTTTTACTCTTTCTTCTTTTAATGTTTTTTAACTAGTTTATCTTAATAATACCTTTCTTTTAAAAAAATCTTTTTAAAACTTCATTATTATAGTCATATTTTATCCTTCATTGTATCTAACTTTTTTGTATACATATAGGGTTTTTTCTTCTAAAAAAATTTTGGGATACAACTTCTTCTAATAGATCAAAATATACCATAAATCTAGCACAGGGCTTTGTTCTAGTCTCCAGCCTGAGCAAATTCTCTCCACATTCTTTTCTCTCTTTTCCCAACCAACTTATCAACTCCTTTTTTACAATTTTTTAAAAATTTTTATCTTTACAGTCATATTCCAACCCTTCATTGTATTTACCCTTATTTGTGTGTGTGTGTGTGTGTATTTTTTTCTTTCTTTAAAATTTTGGGAGGTAGTTTCTTCTAAGAGACCAAAATACACCCAAAATCAAGTGTGTGGCTCTGTTATATTCAGCAGTCTAATATATATATAAAATTTTTTTTAAACTTCTTTTTACCCCCTATTTTCTCCCCCATGATTTGGGGTCTCTTCTGATTTGGTTAAGGCACATTTTTCTGGGGTCTTTGCCACTACTTTAGTATTTTGTTCTCTCATTCATATATTCTTATCTGGATAAAATGACAAGGTAGAAAAACTCACCACAGGGGGAAAAAAAAAAAAAACAAAACAAGAGGCAGAACCGAAGGCTAAGGACCTAATCAATAGAGGCATTGGTAATATGTCAGATCTAGAGTTCAGAATGACAGTTCTCAAGGTGCTAGCTGGGCTTGAAAGAGGCATGGAAGATATTAGAGAAACCTTGTCTGGAGAAATAAAAGCCCTTTCTGGAGAAATAAAAGACCTAAAATCTAATCAAGCTGAAATAAAAAAAGCTATTAATGAGGTGCAATAAAAAATGGAGGCTCTAACTGCTAGGATAAAGAAGGCAGAAGAGAGAATTAGTGATAGAGAAGATAGGAGAATAAAGAAGCTGAGAAAAAGAGAGACAACTACTGGAACACGAGGGGAGAATTTGAGAGATAAGTGATACCGTAAGATGAAACAATATTAGAATAATTGGGATTCCAGAAGAATAAAGAGAGAGGGGGCAGAAGGTATACTGGAGTGAATTATTGTAGAGAATTTCCCTAATAAAAAAAAAAAATCAATATGATGTTTACAAGAAACTCATTTTAGACCCAAAGACACCTCCAGATTTAAAGTGAGGGGGTGGAAAACAATTTACCATGCTAATGGACATTCAAAGAAAGCTGGGGTGGCAATCTTTATATCACATAAATTAGATTTTAAGCCAAAGACTATAATAAGAGATGAGGAAAGACATATCATACTCAAAGGGTCTGTCCAACAAGAAGATCTAACAATTTTAAATATCTATGCCCCTAACATGAAAGAAGCCAACTACATAAACCAATTAACAAAATCCAAGAAGCACATTGACAATAATACAATAATAATAGGGGACTTTAACACCCCCTCACCAAAATGGTCATCCAAGCAAAAGATCAACAAGGAAATAAAGGCCTAAGTGACACACTGGACAACATGGACATCACAGATATATTAGGAACATTCCATCCCAAAGCAACAGAATACACATTCCTCTCTAGTGTACATGGAACATTCTCCAGAATAGATCACATCCTGGGTCACTAATCAGGAGTCAATTGGCATGAAAAGATTGGGGTCATTCCCTGCATATTTTCAGACCACAATGCTCTGAAGCTAGAACTTAATCACAAGAGGAAATTTGGAAAGAACCCAAATAGATGGAGGCTAAAGAGAATCCTACTAAAGAGTTAATGGGTCAACCAGGAAATTAAAGAAGAATTGAAAAAAATTCATGGAAACAAATAATAATGAAAAAACAACTGTTCAAAATCTGTGGGACCCAGCAAAGGCAGTCCTGAGAGGAAAATATATAGCGATACAAACTTTTCTCAAGAAACAAGAAAGGTCTCAACAACCTAACCCTACACCTAAAGGAGCTGGAGAAAGAACAGCAAAGAAAGCCTAAACCCAGCAGGAGAAGAGAAATAATAAAGATCAGAGCAGAAATCACTGAAATAGAAACCAAAAAAAAAAAAAAAAAAAAAAAAAAAAAAAAAAAAAACCAATAGAACAAATCAATGAAACTAGGAGCTGGTTCTTTGAAAGAATTAATAAGATTGATAAACCCCTGGCCGGACTCATCAAAAAGAAAAGAGAAAGGACCCAAATAAATAAAATCATGAATGAAAGAGGAGAGATCACAATCAACACTAAAGAAATACAAACAATTATAAGAACATGTTATGAGCAACTCTACACCAGCAAATTTGACAATTTGGAAGAAATGGATTCATTCCTAGAGACATATAAACTACCACAAGTGAACCAGGATGAAATAGAAAACCTGAACAGGCCCATAACCAGTAAGGAGATTGAAACAGTCATCAACAATCTCCCAACAAACAAAAGAGCCCAGGGACAGATGGCTTTCCAGGGGAATTCTACTAAGAATTTAAAGAAAAATTAATTCCTATCTCCTGAAACTGTTCCAAGAAATAGAAATGGAAGACTTCCAAACTCATGTTATGAGGCCAGCATTACCTTAATCCCAAAACCAGACAAAGACCCCATCAAAAAAGAGAATTACAGACCAATATCCTAGATGAACACAGATGAGAAAATTCTCAACAAAATAATAGCCAATAGGATCCAACAGTACATTAAAAGCATTATTCACCACGACTAAGTGGGATTTATTCCAGGGCTGCAAGGTTGGTTCAACATCCACAAATCAATCAATGTGATACAATACATTAATACAAGAAAGAACAAGAACCACATGATACTCTAAATAGATGCTAAAAAAGCATTTGACAAAGTACAGCATCCCTTTGTGATCAAAACTCTTCAAAGTGTAGGGATAGAGGGCACATACCTCAATATCATCAAAGCCATCTATGAAAAACCCACAGCAACTATCATTCTCAATGAAGAAAAACTGAGAGCTTTTCTGCTAAGGTCAGGAACACGGCAGGGATGTCCATTATCACTACCGCTATTCAGCAGAGTACTAGAAGTCCTAGCCTCAGCAATCAGACAACAAAAAGAAATTAAAGGCATCCAAATTGGCAAAGAAGTCAAACTATCACTCTCTGAAGATGATATGATACTTTCTGTGGAAAACCCAAAAGACTCCACTCCAAATCTGCTAAAACTTGTACATGAATTCAGTAAAGTGTCAGAATATAAAATCAATACACAGAAATCAGTTGCATTTCCACACACCAAAAACAAGACAGAAGAAAGAGAAATTAAGGAATCCATTTGAAATCCATTAAGAAATTAAGGAATACATTTACAATTGTACCCAAAACCATAAGATACCTAGGAATAAACCTAACCAAAGTGGCAAAGAATATATACTCAGAAAACTCTAAAGTACTCATGAAAGAAATTGAGGAAGACACAAAGAAATGGAAAAATGTTCCATGCTCATGGATTGGAAGAACAAATATTGTGAAAATGTCTATGCTACCTAAAGCAATCTACACATTTAATGCAATCCCTATCAAAATCCCATCCATTGTTTTTCAAAGAAATGGAACAAATAATCCTAAAATTTATATGGAACCAGAAAAGACCTCGAATAGCCAGAGGAATGTTGGAAAAGAAAGCCAAAGTTGGTGACATCACAATTCCAGACTTCAAGTTCTATTACGAAGCTGTCATTATGAAGACAGTATGGTTCTGGCTCAAAAACAATCACATAGATCAATAGAACAGAATAGAGAGCCCAGAAATAGACCCTCAACTCTATGGTCAACTAATCTTCAACAAAGTAGGAAAGAATATCCAATGGAAAAAAGACAGTCTCTTCAACAAATGGTGTTGGGGAACATTGGACAGCCACATGCAGAAAATTGAAAGTGGACCATTTCCTTACACAATACACAAAAATAGACTCAAAATGGATGAAAGACCTCAATGTGAGACAGGAATCCATCAAAATCATTGAGGGGATCACAGATAGCAACCTCTTCGACCTCAGCCACAGCAACTTCTTCCTAGAAGCATGGCCAAAGACAAGGAAGGGAAGCAAGGACAAAAATGAACTATTGGGACTTCATGAAGATCAAAAGCTTTTGCACAGCAAAGGAAACAGTCAACAAAACCAAAAGACAACTGACAGAATGGGAGAAGATATTTGCAAATGACATATCAGATAAAGGGCCAGTATCCAAAATCTATGAAGAACTTATCAAACTCAACACCCAAAGAACCAGTAATCTAATCAAGAAATGGACAGAGGACATGAACAGACATTTTTGCAAAGAAGACATCCAGATGGCCAAGAGACACATGAAAAAGTGCTCCATATCACTTGGCATCAGGGAAATACAAATCAAAACCACAGTGAGATACCACCTCACGCCAGTCAGAATAGCTAAAATTAACAAGTCAGGAAATGACAGATACTGGCGAGGATGTGGAGAAAAGGGAACCCTCCTACATTCTTGGTGGGAATGCAAGCTGGTGAAGCTACTCTGGAAAACAGCATGGAGATTCCTCAAAATGTTGAAAATAGAGCTACCCTACAACCCAGCATTTGCACTACTGGGTATGTACCCTAAAGATACAAATGTAGTGATCTGAAGGGGCACGTGGACCCCAATGTTTATAGCAACAATGTCCACAGTAGCCAAACTATGGAAAGAACCTAGATGTCCATCAACAGATGAATGGATAAAGAAGATGTGGTGTGTGTATATATATATATATATATATATATATATATATATATATACACGATGGAATACTATGCAGCCATCAAAAGAAATGAAATCTTGCCATTCGCAATGACGTGGATGGAACTAGAGGGTATTATGCAGAGCAAAATAAGTCAATCAGAGAAAGACAATTATCATATGATCTCCCTGATATGAAGAATTTGAGAGGCAACGTGGGGGAGTTGGGGGGTAGGGAAGGGAAAAATGAAATAAGATGGGATCGGGAGGGAGACAAACCATAAGAGACTCTTAATCTCACAAAACAAACTGAGGATTGCTGGGGGTTGGTGGTGTAGGGAGAGGGTGGTTGGGTTATGGACATTGGGGAGGGTATGTGCTATGGTGAGTGCTGTGAAATGTGTAAACCTGGCGATTCACAGACCTGTACCTCTGGTGCTAATAATACATTATATGTTAATAAAAATTTTAAAAAATTTTTTAAATCATTAAAAAATGAAAATGAATATGGCTGTTCACTAAATGACTTGAAGAAATCGCTTTCTTTATATTATTTTGTTAACTCATCTGTGCATGCTCATGTGAATTAGAAACTGGTCAAAATCAATTCTTATGACCTGATTTGCTTTGCATAAAATGAAATCAGCCAGCAACCCAGAAGGAAGGATCAACAAAGATCTAACCCTTCGTGGGAAGATGGGTTAAAAATGGCCTCTTGATGTTGATGATATTACCCAAAATGACGGCAGCTGTTCAGAAGATACACACATACTCAACACATATACCATTACCCCGGGAAGATGAAGCAGAAAGAAGAGAAACATGGCTTTTACTTCAGAACTGTAGGGAATGAAGCTCCAGACAGGATCACTGACTGGCCTTGTTCTAACTCCAGCAGAACGAAGACTGGCCTGTATCTTAGCTCCTCAAAGAGCCTCCCCCATCTCAGAGAAACCTTTTAGCCCAGTATCTAGTGCATAACCATGTTTTTCTTGGAAGGAACAAAGGCTGGCTTAAATGTGTAGATATTAAATATTTATTTGCAAGGACTTCAAAAATTTCCTCCACCCACGTTTCTCATGTTAAGGAGGAAGCCGAACAGTGCTTTGGCATTCTCCAGTGGCACCTTCTCCAAGTCCAAGGACATCTGGACACTGCTGTGTCACGCTCCTGGGAAGGAATGAATCACCTGAGAGTGACAGACTGTTTCCTCTGGAAAAAGACCAAACTTACCCAAATAGTTGTTGCTCTTGTGCATCTCGGTGATGTTGATTTTGGTGGCTCCTTGGGGGATCTCGACCACGCGGTGGTAGCCCAGGCTGGTAAGGGCGTGCTTGAACACGCCCGACACAACCTGACAGCCTGTGTTGTCGCCGCCGCACACCCCGCATTTGTCCACCACCTTGTCTGAGCCCAGGTAGTCGTCACAGCCAATGCTCTGCAGAGAGGTGGAAAACAAAAGACTCTTGGAGCACATCACAGGAGTATGGGGGGAGACGGAGAGAGTGGGGAATGGAAGATCTTTTGGTGGGTCTTGAACTGACCTCCCTCCTGCCCCCCATTCAGCTCCTACGGTGTCCAAGTGCATTCTTCCCTCACTTGACAGAGTCACAAAGCACCCACTCTGGGCAAGGAACTTCTTCTCAAGGCATGTGGGAAACGCACACTCTGGGAGCAGGGGGGAGGCCATAGACAGTAAAATAAGACACATGAATCAAACAGTATGCTTGGGGGTGGAAAATGATAAGGAGAAAAATAATGGAGAGAGAAGGCATAGGGACAGCGTGGGGACTGGTCACTTGTTTACTGGACACTTGTTGGCTGGACAGTGAATTTGTCCTGAAAATCCATCCCCCTTGCTGGATTCAGAGAAGAGACCATCCAAGATTTTTTTTTTAAGATTTTATTTATGTATTTGAGAGAGAGCATGAGCAGGGGGAGTGGCAGAGGGAGAAGCAGACTCCCCACGGAGCAGGGAACCCGACTCAGGGTTCATTACTGGGACCCTGGGATCATGCCCTGAGCCAAAGGCAGATGCTTAACTGACTGAGCCACCCAGATGCCCCCCATATGGGATTTTTATATAAAGTTCTTTGGGACCATGATAAGTACTGTATCTACAATTGGGGTTTGTCCCCAAGTCCTCTGTTCTAAATGACAGACTGTATAATCGCTTAGCAAAGGACCCTCAGAAGTGGTACTCACAGGCCCAGTGTCTTAGGAAATTAAAACAAATTTGTTGAGATCTGGGTCTCCACTGGTCACTGGAGCTCTGAAGAGGCAGGAGCAGCAGTATTTTGCTTGGCACCCCCAATGCATTTTTCCCAGGGGTAAGGGGGGAAGGGAGCCAATGGCCAGATGATCCACATATAAATAAATAAAGGGCTGATCCTTGTTCAGACAGGCCTATCAGCATTTAAAGGAGCTCCACTGACCTTCCTCCAAAAAAGATTCTTCCCATTACTCATTCTAAGACCTTTTAGCTTTATCATTCCCCTCCCTGTTCATGTTTTCTGTTGGAACGATTTTTTTTTTTTTGCATGAAAAAAAAAAACTAAACCTTGGAACAAAGTGCAAGATCATTATCTTTATGCCATCCTTTCCCACTTCTGGAGCTGATTCCATAAGGGCTCGCGATCATGCTTTCTGAAACTAAAATTTGGACGTGTGGTCTGAGCAAAGAATTCCATCACGTTTCTACGGACAGATGGAAGGGAGCAGACGATAGCTTGGACAATGAAGTACTGGGATGACAGAATCAGTTCACTGGGCTCTGGGGATCAAGAATGACACTTGAAGTAAGGATGGGATTCTAAAACTTGAGACACATGTTTGCTAAATCACAGGCTTGTGTTGGTTCTCGAATTCTAAGAGCAATCATCAAACCACATCTCAGGGGCAAAGTGGTCATCGAACCATTCAAAATCCACTTTTGGTTTTGTGAAATATCCTTGGGTCTGTTCCTGTGGGCCCTACAGGTCAAATACTATATGCAGAGTCAAATCAGAGGGGGTTCAGGCTTTCCCCTCCAACATCACACTTGACTGACATCTTTCTATAGGCACTATACCTCTACATTATTACTTCCATATTCCTGAGGGCACTTTAGTTCCTCGGTAATAACTGGTCTCTTCACAAATAGCTTCTCTGTAAAACATTATTTCTGACAATAACAGAACATCATCTCAGTATGTTCACCCACATCCAATTAACCTTTCAAAATGCCATGTTTGCTATGTATTTCCCCTCCCTCAACTATTTCTTGCCCCTGCTCCATGGACATTTTAGTAGAAAAATAAGGAAAATGTTTTCCATGCATGATTTCCATCCCTGACCCCTTGGGTTCTCCTTGGCTTTGAAAGAAAGCAAGAAATAAACAAAACACATTTCCAAAGCAAGAGTCTCACCAAATTAAGGACATGCCTCTGATTGTCCCTGATGGGGCAGATGGAGAGAAAAGTGGGTCGGCACACAGTCCCTGTCCTGTCTAGCAAAGCCTCACCCTCCTTCCTTTGCATTCCTGCTACCCGTGGACTTAGTTTGTCCCAGACTGAGCCCATCCTCGTGGGGCACTCCAGTAAAGGAAATGCTGTGCACAAGGCATGAGGTAGGAATGAACACGCAGGAAGTAGGAAAGCATGTTCGCGGAATGACATGGCTCCAATGTAGGGTTGCTGGGAGGGATGAAATCAGGCTGGAGAATTCAGCTAAAGTGTTTAAGAATCTTGGTTTCCACGATGAAGAATGAGAATTTTATCTGGCGGCATCAGCAATAACCACTGGATGTCTCAAAAAAGTGAGGGCCATGCTCGGATTTGTTTTCCGCGTGATAGCTTTGGCTGCTGTGGAGAGGGCCCCAGAGTGGGAGAACAGATAAGCTAGTGAGTCTCTCTCATCTAAAGAGAGTGTCGGGGATATTTCAAGGACAAATGAGAGCCGTCGAAGACTAGGATGGACATCCCATGAAACCTCAGCCCCCAGCCCAGTTAGAATGAGATGATCATAAGGTTGGCATCAGACAACCACAGCTAGGCTAAATGCCATTTAATCTTGTAAAACAGGTATTACAGTAAAATGCTCTGCACAGTTCCACGAATGCTACCCCACAGGCCAGGTTTCCTGCGTAGCACAGCCTCTCTGGAGGAATCGAGACATGGGGCGGGAGGCTGTAGCAGTTTTTCCTGACTGACATCCAGATGGCCTGGAGGTTGGCTTCCGTGAAGCCTGCAGCCTCACAAGTGCGGCCAAGAACTAAAGGTGACATCCTGTTTTCTCAGGGCTGGATGGTGGCTTCCTTCTGGGGGTCAGTGCGGAAGACATCTCCACCACCATCCAGACCTTTCAGGGGACAACGCCCAGAAATGAATCGGGCCGGAATTCTGGCTTGCACCTTAGGAAGCTGGTCAGTTGGTCTCTGATGGGGATGACTTAAAAATGCTGGTCTGTGTCTCCAAACTCAGAGGTGCCACCCAAGTGCCATCCATAGAGGCTTCAAGTGGGCACTCGAGTCAGCTGGACCCAGGTTTTGTGCTGGCTTGGCCACTTTGCAGTGCTAATCTTTGGATGTGTTAATTAGCCATCCCGAGCCTTTGGTGTTTTGTTGCTGGGGGTGGTATGTGTCTGTCTCACAGCAATGCTGGGGGACCATTAGGTAAACATAGAAGGCAACTAGCAAAATACCAGAATAGGGTGATTTCTCAGAAAACATGGGGTTTTGTTATTTATTGTCTTCCTACACTGGGTTTCATCAGTAATCTATCTATTTTCAAGTAAATTCCATCATCATGTAACCACAGACCCACTTCTATTTCTAGAACACTCTCTAGTACCTCCCAGTTGCAGACATTCTCTTCTTCATTTGGAGAAAGTCAGAAAAATCCAAAGATCTAAGAAAAAAAGTCACCCTTCCCCATAAAGGTAAGGGACGTTGCGTGGCCCCTTTACCCTCACTGTTCCAACAGCGCCAAGTGAAAAGGGACAGGATGACATCTGCTCCTTGATCTACCTTTATTTCATGTTTATTATTTTTTTTTACCATGTACTGTGGTTCCAAAGAGATATTTCCTGCTGTTACAAAGGCAACTGGACAACTATCAGACATCCTTAGTATTCTTCCAGCGATTTCTACAACATGTTGTAGGAAAATTTTACAAGTTGCAAGCCATCACAAGAGAAATTGCTCAAGAATTACTCCCAATTGTGTGCCAAATTAACCTAAATGAAATTTCCTGAGGGAAATGAGCCATCTGCATGACGTGTCTGGTGGTGGAGTTCACTGGGAGGAGGCCTCCATACGTCCTGGCAGGGTAGGCGGGTGCCAGGCCTGCAGATAGTACGGCTTCTGATTCCTTGATGGGAAGCAGATGTTTCTGTGTGTGCTCAGTAAACACACCAGATATGGCAACCCCAACTGGTTGGCTAGATGACGCAGACAGGTAACAAGATGTGTCTTAATAATTGTGCTGTCACAACAGGGTGGGGGAATGTTAAAATGATAAGTAGCTAACACCATTTACTTTTATTTGTAGTAAGCTAATTTGTGGGAAGACATACAGATGCCAGAACTTTTATTCATGACATTCTGTTGAAAGAAGTCCTTTGCATAAGGATAAATCTCTCTCTCTTATTACTATTAGGAATGGACATCAATACTACCTTCCTGGAAAGCCATTTGGTAATATATACTATGTGACCCCAATTCTTCTATGAATTTTATGCTAAGGAAGTGATAAGAAAGTAGGCCAATGATTTCTGTAGGAAGCAGCTCATCACAGTTGTTATTATCAATTTAAAAAATCAGAAATATTGTAAGTGTCCAACATAGAAAAACAGTTAAACAATATATAGAAATTCTCTGGGAAAGGCTGGAAGGGTCTTTCTCCCATTGTCATTCTCATTAAAATCTGCCAGCACTTATGCCTGCCTGATTGGCCTTCAGTATCATTCAGGAAATATTTCCCGAGGCAACCCCTACTATGTGCCAATAAGTTGTAGACAAGGAGATATGAGGGTAAAACAAACATGATTCCTACTTATGGTCTAAATCAGTGGTTGGCACATGACAGACCATGGGCCAAATCTGGCCCACAACGTGTTTTTGTAAATAAAGTTTTATTAGAACACAAACCTGCCCATTTATTTACTTATTGTCTAGGGCTGCTTTTGTGCTGTAACAGCAGGGTTGAATGGTTGCAACAGAGATAGTATGGCCTCCAGCGCCCAAGATATTTATGATCTGGTGCTGTATAGAAAAAGTACCAACCTCTGGACTAAATCGGAAGGTGGACATGATCCCATGATACAGTACAGTATATCAAGGCGGGAGGGAGATGTACAGAGCCCTGTGTGGCCAAGACTGAGGCTCAGGCTGAAGCTTCCAGATTTACCTCTGCTTGCCCTCACCTATTTCCTATACGTCACCCACTTGACTTCTCCCAATCTGTCTCAACCCTAAAACAGCAGGCAAAGAGCTGCCATCTTCTACCTCAGTAGTCAAGTGTTGTTGTCGTTGTTTTAAGCAGAAGAAATATACTTCTCAAACAAAACCTCATGCAGAAATGCAGGACTCCAACATACAAAATGAGATAGCATCTCACCTTCCGACCTTCTCCCTCATCCACGGTTTCTCAACCATCGCTCTAGGGACATTTTGGGTCAGAGAGTTCCCAGGTGTGGGGCCTGCCTTCCACACTGTAGGATGGTTGGTGACACCCCTGGCTTCTGGATGCCAGTGGCATTTCTCCCCTCAGTGGGACAAATGAAAATGTATCTAGACATTGCCACATGTCCCTGTAGTAAAAGAGTCACCTCCAACTGATTGAGAATCACCACTCTAGCATAATTCATAGCTCATGGGACACCAGAGAAGAGCATGATAGATCCCCCAGAAAGCATCAGAACAATGGAAGTTCCACAGAAGCACCAAACAGCACTCCGTCCATGTCAGAATCTAATGAACAAAGAATATTCATTATCCAGTTTTTAAAAAACCATTTCCACACTGCAATCAAACTAACCAGTATCCTAGGGCTCTTCAAGCTTGCCATCTGGCTTAATTTTAGTGTAAGCAGGATTACATACTGGAAAGAGCATGGTGCCTAATATGCAGTAGGTACGAAATAAGCGTCGAATGAAAGAGTAGCTGGTTGAGGCATCAAGAGATCAAAGTTACAGGACCAATTTTCTCCCTCAACTGGTCCTCTCTAAGGTGTCTTCTGGTGCTGACCTGTTTCTGAAAAAGAGAGGTACAGCCCCGATGTGAGGAATCCTGCCACGTCTAAATTCAGAGGAATTTGCAGTATGTCGACAAAATTAAATTAGAAACAGGAATCCATGGGAAACAAACTGACACTGTCATTCATTTAAAGAGAAGAAACGGTCCATGGGATGAAAGATATTTTGGCTTCCCTAATGAAGGCAATTGTGAAACTAGTGATCTGGTTTTAATCAGGCTTATGGTTGTCGGTTTTCAGTACCTTATCCTGTTTCATTAGAGAATAGCACCTTTACCCAGTGACTTCAGTGGAAGAAAATGTTGGCGCTCTTGTCGGATAAAGTTGGGTGAGAATCAGCTGCGGTGATGTTTACTAATCTGATGAAAGAAGCCCGGAGAGGAAAACACTTCACATGCTGTAAGAGAGTTACCTCCCTCGTTGCCATGAGGGTCGTCTTTCTGTGGAGAGTAGGGGTGCTCCAAACTAGAAAATACCAATGCTTCACTTTCATAGTCTTCTTCCAGGTGGCTTAAAATGAATTCATTCATTAAATGAATAATGACAATGACAACCGCTTTTATTATAAAAATAAGGTATATATATTTTTGCACCAAATAGTAGAAACCTCTAGACTCCCCTTTTACTTTTTTTTATGATTTTATTTACTTTGTCAGAGAGACAGAACAAGAAAGAGAGAGCACAAGAGCACAAGCAGGGGGAGAGGCAGGCAGAGGGACAAGCAGGCCCCCTGCTGAGCAAGGAGCCCGACAGGGGACTCGATACCAGGACCCTGGGATCATGACGGGTCCTGGGATCATGACCTGAGCCAAAGGCAGACACTTAACCAACTGAGCCACCCAGGCGCCCCTCCGCCTTACTCTTTAAAATGTAAGGCTGTATGGTAAATTCTCTGTTTAAAAAGAATTCTGTTTAAAATACTTGGTCAGAACAAACACATTAAAAAAGTTCAACATCACTCAGCACCAGGGAAATGCAAGTCAAATCCACAGTGAGATACCACCTCACACCAGTCAGAATGGCTAAATTTAACAATGGCTAAATGGCTAAAAGTAACAAGTCAGGAAATGGCAGATGCTGGCGAGGATGTGGAGAAAGGGGAACCCTCCTACACTGTTGATGGGAATGCAAGCTGGTGCAGCCTCTCTGGAAAACAGCATGGGGGTTCCTCAAAAAGTTAAAAGTAGAGCTGCCCTATGACCCAGCAATAGCTCTACTGGGTATTTACCCTAAAGATACAAATGTAGTGATCCAAAGGGGTACGTGCACCCCGATGTTTATAGCAGCAATGTCCACAATAGCCAAACTATGGAAAGAACCAGATGTCCATAGACAGATAAATGGATAAAAAAGATGTGGTTCATATATACAACGGAATTTTACTCAGCCAACAGAAAAATGAAATCTTGCCATCTGCAACAATGCGGATGGAACTAGAGGGTATTATGCTAAGCGAAATAAGTCAATCAGAGAAATACAATTACCATATGATCTCACTGATATGTGGAATTTAAGAAACAAAACAGAGGATCATAGGGGAAGAGAGGAGAAAAAAACAAGACCAAACCAGAGAGGGAGACAAACCATAAGAGACTCTTAATCGTAGGAAACAAACCGAGGGTTGCTGGAGGGGAGGGGAGGGGGTAACTGGGTGATGGGCATTAATGAGGGCACATGATGTAATGAGCAGTGGGTGTTACATAGACCGATGAATCACTGAACTCTACCTCTGAAACCAATAATACATTATATGTTAATTAGTTGAATCTAAATTTTAAAAAATGGAAAAAAAAGAAAAGTGATTCAAAACAATCAAACTTAAAAAAATAAACTGTATATATATTTAGAAAAAAAAGTGAAATACTTGGTCAGATTGTATGGAAACTCTATAGGGCCTCAAGAGGGGCCCATACCATGTGGGGCAGGTCTGTCAGATACTGTGGCTTGGGGTGGCCAAGGGGTCAGGACTAGGAAGTTTCCTGAAGAAAGGAGCATTCTTTAAGGTGAAGTTCTGCATTCTGTAAGGTGAAGTTCTGGAAGCAAGTATTGGCAAAAAGGCAACGGTGAGTTGGGTTGATGACTGTGTCCTAGGATGGAGGCTATTGGCACCCTGGTCTCATTTCTACGGCCGTCTGGGCTCAGGCAGCCTGAGTCTACAGGTGTGGGTCCAACCAGAAGGCTCTCAGAGGACTGCGGGTGAATCCAGCAGCCACCAGAAGGCAATGAGGGAGACTCTTGTTTGCATCCTTGTCATTTCCTTGACACAGAGTGTCTCCGCAAATGTGCCTGTTCGCATCTCTCTCCACAAGATGGCACCTAGAAGCCTTGGTGAAAGGGTACTCACCTAAGCAACTAAGTTTAGGCATAGGAGACAGTGGTTGAACATTTAAAGGATGATTGTTGAGAAACACCGGAAGGGCCAGCTCAGCAATTCAGGCTGATTGCATATTGATGGTTGTTACAATAGGACTTTCGCTTCTCAAAACATTTTTGTGGAGCATTTAAAAATGTCAGTGAACTATTCAGGCCTTTTATTATCTGATTGTTCATGACAATGCTTAGAAATCTGCATGAATGCTTTAAACATTGGGAGTTAATGGGCTTCTGGATGCCACTGGATGATCTCCAGGGATGGCTGAGAAGACTGGCTGGCTGGGGAGATGAAGAGGGAAAAATTCGGGGGCTTGAGTCCCAAGGCTGTGGAGTCAGGAACAGCATACTGAAATGCTGTTTTCAGGAGAGGTTTAGCAGACAGGCTGTGGA
The DNA here is from genome assembly GCF_922984935.1 of Meles meles. Classification (NCBI taxonomy): domain Eukaryota; kingdom Metazoa; phylum Chordata; class Mammalia; order Carnivora; family Mustelidae; genus Meles; species Meles meles. Next base: position 38,385,243 of record NC_060071.1, on the reverse strand, counting down.
GTCAGGAACAGCATACTGAAATGCTGTTTTCAGGAGAGGTTTAGCAGACACAGGCGTGGAATGGAGATGGAGAGGCTGGAGGATGAGAAGCACAAAGACAACGACATTTGGATGGGCACAGACAGAAGGTGACCTGGATGGAGAGAGGGATTAGAACGCAGGGCAAAGGCAGACGGACAATGCTATGTTGTGGGCACAGCCAATGGACTATTCTACTGAAGGATGCTCTGTTGAAGGTGAAGAAGGGAAGACTTCCAGGTCCATGGAGTGGAAACCTGGAAGACTAGAAATGTTGCCTATTTCAGGCAGAAGCCTTACAGATGCTGTGGGGGATGGGGTGGGAGGTGTGCAGACCCATGATGGAGTTATCTCAGAGCCAGGATCTTGATCATTACTTCGTTCACTGGATTTGGTCATATTAATTCTCTCTCTTTGGGTGGAACTTTCCTCTAACACCCTAAACATTTTCGTTTTAGCTTTTTGGATGGAAATCCTTCCAAAGTATATATATTTGTTTCTCCTCTGTCTCACTTTTTTTAAAAAAATCAAGAATAATAAACATTATTTGATCTTTTCTAGACCCTCGTTACTCAAGGTATAGTCCATGGACCAGCAAGCACAGGCATCAGGTAAGAGCTTGTTAGAAATCCTGGCCGCCATCCCAGGCTTCCTGAAATTGAAATTTGAGAGCACCCTTAAAATTGAAATAGAGCAGCACCCTTAGGTGATTCCTGGGATTCTCTGGCTTTGGGGGTCGCTCTTCGTTTACTCCATGTTCTTTTTAGTCTTCTCAGGTTGCACACCAACCCCTAAGTGACAGCCAACTCTCCCATCCAGGCAAAACAAAGACAGTGTGACATTACTACCCTTTTGGTTACAAACTGGAAAAAATGCCTTCGGAGAGCTTTTCCCTGTGAAATTTTTAAGGGTGGGGGGTTGGGGTGCAGGTAAGACACACATTCACACACGGTCTCCAGAGAATTCCAGGGTTGCACAGCAGGAGAGGCTCTGGGCCTCCTGCTTCTTGCCTCATAGATGAAGAACCAAGTCCTGGGAGGGGAAGTGATGTCTCCTGGGCTGCAGAAAGAGGACTTCATGCTAGGGACTCCTTCTCATAGGAGTCCCTGTGATGGGACTGCGATGGCCCCCAGCTCCTTCTGATGCAGAGTTTTCTTGTCTCCTCCCCTCAAATCGTCCCTCTTCTTTCCTTTTGCTTATTATGTCCCCATAACCATGTGAAAATGCTTTCATCTACCAACTAGAAGAGCAACTGCTTTTAACAAATGGTCTTTGTGGGGCGCCTGGGTGGCTCAGTGGGCGCCTTCGGCTCAGGTCATGATCTTAGGGTCCTGAGATCGAGCCCCGCATCAGGTTCTCAGCTCAGCGGGGAGCCTGTTTCCTCCTCTCTCTCTGCCTGCCTCTCTGCCTACTTGTGATCTCTGTCTATCAAATAAATTAAAAAAATCTTTAAAAAAATGGTCTTTGCACGGAGGACATTGGGAGATGGAGAGAAGAAAGTTGAGGGAAATTGGAAGGGGAGGCGAACCATAAGAGACTATGGACTCTGAAAAACAACCTGAGGGTTTTGAAGGGGCGGGGGTGGGAGGTTGGGGGAAACAGGTGGTGGGTAATAGGGAGGGCACGTATTGCATGGAGCACTGGGTGTTGTACAAAAACAATGAATACTGTTACGCTGAAAAAAATTAATTAATTAATTACCAAAAAAATGGTCTTTGTGAAAATACTTGGATAAACTGCTTGGGGTCAGCAGAAAATAAGGCAACAAGAGATAATGGTCAACCTGAGATATGGTTAAATGGGAGGAGTCCGGTTTTGCTTCCAGGGCTGGAGAGAGAAGAAAGGGACAAAGCAGGGGAGAAGCTAAGAGATGGTGGAGGGCCAACTAGAAGTGGGTGGGAGGACCGCAGTTAACTGCCTCTGCACCTGAATCTTGCTCCCTGACGTTTAAACCTCCCTCTCTTCCTGGCCCTCCCAGGTCTTCCTCGAAGTTCTACACTGGCATCAGGCCTATTCTCCTGCCTTTAGGATTTCTGGCTTAGACTTCTTGAAGCCCCCCTTCTTTCCATTTCCATCATCTGCAATTTCTCTTCTATGTTCCCCCCTCTCCAAAAGACTTTCCTCTAGACACATACATGCCTAAGAGCATCCAAGATGTCCTCGACACCTGCAGCTGTCATCATTTTTCTGAGTCTTACACGAAGCCAGTAAGGCATAATTCTCAAATCCTTTGTGACGATTAAATGAGAACATGCAGATGGAGACACCTAGTTCAGAAATGGCATAGAATAGGGGTTGGGAGAATGATGGTATGCTTTACTCCTGGAGGGTGTGTCTGTCCCACTTCAAGGGACCTGTCCCTGGGACGCGCAGCATCCTTTTTCTCACACAAGGCACACACATTTCTCTACTCGCAGAGGAGCCTGGTCTGTTTGCTCTCCACGGATATCTCACTTCTACAATTCCAAGGTGGTGTTTGAAGCCACATTAACAGGCAAACCATGGTGATCATTCACATTTCCACCATGTTCTGGAACAATGGTGATCAAGATTTTCAGAGATTTTCTTATAAATTTATTATCTCTCTCTCTCTTTTTAAAATGTGTTTCTTTTATGAGTCTTTCCTGGCTTGTGTTGGAAACCAGCTATGAAAAAAACCTCAAAAATTGTCAAGGGGTTATGTTCATTTTAGAAACAGAGCAAGGGAGGCTATGGACAGAGCTTACAGCTTGGGCATAGTGGAGCACAGTCTTAGAGGATTTGGGGTGAAAAGCAGAGGCAAGGAGGGATGCAGGCAGTTTGCAGGGATCCAGGAAGTAGGAAGTGCCAAGTCTATAAGTGACAGCTATCACAGAGATAGCACTCACCCCATACTAGGTGTCTTCTGTACGTTAGCCTGTTTAATGATCTTGACTCTTGCTATTTTATTGAAACTCAGAGAAGGTAAGGTCACACAGACGTGTGATAGAGGGTTCAAATGAAAGGCTTCCTGGCTTTAAAGCTCAGGTTCTCTCTCCTCTGCTGGTCACATAATCCCCTATTCCAGTGGAAAGCCTTCTTGTAAGAACAAGGGCCAACGGCCACGTATACCAAGGGCTAGAATGACCAAGAACTACATAGGGATAATTCTTCCTTATTGCTTATATCTCTAGGGGCTGTTCTCTGGCTTTCCCCAAGACCCTTCCACAAGGGCTCTAGCTGTGATCTATTGCCTCCTCTCTCACGAGGACTAACAACTGATTTGATTGATTTGGCAATCTCCTAGAGCTTCTCTTCCTTCTCCTGCTCTCCCGTGTTGTCTCCTTTTGTTCATTCAGTGCACATTCACCCAAGGGAGGAAACATCTATAACACTACCCTTTCTTTCATAGCAAATTCCTAGGCTCAAAATTATTCATCAAAATAGTAACTGTCTTTCTCATTTGTCTTCCTAGGCATGGAAACTGCTGGTTTATCAAGCTGGGAAATATTTATGACTTAAGAAAAAGCACCCTGTTCAATGGGAGATAAGATGACCCCATCCAAGAACTTGCTCTTTGGTGCTAGAACGACCAAGAAATCAAATCAGGATAAATTCTCTCTTTTGACCATCAACATATCCAACATCCAACATCCAACAATAATATTCATTTCACTATGAAATGAAGACACTGTGTGTTCCACGCATGCTCAGAAGGAAGAAACTGGGCTGACATATTTAAACATGAAGGCTCCTTCATGCTTCTTTTGAAGGATGGCTAAGAACATGGTTATCTGTCAAACTCAATGTGTTCATAACAATAATTCAGGTGGCAGCCAGATGAATAATTCTCACGCTTACAGAGAACTTCCCGACTCTTGCAACTTGAAAGCAAAAGGTAGGTCCGTGGCAGGTATGACACAGGGCTTCCAGGTGATCACATTAACAGTATGCACTTGTGTACACAAATATTTAGGACATGCAACCCAGCTGGATAAATACCGCTCCTTTACCTTCTTTGGGGAAGCCTTGAAATTCTCAATTTTCACCAGTCCCTTCTTTAAACAGATCCTATTAATGGGCTTTTAAATCAGGCCCCCAGATGCGTCAGCGTAAGAAAGGCTAATGTTGTGGTTTCAGGTAATTTTTCCTGCATGTGGCTGTGAAATTTATCTTCCCAAGATGCTGCTGTCATCATATCATTCTTCTGACTCAAAAGGCTTCCTGATTCAGCTGTCACTTAAAAAAGCTGATTATTTCCTCCCAGGCATTATGCCTGTATTTGAGTCCCTGATTCCAGGTGGACAGGAGCGCCTGGGGCTGGAGCAGCTCGAGGAAAAGCTCCAGCCCAGGTGTGGAAAACCGAGCGAAGCAGGAATTTTCAAAAGAATCCAGCCTCCTTATGCTTCCGCAGCAAAGGTACTTTGTTAAAGTGACAGTCCATGCTCATTGGGGAGATGCATTATTAAGGATGTATTCTAATTTACTGGGTTGGTCTGGAGAGGCTAAAGGCAGATGAAGTTCGCAAAAAGCATCTGACACATGGAAGGCACCCAATGCATACCATGTTTTATTGAAAGTCAAGTTAAAGACAACACAGAGGGCACATTCAGAGAAATACAAACAAATGGTACTCGTTCCCAGCTTAAACAATAGCCGCCTTGGAATGTTATTAAGTGAGAGAAGGGCCTGCGTGGACTTTGAAGAATGTGGGATGGCAGCAAATATGGAAGCAGAAAGAAAAGCATTTCTCCAGCAGAGTAGAATAACCCTACTTAAAAGAAAGCCAGAGCCAAAGTCAGAAAGTCAAAAATGCTCTTTTGACCACGGATGGGCTCCTGGGGGGCCCATGAAAAAGGTGTCCTCTTATGACTCAGAGAGGCCTACAGAAGTTCTCGTGGGCATCAAGGAAAGCCATCGAAAGAAAGGAAACCGGATACGAGCCCATGTCTACGGAGCTCAAGAACCCAGAAGCAGGGTGATAAGATGCAGGCCAAGCTTGTGACGTGGACGCAGCGAAGAGACAGGGATTGTGGTGGCGAACAGCCCATGCTGACGGGTGAGGAACAGGGGCTGCAGGATGAGGGAGTGGGAACCGCTCTGGAAGGGGGTGAACACCGGGACCACAGAAGCAGGTGTCCATGGACTGAGGACATGCAGCCTGGGGTTGACAGGTGGTGGCTGGAAAGGTGACTTCTGTGTGCCTGCTCTTCTCTGGCATTTCATGGAAAGGATCACCGTTCATGGGACAGCTCCAATTTCCCAGAAGCTTTGTGTCCTCTCTTTTCCACTGTCCCCACAAAGCCCTGACACTAAAAAGTCTCCCAGCCACTTTCTCCTGTTGTCACAAAGGTTAGGTGGAGACTTCCTCTCCAGGGCAGATCCAAGGGTCTAGGACATGAAATCCTTCAGATGACTGTTCTTTCCAGCAGGTTCCCTCAGGCTTGGGCCTCCAGAATGTTCTCCTTTGATGAGCAGAAAGGGAACCATGAGCTGATGGGTCAGGGTTTCCCCCTAAGACCACCTTTCCTTGGGGTTTATCTGAGTCATGCTAGTGATCCTGGGGATTTTCAATCCCTTTTGAAATCTAAGGTGGTCACCCTTTTTGTGACTGTATCCTACATATATTTGAGGGCTGCAAAGAAATCACTGTATGATTTCAATTTCTTCAACTTGTGTTTTTAAATAATGATAGGAAGGAGCCTGCTCCCTTTAAGATAAAGAAACTTGTGGAAATCTTCAGCACAGGAAGGCTACAAACATATAGCTTAATAGGCATTGCTGCAGAACATTGATTTTGAGTTGTTAATGCCTCCTGTGGCTTCTGTGAGTTAGCCAAGGCATGAACCCTGAGATAAGAAGTGAATTGGACTGCTAGAGAAAGTATCTACTTGAATACCGGAAAATCCTTGCCTCAAGTCCGTTGGTAATGGTGATATGGTTGACACAAAGCTATTGAGATAGTAACCAGCAAAATGATTTACTTGCTTCTTAGGATGGCCAGAAAACCACATCATTAGCAGACCTGAGGATGTTTGTCTTCCTCTGCTGTGGCTCAAAATCATCCACAAATTGAGCCGGGTTTTCTAAGAGAAGCTAAAACATCAGTAAATAGAACACAGGCAAAGGTGGCATAGGGCATTGATCTAGGTGGCCCTGAAAATCAAATTTGGATTTCCTTATAAATTTGGACCTTATGGATACCAATGCCTGTCAGCCACAACCATTCACTCTCCTTGCTGTAGAGACCACAGTTCTTTATTTTATACAAAGATCACTAAAATGGATTTGAAATAAAGGTCATCTATCCTTTGCAGAAAATATAACTTTGAAATTTCATTTCATAACAGATTTCTGTAATATCAAGAAGAGCAAAACAGCCCAACCAATAAGATTAGGAAGAGGCTTATCAGAGTCAATTCAGGCTTCTTAGCAAGTATTTCCACTAAACACAGCATGCTGGAACCACAGAATCTTGGGAGTAGAAAAAAATCATAGAAGGCATGTGGTCTAACCAAGGTCAGAGGAAGGGCTGTAGGGGTTAAGTTCCATACTGGGGCCAGCCTAGGATCTGCTGTTCCCTGCCAAGACCCTGGACAGGTCACAGGACTAATTTAACTTATAAAATGTGTCTGTTAGATGAGATAGATCCATAATTTTCAAACTATTTTAAGGTTTTAATGTTTTCATAATCCTGCTATCATATTTTCAAATCGTAGGAGTTCGAGAAACACCATCCTCAACTGTAGTTCCCACTTAACACACTGGAGGCAACTGTATTAACTTACTTTTGTGCAGCCCTCAGGACCAACTGCTCCCATCTTTACTGTAATCTAAGAGAGTACCTGTCTAAAATTTGCAGTTTGTTGTCTGCCTTAATCAAGAACTCCTCAAGAGTCGTGAACTGAAACAAAATTCAGAGATGAACTGGGGGGCGGGGGTGCCTGGTGGCTCAGTCAGTTGAGCGTCCGCCTTCAGCTCGGGTCATGATCCCAGTGTCCTGGGATCGAGCCTCGAGTGGGGTTCCCTGCTCAGTGGGAAGTCTGCTTCTCCCTCTCCCTCTGCCCCTCCCCATTGCTCCTGCTCTCTCTCTCTCTCTAATAAATAAAAATCTTTTAAAAAAAAAAAAAAGTTAATCAGACTTGAAAACGGCAGTAACTCCATTGACTTCCTTCTCCCTCCTAATGGTGGTTGCTCTTCCAAGAGAACCATTTTCCCTGAGTTTTCTATGTATTCTGTTGCCATCAGTAAACTCATCGTGTTGTTACCTCTTCTCACCTGAACCCCTAATTCAAAAGATGGCTCTCTTGAGGAGACCTTTAGGTGTTGGTGTTTTCCAGCTAAAGTCCCTGGATTATATTTGGAAAACATTCTGTTAATTATTGTCTTTTCTCTTTTTGACTCATTGTCCAGGAAACTCAGGAAAGAGACTAAGGGAGGAATGCCCTCATTTCTCAAGAAACAAAATCTCAATCTGTAAAGCAGTTTTGAGGGAGAAACTCGCTGTCATCCAGAGCTCTTCTCTTAGGAAGCTGCTTACAGGTGAGAAATCCCTGGATAGAAGGGAGAGCTGGACCACGGAGGGATCAAGTCTGCAGGTTTCCCCCCTACAGGTCCTCTTACCCTCAGTGATGTCATGGGAGTCAGAGAGCTGGGAGCTCCTGATTCCTGGAGGACCAGCTGGGGTCTGGGGATGGAAGGCACAGTGCCGGACCACTGGCAAGGGCTAAGCAAAGAAAAATTTCTCAGTGCTGGGCTCCACGACCAAGAGCCAAGCAAAAGCCAAGAATTCAGAAGCAGAAGACGCTGGGAGTTTCAGTCTAGTGATGAGAAAAAGAAATTACTGGAATGAATGAAATGGAGGAGGAGTAGGAACTGACATTTGTTGGGCACCTCTGGATTTATTTATCCGTGTTTCACTTCATCTTTTTACTAGCTACGAGGCAGCTATTACCTGTTCCCCATTTTACTTCAGTGGAAGAACTGAGGTTCAGAAAAGTTAACCAACTTGGTGGCGGTCACATGACAGATCCAGATGAAACCCTGGTCTGTGTGCAAAGCCCAGGTGCCTCCCGTGCTACCTGGATAAACAGAAGGTGATGAGTAGAAGCCTCACGGCAGACAGACCTCCCTGAGATCTGAGTTCCGACCCTGCCATTTGCCAGCTGGGTTACCTTAGGCAAACTCCTTAAGGTGGTGAAGCCTCAGTTGCCTTATCTATAAAATGCGCGTACAGTAGAACCTACCTGATAAGCTTTTAAGAGTTAAATGAGATCATACATGAAAATGCATACACTTAAAGTGCCACGTAGTAAAGCACCTAATAAACATTAATTCCATCAACTTTATGATCCTGATTATTTTCAATATCCCCTTCATCCTCACGTCCCTGCTCTGAACCACTCGGCTGGGAAAGAATCGGGAATTTATTTCTCAGATAACTGGCGATCTCTACAGAGTATGTTTTTGATTCTCAAACATTTGGTAACCACAAGATCATGTGTTCCAACAAATCCATGATGGGTTTCCTTTAGAAAAAGGCAGATATGAAAGAAAATAGACAAGGCTTTCAGCCTTCTAGCAAAGTCACGGTTGTAAATTGGTCCATTTTTGCATTCTCAGAAAACCAAGCTGCTATCATCAGACCATCTTCTCACATGATTACTTTTCCCAGAGAGCTTTTCATTTTCCAGGGCACCTCACACACACACAAAGCGCATGTGTGTGTGTGCGTGCGTGTGTGTGCGTGCGTGTGTGGGTTCCCACCCTATAAATCTCCCGCTTGGCAGAGAGTGTTGATGGTTTCTGTGAAAGGGTCTTTGTGTCCCTTTTTGTCTAAAGCCTTTTTCATTAGAAGCCTGGAAGTCAAGGTAAGTGCTACAGGGATTCAAGGATCTCTTGGCTTTTCTCTCACGTCCAAATTATCTCCTGGAAAAATAAAAGTCCTCCATTCTCTGCCCTCGGTTAATAGAAGTGACAGCTGGGAGAGCTTCGAATCTGGCCTTAATTAATGGGCACTGCACAAATGTGACCAAAGCATATTTGCAGAGAAGAGGATTTAAATAGCATCAAATGTTTGTGAGCACGAGGCCATGCAATGGCAGGAAATCTCTGACCATCTTAATGGGATCAGGCTTTTGTGTGCAAACAATGGCGAGCAAACCACAGGCCAGCTGACAGCCATTAGAATAGCGTTCTCATCTGTGGTGGTGTGTGAAGGCTCTTAAATCACCGCTCATCAAGACGGAGGAACATGCACTATGGCGTGAGGTAACTATAATAAAACTGGGTGCCCAAAGGAGTGGCCTCCATGCCAGTGTTTGTACAGTTTACCCAGAGTGGTCTTCCCCTTGAACTTGCAGCTGCCGTGGCCATCCAGGAGCATCAGATCCTTCAAGAAACTCTGCCCTTCACCTCTGAAGCTAGTGTTTTCCACTCAGTTCTGACCAATCTTTCTTCAACTTGTTCTTCCCGTCCCCTCAGTCCCCAAGTCACTGTTCTTCTTTGCTCACATTTCCCATGTGAATTACCCCCAGGGGAGACTCCTTCTCTCAGATCATATAGGAATTTAAGACTGTCCTTTATTCGGTTGTGGTCAAAGTTCCCAATGCACCAATAGGCTGCAGATGTGTTCCTACTTACCTAAACACTCATACTGAAGATGGCCAAGACCTGAACACGTGGGCATGATGTTCACTGATGCATTTCAGATACTTTCATTTCTAGATACTGATCTAGAAGCTGGTGATGTCTACAAGAAGACTCCATGTTCTCAGGGAACTTCTAGAAGCTATCCCTGTCCCTGCTGGCTGAGCTGGGTTGGGTAGGGAAAGCTCTCTGCTAGGTGCTCTACTTATGTGATTCCACTTAGTCCTCAGAACAACCCAGTAAAGTGGCTGCTATTATCCTTTCCTTTGATCAATGATACAACTAAATTTTGAGTGACAGTGCAATCAGACAACTCTCCCCCAGCCAGGGAGCTGGTGAGCACAGAGGCTGGACTAAAATTGGGCTTATCTGTTGCTAAGTCCCATGGCCTTGTCCATTATGCTGTGCTGACTTTCCTCTCTCATCATTTGCCTCCCAGTCTATGGAGGAAAACAGACAAATAAATTCACAATTACTGACAATTATAGTCTAGCAGGAAACTGAACCAATAGGAAGACAGCTATTAAAAATCTATACCCAAGTAAGCTGTATGTTCAAGGAGCCAAAATTTGTCCCTTCAAGAGAAATACTGTTCTTCTTTTTAATATATCTTATTTTATTTAAATTCAATTAATTAATATATAGTATATAATTAGTTTCAGGAATGGAGTTCCGTGATTCATCAGTTGCACAGAACACCCAGTGCTCATTACATCACATGCCCTCCCTCCTTAATGCCCATCGCTCAGCTACCCCATCCCCCTGAGAAATACTGTTCTCGATTTTAAGTCACTGTGTTTCTCCAGCTCCACCTGTCTTCACCCTCAGTGGAAAATCACTGTCACAGGAGGAGCTGGTCATCTGTACACCTGACTTAGAACAAGAATCTGAAAAGAGTCCAAATTTGAGGGCAATGCAACAGAATATTCCTGGAAGCAATTTCCTGTTGAGAGTCCACAAATGTCCAGGGCTTCCGAAAAGTGTGATTTTGGTCTTTTGGTTGCTTTTCTTCCCAAAGTCCTCTTTCCTTTCCTGTCCCATCTTGACCCCCAAAGAAAAGGACAGGCTGTCAGGTACGTTGCTGAATTGGGGAGACCTGGCATGAAGTGGGTGTCACAGGAATGGGGAGACTTGGTACAGCACTAGGTTCAGATATGAGCTGAAAGAACCCTGATCTCAGCCTCCTCTCACTTGTGAACTAGCCTTTATCATCAGCCTCTGTGTCCTCAGGAGAAAAATTCACATGTAAGCTGTTTGTATAGTCTTCACATTAATATAAATAAACAAGACTCTACATGAGATGCAAAAAAGAAATTAATCGGGACCAGGCAATGTTTCCAAATCACTTACAGTACTTGCTGGAAAAACAAAACTTTATATTTAAAACATAACAGGAAAAAAAATGTGCAATACTTCAGTCCAAGATACATAAACTGTGGACAGAGGAGTTCATTCAACTAATACTTAGAGCGACTTGAAAACATGCAGACATTTAAAACACAAGCAAGGGAAGCCAGTCAATACTCTTTGGTCGTGGGAACCAAAACTAACAATTCTGAAACACTGGGAAACCACAGGGTGGCCAGTGAAGTAGGCTCTGGCCATATGGCTTTTGGAATTCACCCTGTTGGTTGCAAAGACCCCCTGGAAATTTTAATCAGGAGTCACATGAGCCTAGTGACTCCTGAGAGATGTTAGCTGGGTGGCAGAGCAAGGCAGATCTGCCAGAAGGGGTGACCAGTGGCACAGAACTCAATACAAAAAAAGAGATGGGAAGGAGGGTGCCACATTGTCAAAAGACACTTCCAAGGAATAGGAAACAGGACTTCTTGACCAAATAGATGCTCACAGAATAAATAATGACAGTGGCTAATATTTTGTGAACACTGCACTCAATGAGTACCCCTAGGAGGTGGGCATGATTATTATCCCCATTTTACAGATGGGGACACGGAGGCCCAGAGAGGTAAAATGGGTTATTTCTCTAAGAGCTCTCAACGAGTAGGACGTTTAGTCAAGAACTAAATACAACCTTATTGACTCCTAAAGCTCATGCCCTTAATCTCCCTGTTGTGGTAGGAATCAAAATGTAAAACGAAGGGAGACTTTTTAGTTTGGGATGTTAGGTGGGATGACAGCATCCTGAAACCTGGAAGTCTGACATTAAAGCAGCCTATTGCTTTTCTTATGCCTTTAGAGGGATAGAGGATTTATGTACCACAGAGGAAAATTTGGGGGCGGGGGGAACATCATGAGACCCTCAAGGTTATTCTGCTGAAACCATTTCCCTACCTTTGGAGAACTGGAGCCAAGTGGTCAAGAAGGACTGACTTCTCAGCCTCAAGGCTGCTTCCCCTCTTGGCCCATATTTCCCTCCTTAACTCTACCCATAGGCCTCAAAGCCTCAGCTCTCCTTTTCCATCTTAAAATCTCCAGGACCCCCTCCACCCTTTAGGATTCCTCCTCTCACAGCCGGCTGCGGGGTGTTACCAGCCTCCCCAGCCTTTCGCAGCATATCTGAGAGCTCTAGAAGCCACCAAAGATTGCACCAGAAGGAGCAATCGCAGACTAAAGTTGTTTGTTTGTTGGTCTCAGTGTTTCCTGTCTGACTCCCAGAGCCACTGCTCATTTTACCCCTTTGATGGAAGTCATGAAGTGCTCTCTCTCTTAACCCTGAGTGTATATTAGAGTCATTTAGGAGGCCTTTAAAAGCTCTTGACTTGATTTCTTGGCCTTACCTCCAAGACTCTGACTGACTTGGTCTGGCATGGGCCTAGCCATTGCAACTTGTTGAATGCCTCTCAGGTGATGTTAACATCTGCTGCTCTAGGTCCCACAGACCCTGCCACTTAGGAGGACCCCATTCCAAGTCAGCTCATGCAGCGGTGTCCGTCTCTGGGGAGGTATATAGTGCTCTCCCCTGGGGACATTTGGAAATGTCTGGAGACTTTTTTTTATACACATTCTTCCTTCCTTTCTTTCTTTCTTTCTTTCTTTCTTTCTTTCTTTCTTCCTCCCTCCCACCCTCCCTCCTTTCCATTCCTTTCCTTTCCTTTCCTTCCTTCCTTCCTTCTTTGAGAGAGAGAGAGCAAGAACAAGTGATGGGGAGGGGTAGAGGGAAAGGGAGAAGCAGGCTCCCCACTGAGGAGGAAGCAGGGTGTGGGATTGGATCCCAGAGCCCTGGCATCATGACCTGAGCCAAAGGCAGACACTTAACCAACTGAGCCACCCAGACACCCCGTCTGGAGACATTTTTGACTGTGTAGTTGGTGGAGGCAGGGGGAGAATACCATGGACGTCTGGCAGATAGAGGCCAGGGATGCCGCCAAGCATCCTACAATGCATGGGACAGCCAGCCCCCTCAGCCAAATGTGAACAGTGCCACTGTCAGGAAACCCTGTTCCACCTAAACTGGCACCCTAGTGACACACATTAGCACATTTGAACACCCTCGCGCCTCAGAGGCAATCCTCAGTGCTGCAAGAGACTCTTTCTGAGGCTCCTTCTTTCCTGGACAGCCTGACTTCTATCACCCTCCTGGAAATGTTGCGGCGAAGGGTGTTTTGCCATCTCCTTACGGACTTTGTGCCTGAAAGGTAGGAAGAAACCTTTCTCTCTCTTCAGGGGAGGGGATCCTGCTTTGTATTTCTACCGCACAGAGTCATGCTGGAATGCTCGCACCTCTTTCATTACATAAAGAAAGTTCTCAAAGGAAGCATGACAAGAAACAAGAACCCTGAAATTGGGGGTAAAATATAAACAAATGTTTTGGCTGATGTACTGCACATTTTTTAATCACAAAGTGTGTTTTCAGAGCGTACTGAGCCCTGCCCAGAATGGCTCTAATTAAAGATCAAAGGCAGTGCCCTGACAGGCAGAACAGAACACTGGGCCAACTCCACATCCCCTGCCCCACCCTGCAAATAGCCATGTGGTCATCCGCTCGCCTCAGAAGCACCATTTCAGCAAGCCGTGATTAAAGGAGGGTTTTTGTTTTGTTTTGTCTGTTTATTCTCTCTCTCTCTCTTTTATTTGGAGGAACGTTAAAATGTGGTTAGATAGCAACACGTTTTCAGAAAAGTCAGAAAGTGACTGCGAGCAAAGACACAATTTGACGCTCAGAAAGTGTCCCCACTTTTACTGAGAGATTCCAACTTGAGGCAGGAGGAGGAGAGCCGCCCGGGGGGATGGAGGCCCCTCTCTGAGCACACACGGGGCAATGACCACATCAGCTAAGGAGCCAGGGAGAGTCCCGGATCCGAGCTTTCTCCTGTCACATGGAGTAAATGGGTCCCTGGGAGCGAAATGTCCCCGAAGTACTTCTCAGGAGGCAAGCGCACAGAAAGACGGCTCTAGCAGTCACCTACAAGATGGAGTTGCTTGGGGATGGGATGGGGATGGGGTGGAGGATGGGGAGTAAGTAAACAAAGAGAAGCTTACAGAGAGGCTGACCCAACAGTCTAGGTGTGGGATGTGAGTTCAGGGGCCAGGAGCTGGATGAATAAAAGACAAACCCAAGGATGAATGTCCCAAAGGAATAACCGGAAAGTCCTGAGAATCTTATGTATCATAACCTCTAGAGCTGAACCTCTCAAACTGCCCTCACCAAGACGTAAGCAATGGAGGTACAGCCAGAGAGGAGACAAGAGCTAGGAAGGAACCAAAAGGTGGGCCTGTGGTGAGGAGTACTTGGGGAGGACGTGTTAGCGTTGCTAGTCAGGGAGGGTGATGTCCGAGTGTGGCCTGAAACACAGGAGTCATCCCTGGGAGGACAACGGAGGGGGCTCAGAGGCGGAGGGACAGCTGGGGAAGGCCCTCAGGGTACCCCGGGCGCTCCGACTTGAGACCTGTCAACGGTGCTTGATGCGACATAGCTCAGGTCTCCTCCCCTGTCTGGCTGCTCTCCCCTGGAGGAGGGCCAGTTTGTCACAGCTCCCGCTGAGATGGGTCCCAGAGATCTGAAGCCAGTCCCCGCGCTGCAGGCTGACCAGGCAGAGGGAGCCTGGTCAGGACACGTCTATTCATGCAGACGGAGCCTCTGTTCGTTTTCTGGCAGCTCTGCTGCCTTGTTTATTCACAGTGAGCCAACTTGGTGACAGATTGGACAGAGAGCCTGACAGAGTGAGAAAAGTCAGGGTATTGCAAGGGTTTGGGCCAGGAAAACTGTGAGGTAGCCACGTAACCAAACCCCACAATCGGTGTTTTGGTTTAGGCTCACTCCCCTAGATTATGAAAGTGCCTTGTTTATCTTTGCATTTCAAGTGCCTAGAACAGTCTCCAGCTTACTGCGGGCACTCAATAAATATTAGTTGAACGATGAGATGACCGACCCTATTTCTGTCACTGCCCACCGACATAGGCAGAGACTTCCCAAACATGCGCGGACGCTGGGGAATACCTCCTGTTCCTCTTTGGCTTTCTTACTTGGAAAATAGAGTCATCAAATCCATGTTTAGTCTGACTCCCGAACAACTTTATCAAGATTGTCTATACCACAATGCTCAAAGTGCCTCCCGTAGACCAGCAGCGTCAGCATTACGTGGTTCTGCCTACTAAATGCAGGACCCAGGACCCCCGAAACAGAACCTGCATTTTAACAAGATCTCTACGAGACTCCCGTATGCATGCCAAAGTGAGAGCAGCCCTGGTCTCTGTCCAGATGAGCTCAGTCTGGGTGCCTGTCGGTTCAAATCCTGGCTCTGTGCCTTAGGCGTTGGGCAACCTCAGGCAAATTATTTAATTTTTCGGGTCCCTGGTGTCTTACTATTTAGTATGGGGGTAAGTGAGGCCCTGGGTTGCTAGGAAGCATTAAGGGGGTTGTGGGTATAGGACGACTATCCAGGGCAGAATCTGGAATCTGGAAGGGCTCAGGGAATGTTCTGCATGTGACCCTTTCTGAAACATCATGAGTGCGCAGTCTGCTAGCAACCTCACTTGAATTTCAAATTCATTTTCAAAATTGAATTCCTGTCTTGCCCTAGGAGATGCTGTGCTTGAAACCTCCATGTAATTTTTTCTAGCAACAGAAGACGTATGACGCCGCCAGAAAGATCCTTCCTTACTCTGAACTCAAATCTCTTTCTCCCTGCCTTCTGGTACCAGAGAATATGCTGGAAATAATCAATAAGCTAGCCCATTCCATGGGGATTCTCTCAATATAAGAAACACATCCCTCTTGCCCCTTACTATCCTTTCCTGCCCAGCTCCAACAGGGAGTCCTCATGGATTTCTGGACTCTTCCCAACCCTGGTCAAGCTCCTCTGATGGCCAGTTATTGGCTCTTTATTGATAAATATGTGTCCTAAAAGCTAACCCTATTTTTTATCTAATGAAAGGGTTTATATGTAGGTTCCAACTCTCCCTGAGAGGGTTTTCAGACTTCATTGGCCTTTTGCTGCCCGAGTAAGCGATCCAGAAAAGGCCAATGCCAGGATGAAGTACTTTGAACACTAGTCCCAGATAAAGATGTCAGAGAGTTTTCATCCTGCACAAACCCACAAGGGCTGAGCATCTTGCCTCTTGAGGCCCCCTTCTTAGAACAAATAGAATACACTGGTCAGAGGAGGGGGCATTTCAGTCCCCTTTACATAGACAATGTATTCTTTTTTTTTTAAAGATTTTATTTATTTATTTACCAGAAGAGATCACAAGTAAGCAGAGAGGCAGGCGGGGAGGCGGGGGAGAAGCAGGCTCCCCACTGAGCAGAAAGCCAGACGTGGGGCTCGATCCCAGGACCCTGGGATCATGATCAGAGCCAAAGGCAGAGGCTTTAACCCGCTGAGCCACCCAGGCACCCCACAGACAATGTATTCTGACAATCCTCTGGCTCCAAGATAGGATGTGTCTTTGACCTTGTATAGCTCATGGGGCACTATTCTCTTATATTACCCAAATGGATACCCTTTTTTTTTTCCACCATGAGCATCTAAATAAATTGGGTGCCCAAACCAACAGAAGACTTATACAGACCACGGACCACTACCTAAATTGATACAGTAATAAAGAATCTCCTTATGCCGCACTCCCCTCCCCCAACGTAGTAGGCCTAGATGATTTTATAGGTAAGTTCTACCGAATGTTCAAGGAACAGATAATCCTCACTTCCTAGGTCATTCTTGAGTACAGAAAAAGAAGGGAAGCTGCTCATTTCATTTAATGACATTTAGCCTATCCTTGATTCCAAAGCTAGATAAGAACAATGAAAGAAGAAAGAAAATAGTAAACCTATGTTCCCTACTTTAATAAGCACAATCTTGAATAAAATATTAGCTAACAGATTCCAGTAGTGGATTAAAAAGGTAATAAGTATAATCAAGTGATTTTTATTCCAGAATGTAAGGATGGCACAGAATTTGATAGATCTATCAATGCATTTATTCCATCATTGGTACTAAAGAAAAATATCATATGGGCATCTCAAAAGATGTAATTTAAATAGAGCATTTGTTGACATCCAATTCCTATTTAAGATCTAACATTCCTAGAAAGAAACTTAGAAACATGCTTTCCGAACGTGAAAAGGGTTATCTACCAAAACCTACCCAGAAAAAACATCACTCTCAAAAGAGAAATTGAGACATATTCTTCTTAGGGTCCAGGAGAAGACAAAGATGCCCACAGTTACCGCTTCTTTCAATAAGATATGGGGGTCCTGGCCAGGGCAATGACACACAGAAAGGAAACAAGAAATGTAAGGACTGGAAAAGATGAGACAAGATTGCCATCGTTTGTAGATGATACGTTTCTCTACTATCCCAGTCTCTGTGCCTCTTTCTACATTAGGGCTTTGTCATCTGTCAGTTTCTGCCCACTTTGACTGTGAGCTCCCTGAAGGCACAGGGTGATTCTTCCTGTCTCTGCACTACTACCATTGGCACAGTGCTTGCAATATAGTAACTACTCAATTAAGGCTTATTGTGTGAATGAATAAGACCCCTGCTTGCATGCTCCAATTTATTTGTTATCCATCAAGACAAATACTAGAATCATCTTCATTTAAGAGTAATGGGTAAGGTGATGAATGTAAATAGGAGGAAGGGAAAGAAGATCTATGAATCTCTGTGGTTTTTCATAATCCCTACCCCTGCTCTCTCTTTCCTAACTCTGTCCTGTGTCTTTTTGTATTTTTTTTATTATTATTAGAATACAGAGTTTCCCAACATCTCTTTATCATCTTATTCCTAGATGATAGTCTCCAATTCCTCTAAGAAGATTTTCATTCTAAGATTTAACCCATTGAAGAGTTCCAGCATGTCTAATAGCTGATCTCATTCCCAAAGATTCCCATAGAATAGATTGTTTATCACAAGTCTCCAATGGCCCATTACAAAGGGGTTCTCAAACTCTGGTGAATTTTGGAGGCTGTTAAAAAATAAGTATGCCTGGACCCCACTCCAGCCACCAGGAATGGGATTCTTTAGGGAGGTGAGTCCAAGTATGCATATATTTTGTGTGTATGTACCTAATATTTATCAAGATCAGCGTTGGTATAATGGAGAGTTCCCTAGGTGATTGTAGCACATAGTTTTGTCCACATACCTCCTCTCTGCAGGTAAGCCCAGTAAGGTCTTTTTGATGAACTTGAAGGATGATTTCATGATGCCATTGGAGTTAGATTCCTGGCCAGAGCTGACCCTGTCCTTTCTTCAGTTTGAAGCAAGAAATCCAGACTAGGCTTCTTTTGTGTGTGTGTGTGTGTGATAAGATTTTTTTTAATTTATTTATTTCTTTTCAGCGTAACAGTACTCATTGTTTTTGCACCACACCCAGTGCTCCATGCAATACGTGCCCTCTCTATTACCCTCCACCTGGTTCCCCAACCTCCCACCCCCCACCCCTTCAAAACCCTCAGGTGGTTTTTCAGAGTCCATAGTCTCTCATGGTTCATCTCCCCTTCCAATTTCCCACAACTCCCTTCTCCTCTTCATCTCCCCATGTCCTCCATGTTCTTTGTTATGCCCCACAAATAAGTGAAACCATATGATACTTGACTCTCTCTGCTTGACTTATTTCGCTCAGCATAATCTCTTCCAGTCCTGTCCATGTTGATACAAAAGTTGGGTATTCATCCTTTCTGATGGAGGCATAATACTCCATCCTGTATATGGACCACATCTTCCTTATCCATTCATCCGTTGAAGGGCATCTTGGTTCTTTCCACAGTTTGGCGACCGTGGCCATTGCTGCAATAAACAATGGGGTACAGATGGCTCTTCTTTTCACTACATCTGTATCTTTGGGGTAAATACCCAGCAGTGCAATTGCAGGGTCAGAGGGAAGCTCTATTTTTGATTTCTTGAGGAATCTCCACACTGTTCTCCAAAGTGGCTGCACCAACTTGCATTCCCACCAACAGTGTAAGAAGGTTCCCCTTTCTCCACATCCTCTCCAACACACATTGTTTCCTGTCTTGCTAATTTTGGCCATTCTAACTGGTGTAAGGTGATATCTCAATGAGGTTTTAATTTGAATCTCCCTGATGGCTAGTGATGATGAGCATTTTTTCATGTGTCTGATAGCCATTTCTTTTATGAACAAGGTATCATAAAAAAGAGGGCAGGTGTGGAAACAATATTGGATTTACACATTAACACCAAATGAGAAACACAGTGTTCCAATTAAAATACACACACCAAATGCCTCCTGTATTGATTATTTTCATCTAGAACTAAGGCTACCCTTCCATGGCAAAGAAATGTACTGACACATTTATTGGGTGTCTACTCTCCATCAGAAATCACTTCAGAAGAGAATATTCCTTAAAAATATGACTTAAGGTGTTTACAGACTGAGGAGCAGGTAATTCGAAAATATGATCTGTTCTTGTGTTTTGTTGTAGTGGATGCTGTGTGGTGTGCTGGCAAGAAGCCCTTCAGGACTGAGGCTAGGGACTCACAGCTGAGTCCCTCCCCAAGACCTGTCATCAGCAGAAGGGAGTTGCTTTGCTCCAAGGTGACCCTCCCTTCCTGGGCCATCCAGCAACCATTGGCTGCTTAATGAAGGAGTATAGAGGTCTGGCCCCCTTGCCTTTATTGGGACAATCTGAAGGGTCACTCTAACTCCAGTGCTCCCTATGAAGTCCGCTAAATCCTCTGTCCATTCCTGCATCCCTCCCCTCTCATGGATATTGTTCCCAAATACTATCTCCAGTAAGCCTCCTGCATCCAAATCCCAAAGTCTGTTTCCTGGAGAACCCAACCTATGGCATCCATCTGGTTCACGTTGTATGATTCTCTGGTTGGGTTTTAAAATACCAAAATACCTCTTAAAATACTGGGTCTTAATTACTTAAGATGTACTAATATCAAGTACAATGCAAAACAAATGTTGGCTAGTTCTCATTTCTACCCTTCACATGGTTCTGATTTTCTTCTCTTATAGCATGTGTTCAGGTATCGGGAGACTCTCATGCTACCAATTACTTAAGGGAGATCATTTCCTTTTTCTAAGCCTCCGTTCCTTTATCTGTGAAATGGGATTGATAACAGTACTTATCTCATAAGGTTGTTGTGATGATCTAATAATCAATGTAAATCACTTAGCAACAATACCTGACACGTAATAAGTATTCAATAAATGGTAACTGTTGTTATTAATGGCAGAGCACTGACACCAGTCCGGTGACCTTCTTTGTTACATTACCCAACCATCACCTTATTCCTTGCTTTTTTTTTAATTAATTAATTTATTTTTTTCAGCGTAACAGTATTCATTGTTTTTGCACAACACCCAGTGCTCCATGCAATACGTGCCCTCCCTATTACCCACCACCTGGTTCCCCCAACCTCCCACCCCCACCCCTACAAAACCCTCGGGTTGTTTTTCAGAGTCCATAGTCTCTTATGGTTCGACTCCCCTTCCAATTTTTTTTTTATAAACATATAATGTATTTTTATCCTCAGGGGTACAGGTCTGTGAATCACCAGGTTTACATACTTCACAGCACTCACGATAGCACATACCCTCCCCAATGTCCATAACCCACTCCCCCTCTCCCAACCCCACCTCCCCCCAGCAACCCCCAGTTTGTTTTGTGAGATTAAGAGTTTGTCTCCCTCCCAATCCCATCTTGTTTCATTTATTCTTCTCCTATCCCCCTAACCCCCCATGTTGCATCTCAATGTCCTCATATCAGGGAGATCATATGATAGTTGTCTTTCTCCGATTGACTTATTTCACTAAGCATGATACCCTCTAGTTCCATCCACGTCATCGCAAATGGCAAGATTTCATTTCTTTTGATGGCTGCATAGTATTCCATTGTGTATATGTACCACATCTTCTTTATCCATTCATCTGTTGATGGACATCTAAGTTCTTTCCATAGTTTGGCTATTGTAGACATTGCTGCTATAAACATTCGGGTACACGTGCCCCTTCGGATCACTACGTTTGTATCTTTAGGGTAAATACCCAGTAGTGCAATTGCTGGGTCATAGGGTATTTCTATTTTCAACTTTTTGAGGAACCTCCATGCTGTTTTCCAGAGTGGTTGCACCAGCTTGCATTCCCACCAACAGTGGAGGAGGGTTCCCCTTTCTCCGCATCCTCGCTAGCATCGGTCATTTCCTGACTTGTTAATTTTAGCCATTCTGACTGGTGTGAGGTGATATCTCATTGTGGTTTTGATTTGTATTTCCCTGATGCCGAGTGATGTGGAGCACTTTTTCATGTATCTGTTGGCCATCTGGATGTCTTCTTTGCAGAAATGTCTGTACATGTCCTCTGCCCATTTCTTGATTGGATTCTTTGTTCTTTGGGTGTTGAGTTTGCTAAGTTCCTTATAAATTTTGGATACTAGCCCTTTATCTGATATGTCATTTGCAAATATCTTCTCCCATTCTGTCAGTTTCCTTTTGGTTTTGTTAACTTGTTTCCTTCGCTGTGCAAAAGCTTTTGATCTTGATGAAATCCCAATCGTTCATTTTTGCCCTCGTTTCCCTTGCCTTTGCCGATGTTCCTAGGAAGATGTTGCTGCGGCTGAGGTCGAAGAGGTTGCTCCTGGCTATTTTAATAGAAACAAGTCTTCCTGCACCTCAGTTTCCCTTATCCTTACTCCTTCCTTCCATTTCTATTCAATGCCACTGAATTATTTTCTTACAATATTGCTTTCATTATATCACTTCTCCACTCAAAATTCTTCAGGGACACCTCATTACCAAGACCTTCATCAACCGGCACTGCTATGGTCATCCAGCAGTCATTCCAATGGAGAAAACTCTTCTTCATTTTCTTTGAACCACAGCTCTCAGTCTGAACTCCTCTCACTTATTATTACTTTTTTACTTATTTTTTAAAAATATTTTATTTATTTATTTGAGAGAGAGAGAGAGAGAGAGAAAGAGCATGAGAGGGGAAAAGGTCAGAGGGAGAAGCAGACTCCCCATGGAGCTGGGAGCCCGATGTGGGACTCAATCTTGGGACATGTGGGACATGATCCTGGGATCATGACCTAAACCGAAGGCAGTCACTTAACCAACTGAGCCACCCAGGTGCCCTACTTATTATTTTTTTTTAATCAATCCAAACTTAGCACAGCTCAAAGTGGAACCCCTTAATCAAAATTCCTTTCAATTTAAGTCCACAGCTACTCCTGTCCTCAGCCTTGACTTACCCTAACACTCTTCCATGCTTCCAATACTGCATAGTTAAAGACATCCTTAAAGTTCTAGATTTTCCTCAGGTTTCCTCAGGTAATTGTGTCAAAATATCCCTCGATAAGCTCTTCATGAGGAACTCCTACAAAGGCTGCTATTCTGAGCGTCTTCATTGGTCCTTGGGTGCATTTCACATCATTAAAATTTACAAAAGGCTGACAGTAAAAAAATGGAGTAGATATCTCAAAAAAAAATATTTAGAAAAAAAGTGACTCCCACCTATAAATAATACACAAGATCAAATGCTGAGCTGGGATGAGGTAATAAGACATATGGAATTTGTCTAGAAGGAGTCGACTGGCTTCCAGATTTGGAGGTTTGATGCCTCTGAGTTATTTTTATTGGTAGAGATTCCATTTTATGAGTAATATCTGGAGCATGGTATCAACAGTCAACAGTTCACAAACTCTTTAAAAAGTCTCCCAGCAGAAAAGGTTTAATTAAGCTTGACAGAAACGATCTAGCAGCTTTCCTAAGTAATTGCTATTACCCAAAATAGGACCGACTCATAAACTGCATGATTTCAGAAATGATGAATCAATAAAAATGTTTATAGAAACAGCATTTTGATTAATTCCTTCAGACTAACAAATTCATGGCACATGTGATAAACTGAGATTTCTACTGTCAATTAGGGAAACCCAGAAATCAAACCCAGCCCTTGAATACTGCCTTTTGGATAACTGGTCCCAGATTTTGGCACTGGGAGTCACTTTTTAAGCAGCAATATCAAGACCAACGGCACCACACCTCTGGGCTGTATTCTTGGGGCAGTCAAGTTCAATATCACTTCAGTTCTCAGTCACACTAAGAGCCATGGTGAGACTGACTACGGACAAAGTGTGTTGTGATCATTATGACGAATCAACCAACAGGTCACCCATAACTAACTAATGGCTCCTTTTTATGCATATAAGCTCAACAGCAGCCGAAAATCACTACCAGTTACAATCAAGCAATATCTCCTCTAGAACTAGGATAAGAATTAACATGGAAGTTCCATTTATCTAGAGTACAAAGAATAATTATGTTTTGTTCTATGGCACTATGCTCATAGCAAATAACCTTTGCGTTCCTAGAAGAATCTAAAGGACCTTTTAAGTCATCAACAAATACGAAATTATTTTCACTATCATTTTAGGGTCCAAGCATATTATTTGAAAATATTCCATGGATGACAGCTACAGTAAAACTCAGCTGATCAGAGTATCAGGGCCTTAAACATCCCAATGGAAATCTACATGCAACTGTTTAATAGGTACATTACCTTCATTCCCATAAATCATCTTCTGTTTTTTTTCCCATACCCTCTATCCATCACTTTGTGACTACACAAAGTAACTAACCAGAGAGCAGAAATAAAGTTTATGTATCAGAGCATCTCAGGGCTGAAAGGGACCTTAAGGGACACCCAAACTCATCGCTGTTCTGGGACAACTCTCCTAGCAGCTCCCGGGTCATATTCTGTTGACATTCTCTATTGAAGTGGCAAGGATGGTATACTCTTATTTTCAGTCAATATTTGGGCAGGAATTTTCCATTTTTCCTGTGGAAACTCTTGGCAAAATAGCACTTACTATGAGCACCTTCTCTCATACTTAGTGTTGCGTTTCATAGGAATTTAAATTGCCATCAATGTAATACTCTGGTTTCTTTTCAGACGGCATAAATCTTTCACCTTTTAAATTACTGTCAGTTTTAAGTTATTCCCTGATGTCCTAGATGGTAAAATGTGAAAAAAAAAAATGGGCACTTTAGAATAGAACACATTGTTGTTTTAATGTTTAATCATACTTGGAAAGAACAAGAAATCAAAAACACGCAGGATACTGCCGCAAAGGGTTCCAGGAATTGTCTAGTCTAACAGCTCATATTCCCATCTTTAAAGACCAAGAGATTTCAAGCCAGGGGTTACTTGCCCAAGATGATACCACGGTGGGTGGCTGATGCGGAGGCTGGAAACACGCTGGTCTTCCACCCCACCCACCCCGCTGCTTTGTAACCTTTTCAACTCTCATCCCACCTGAGGGCTATGATGTTTTTCCACCAGCAACGGGGTCACTAGGGTAGCGAGTGAAGGCTGGAAGAATGGCACGGCACAGGCCCAGTTTGAATTTAGTCACCCAAGGCCTCCCTTGACAGTTTGTACAAGGTTACACAGAGAATTCACGGATCTAATTATGTTCCTTGGACACAAAGATATCACCAGGCTTGTTTCAGCTGATTTCTTTGGCTAGAACACCGAGTTAATCCCAAAGTCCTCCCAGTGACAAGTCACCATGCAAGAAGATGACCTTTGGCAACAAGGAACTACTGGGACTTCATCGAGATCAAAAGCTTTTGCACAGCAAAGGAAACAGTCAACAAAACCAAAAGACAACTCACAGAATAGGAGAAGATGTTTGCAAATGACATATCAGATAAAGGACTAGTATCCAAAATTTATAAGGAATTTATCAAACAAATAATCCACTCAAGAAATGGGCAGAAGATATGAACAGACATTTCTGCAAAGAAGACATCCAGATGGCCAAGAGACGCATGAGAAATGCTCCACATCATTTGGCATCAGGGAAATACAAATCAAAATGACAATGAGATACCACCTCACACCAGTCAGAATGGCTAAAATTAACAAGTTAGGAAATGACAGATGCTGGCGAGTATGTGAAGAAATGGGGAACCCTCCTACACTGTTGGTAGGAATGTGAGCTGGTACAGCCACTCTGGAAAACGGTATGGAGGTTCCTCAAAAGTTTGAAACAGAGCTACCCTAAGACCCAGCAATCACGCTACTGGGTATTTACCCTAAAGATACAAATGTAGTGATCCAAAGGGGCACATGCACCTGAATGTTTATAGCAGCAATGTCCACAATAGCCAAACTATGGAAAGAACCTAGGTGTCCATCAACAGATGAATGGATAAAGAAGAAGTGGTATATATACACAATGGAATACTATGCAGCCATCAAAAGAAATGAAATCTTGCCACTTGCAACAACATGGGTGGAACTAGAGGGTATTAGGCTGAGCAAAATAAGTCAATCAGAGAAAGGCAATTATCATATGATCTCTCTGATATGAGGAATTTGAGAGGCAAGGCAGAGGTTGTTGGGGGGTAGGGAAGGAAAAAATGAAGTAAGATGGGATCGGGAGGGAGACAAACCATAAGAGACTCTTAATCTCACAAAACAGAGGGTTGCTGGGGTAAGGGGAAAGATAGGGTGGCTGGGTTATGGACATTGGGGAGGGTATGTGCTATGGTGAGTGCTGTGAAGTGTGTAAGCCTGATGATTCACAGACCTGTCCCCTGAGGCAAATAATACATGATATGTTAATAAAAATTAAAAAAAAAAAAAAAGAAGATGACCTTGTTTGGGATAGTTACAATCCCCAGGCAAAATTTTGATATGCCAATCTGATCAAAGCTGGACCAACGTTTTTGCTATGTTAAAGCACTGCATGCAAATCATTGGTCTTTACAGATAAATGTAGCATTCACATAGCTCCACCTGTGTCTTGTGTCTGGGACGAGTCGGGTACAATTGTGCTTCCAAACACTAACAATATGTCAGGCACCGTAATAAGTATTTTACATTACTTATCTCATTTAACAACCCCATAAGGTAGGAATTACTAACCTCATTTTCTGGATGAGGAAACAGAAGATCCGAGATGTCAGGCAACTTTGCTAAGGCCTGACAGGTGGTAAAGTGGCAGAGCTGGGATGTACAGCGCCACGTGTCCCACCCCAAACACCAGGTTGTTTCTCAATGCCTCCCCGCAGCCCTCTCAAAGGTTCTGAACCTTAGTTAGCATCAATACCACGGGCCGTGCATCCAATGTCTTTCTTCAAGCTGACTTGTGGGAGTGCCCATGAAATTCTAAAGAGTTCTGTGTCATTCTAGTCTTCTAGACTGGTCACTCTTGAGAGAGAAGATGTTGAACGGAGACTAGCCGAACGATGTTTCATTTAGAAACAAAACACACTACGTTTCATTTAGATCACCTCACGCCTTGGTTGGGATCTCCAATCCGAAATTGGAAAAATGAATTGGAATTTCCAACTGAGCTGGAAAAACGAATCGCCCCGGTCAAATGGACCTACCTCCATGTGTAGGTATCTATTTCCACTTAGCAAATGAGGTTCTGTCTGGGATAGGGAGCTGGCGGTGCCACTCACTCGTATGTCCTACTTGGGTCTATATGTTTGAATATAAGGTACAGAGAGAAGAGGTAACTTGGGCCACAGAGTAACAGAAGAAATAGAAGCAATGGAAGTTTTGATCTGTATTATCACCGAGTAGGAATAAAAATTTGTACCAGGCAAGTAGAATGTGACCAGGAAATGAAGTGATTAGACGAGAAGCATTTACCCAACAGGCTGCTGGAACAGAAAAGAATGAACCAATTGGAGCATAACAC
Organism: Meles meles; assembly: GCF_922984935.1. Taxonomy (NCBI): domain Eukaryota; kingdom Metazoa; phylum Chordata; class Mammalia; order Carnivora; family Mustelidae; genus Meles; species Meles meles. The sequence continues at coordinate 38,358,536 of NC_060071.1, read as the reverse complement.
TCTGGTACTTCTGTCCTCTCCAAAGACTAGGGTCTTCCCTTGTTTTCTCAGATGCCGACTCTCCCCACTCTGCTGGGTTTGGAGAGTGACCCCCACCCCCCACCCCACTGCCTGCCCCTGGTGCTTGAGAACACATCCACTCTTTTGGTTTAAATCCTAGTTTGGGCTTAATTTTTAACTTGTGAAATATGGAAAACTGCATAAACGTATAGAAAATAATACCCAAGCACTCACTGAATCAGATTTTTGTTAAATGTATAATATACATTATATAATATATACAACACACATATTAGAGATATATATATATCAAAGCCTTGTCAACCTTATACAACATTATTGATAATGTTGAAGAGGCTTTGCTATCCCTCCCTACTCCGATCTCCTCCCTGGAGGTGGTTTCTGAGGCTGGGGAGCGCTCATGCTCTTACATCGCACGTTTGTGGTTTGTGTTCCCTTTACAGATCTGCCTGGTGGTAACAGTATCTTCGTAGCTTGCTTTCTTCTTGCTCCTGAGATCTACCCAGGCAGACACATATGCATCTAGTTTATTCATTTTAACTGTTGTTAAGCGCACATGTGGGAGGGCGGCCCTCAAGACAGTATACCTAGAAGTGGAATTGCTTGCTTTTATGGTGTGTGCATTTTCAGTTCTACTGCAACGGGCCTCTGTCTTTAAGTTTCGCTCATCAATACACGCTGTTTCTACAACTAAACAAGATTACCTCCGACAGCACTGGGCTGGGAGAGAAGTTCTATGAAAAGCTGAGTGGGGTTAAACAAGCATCATAATTTTCTTCAAAAGACCACTTTCAGTACTTCTCAGTTTAAGACCTTTCCGTGACTGAATGTGTTTCCAAGCTTTGGGCTAGGACCAGCGATGGAAAAGAAGGACCCTTGTTGTTCAGAGGTGTGTGCTGATTGTTTGGGGTCTGTGGACATCAGCTCATGCCAGCCGGGTAGGAAGTGGTAAATGGCTCCTTTGAGGAAAAAGATAAACAAAAATAAATGTCAGAGCTAACTGGAAAATTGTTTTCATAATTCAATTTTGTTTTACATAACCTTGCTCCCTAAATGTTAGCAATTTCACTGAAAGAGCTGTTGGTGTTATTAAGGAGTCACTCAGTGCTGCGAAGAGACAGCTCAGAAAAAACTCATGGATCGAGAAACCATTTTATGATCATTGTTTCACCCCTGGGGGTGGCCCGCTGCATTTTGTTCCAGGTCCCTGGAGCCCAGAGGTAATAACATCTGTACTTTTTAAGACCGGCTTTGTACCACACCTGCATATCCATTCCCTTTTTTGACCGCTGCCTCTAAACCAAAGCCAAATGTGTGGCTACAGACTGGTTTCCAGGGCTCAGCTAAGTATGAAATGCAGCAGCTCCAAAACTTCACTGGTCCCACAAAAATGTTTTTAAGTGACGCTAATTGAGTCCTGGGAAAGAGCAGAAAATTTAAATTCTTAAAGGAAAAGGAGATGAAAGGAAATGAAAGACAGGAAGAAGAAGGAAAGGGGCAGGCAGTGAGAAATGACCAACAAACCCAGAAGTTAAGTCTAAATGATGGTGGAGAAATTTGCAAACTAAAATAATTTAGGACAAACTCCTACAGCCTAATTTCATGTACTTCCATTCATTTATTTCTGGCGTGTGTCTGATCTTATTTAAAAAGTGGAAGACTGCCGTTCCCTGTTCTAAAAACAACTGGAGGAAAGGGATACGAAATATGGAATTTGAGGAATTCAGGACATCCTGGACCAGAGTTTCCATCCGTTGATCTATCACAATAAACTTCTGCCGACATGGGCCATGATCTCATACGATGCGGTGTAAATCGATTCTCTAACTTACAAATTATCTTCTACTAATGAGAAGTGATGAGAGATCAGTCACTCCCAGCTGACAGGGTTACTTAGTTAATGGCTAACCTCTTTCGAATCCCTATTGCAGGCCTGGGCTACCCTGAGCAGTTGACCTGGAAAGCAATGTGAATGGAGCCTCCAAGGGCCTTTGCTGCGTAGCGGCTCTGGTCTGACAAGGTTTCTTGAAGAACATCCACCCTTTTCATGATGAATGAAGTGGGAGCGTCATGGATTCTATGCGTTGAGGACCACCCAGTTTAAACCTCTCACCCAGAGCAGGAATTCCACTCACAGCTTCCCCAAATGGGACAGGCCAGCCACTGCTGTGGAAGTTTGTGCAAAATTCTGGTGTTTGAATTTGGGCGCCCTATTACTTCTACCCCTGGTGCCCCTACAAGTGGTAGAGGAGAGATCCACATCTATTTTCCAGGGCTTTGAAGATGGCACTGTGGTCTCCTCCCGCCAGCTCTCTCGACTGTACTCATTTGATGGGGAAACTATTGACGAATCCCGGTCACCCTCCTGTCCCCCTCCCCCACCCCAGGGTGGGCCCTTCTTAAAATGAACTTCTCAGAACAGAACATCCTGTGGTCTGTCCAGCAAAACCCAAAAGGACCATGATTGCTCATGACACTGCATTTCTATTAATGCGCTATGCAATTAGATTCTCTTTGAAAATCTTCTCATTGCACTAGTGGTTTTTAATGAAGGTCAGTTCAAATTTCCTGATCATGTCAGATGAATTGCAGATTTTTTTCAATCCAGCCATTTATGTCTGTTCCAGATCGGGTTTTTTTTTTTTTTTTTTTGAAGTATCACCAAGTTTAAATGTTTGCAGTTCGCAAATATTACCCTTCTTCATTTTAAAAACGTAGACATCTGTCCGTTCCGATGTTGGCACATTCAACTGGCACATTTGTGTTGTGTGTCTATCTGAGCCAGATCCTGTGCTTGGAGCTAGGGATGGCAGTGAACAGGACACAGTCTCTACCCTTGAGGAAACTTTGTTCAATGAGGTCAATCTCATGAGTGAAGAGAAGGTTCTAATAGCCCAGGAACAAGATGCTCTGGGAACACAGCGTCATCCACCATGAAGGGGCATCTCTCCCTCTCTTCCATTTTATTTTATTATTTTTTAAAGATTTTATTTATTTACTTGACAGACAGAGGTCACAAGTAGGCAGAGAGAGAGGGGAAAGCAGGCTCCCCACTGAGCAAAGAGCCCGATGCGGGGCTCCATCCCAGGACCCCAAGACTGCAACCTGAGCCGAAGGCATAGGCTTTAACCCACTGAGTCACCCAGGTGCCCCACTCTCTTCCATTTTAAAAGGAGGAAGAACTAGCCCTGAACGTCCTTGTTTCCATTACTGTTCTCTTAAAATATTACATATTCTTCATCTCCACCCCAAATTTCATCTTAAGGAATCTTCCGTGACAACTCCAACCAACACCGACCTCTCCTCCTCCTTCCTGTCCTCGAAGTATGTCTTCCAGGTAAGCATTTCTGGATTAAATTAAATATTTTCAGAGGCCAGAACTTAAATATTTTACACTTATGGCTCTTCTTTCCAGTGAGATGATGGTTTTTATAAAGCTGGAACCAAATCTTACTCTGCCTTTCTCAAAAACCCAGTACAAGGGGGAGTCAGGCAGTACGGTAAACCTCTATTCTAGAAAATCTTTAATGGACATGACCACTCACCACAAGACGGCTACCAGAAGCAGGCAGCTTTTACACCTTTACTTTGCAGACAAGGAAACAATAAATTTGTGAAGATTTGACAAGACAAACAAGTCTGGGCTTCGAGTAGGAAATTAGGGAAGTCACAAGACTTGTTTATACAGCCTTCTCCATCCTAAGTTCCCTATCTCTGGTGATAAGAAAGCCTCTGTTTCTCCTGGTACAGGGAGGGTACCTTCCAAGATTTATTTCCAGCTTGCAGGGGGTCACAGGGGTCAGAGGGTCCTTCTTGTGCTGGCTAGTTCTTAAGTAACTTTAATTCAAAATCATCAATATGCCATGGCGGCATACTCTGGGGAAGCCCGGACCCAACCCCATCGATGCGTATGAAAGCCAGGAAGCATTTTGAAGTAATGTATGAGGCTATTGGAGAGCAGGATCACTTCACAGCATAAAACCAAAGGGAGTTAAATAAATTCCATTTATATGAGCAGGACACAGAAGAAAGAAATTATCTTTTACAGATCTGCCCCCGTGCTTCCTAATTGATGACGCAAATGTCACAGGAGGTCAGGGAGACAGTGAGGTCAAAGATAATCCTGATGTTTTAAGTCCAACATGTCTGGGAAATTTATGATCCCATTTAGAGAAAGAGTAACATTTGGAGGAAGCAACAGATTCAGTTTGCTTGTTTACCCCAACCCCTCACAGCATTCTCAAAGGACTGGAGATGAGACTCCAAGCACCAGGTAGCTGTAATAAATGAGACAAATGAATGGGAACATTCAACGTGGAAGGTGGGAGACTGGGCGGGCTGAATTTAGGACGATGCGTGAGGACCGGGAGCACTCAGCATGCGCGGATCCAGGACAACTGAAATCTCAAGAAATCTCCAAGGAGGTGGGGGAAAAGACCCCTGTGAGAATGGCAATCAGACACGGTCATCAGTTACCAGTGTCCTTGAGAGTAAGGGGTAGAGGGACCCCAGCCTGGGACAGGTAATAGAATGAAGTAAGATGGCGGCAAAGAAATGCAAGAGATGGGCAGAGTTCTTCCCGGACACTTTCGGGAAGAAGTGCTTTATTTGGAGCAGAGTGAGAAATATCCAGCCAAAGCAAAGTGGCTGGGTTTTGGGAGCAAGCATTTCGATTCTACTGTTCTGATGTCCAGCCCTAACCACAGAATTTCCATGTCCAAAGCTGGCTTCTGTGGTTACAAGTTGCATTAATAAATATTCCCTGGGGTAGGAGGAGGCCAGGGAAAAGGGTCTATTTCTTCAGTGAGTTTATGGTCTGGTCTACAGGCAGCAAACCCCCAGCCAGACCATAGAAGGGTATCAGTTACGCACACGCAAAGCCCAGGTGAGCTATACTTATTCCCCACATAAAAGGAGGCATATTGGTCAGATGGGAATTTGGCCCAAATGTGATACTTCATTTCACCTAATCAGGACTGGTTTATTGGAGTACACAGGTTCTGCATGGTTTAGATGGGATAGGATCCCACATGTGGGTAAAAGAATCCTTTAGAGCACAGCAGTTGGTGTGGACGTAGGTTCATAAACAGGCTGTGGAGGAAAAAACTGGCACGGTCGGACCAGTCTTGTTTGGGTCAATGTGGGAGGGTCTAGATGTGGAGGGGAGGTTTGGAGAGAGAGCGCTTATGACATATTTACATACGTGGCTCCATATATATATATATATATATATGTATGTATTTGTATATCTATCTATCATTTGGTTAAAGATGAACTAGCTCAACCTTTTCAAAAGTAAGGAAAGACAATTAATAAATCAATACATCCTACTGTACTTATGTCTTAGTTCTCCAAATCAGGCTTTCCTAAAGTTCTTCTCAGTATGCAGTTTCAAAAAGATGTTAGAAATGGGAAAAAAAAAAATAATGAACCCCAAAATAATGGCTCCATGGACAACAAGTTTGGGAAATGTTAAATTATAAAAAGTCAACCAGGTTTCCTTCGTGTAAATTATCTTAGCGTCTTTACTGCACCAGAGGGCCTTGTGAATGTCTAAGAAGGGTATATAATACACGGCATGTCTTGAATTTATTCACATATAAAACCCTTCTCGCGTAGGACTCTCACAGGACTGAAGGTACTGGAACATGCTGTAAGAAAGGTCGGGCTCTCTGCTCGGCGGCGAGCCTGCTTCCCTCTCTCTCTCTCTGCCTGCCTCTCTGTCTACTTGTGATTTCTCTCTGTCAAATAAATAAATAAAATTAAAAAAAAAAAAAAAAAAAAAAAAAAGAAAGGCCACTCCCCACCAGCTCCGCTTATGCAAACACCATGCATGTGACTACGGCCATTGCAACTGGAAATGCATCTGCTTTTTATAAGGCAAGGAGATTTTAATGATGCTTTTTATATTTTTCTTAAAGATTTTATTTATTTATTTGACAGAGAGAGAGCAAGAGCACACAAGCAGGGGGCGTGGCTGGCAGAGGGAAAGCTCAGAGAAGCAGTCTCCCTGCGGAGCAAGGACCCGACGCTGGGCTCAATCCTGGGACCCTGGGATCACGACCTGAGCCCAAGGCTTAACGCTTAACCGACTGAGCCACCCAGGCTCCCCCAACGATGCTTTTTAATTAAAGAAACAGACTCCACAAATGCTTTACCTAGATTATTCATGTGACCACCAGCCAAAGGCCTTTATTAAGCAAACAATCCCCTCAAGATAGAATTATTGCTAAAAGCATAATTTATGAATTTGCTAACGCCTTCCTACTGATGGCAAGAGCACTCTGTCTTCAGCCACATCGAGCAACAATCAGAAACTTCAGAACAGTTACAATAATCATCCACCTTGCTCTAAGCTCCCTGGAGTAGCCCGGGTCAGGCCTTTGGAACGTATCAATGCATTGGCTCTCTGTTGGGAAATAATTTCACAGCTGGGGCCTCTTTTCTAAGTGTGACCTTTTCAATTGTAGAATCCAGAAGGCAGAGCAGACGTGAGACAGGAAGTTGAATGGCCTCCCATTCCAGTCCCAAGGCAATGTGTCAAAAGTTGAAGCAGCTGCATATCCTTCTTTTCTCTGTCAACAGCTGCAGCCGTGGGCCCACCCCTTTTCACAGGCGTTGGCCCAGAAAACAGCCATGGAAAACCTTGCACAGGTTCACGCACTAATAATCCCAGTAACCTCACAGCTCCTGGGACATCATTCTGGCTTCAAGCAGCCTGCCCTTTGAATTCCATATCCCCCATCTTCGTGCAACCACTTTCTCTACGAAATACCGGTGTTTAGAAATTCTTCACTTCCAGGTGCCATGTGACAAAGAAACCTGCAGACGAAGTCTGGCCTCAACCCCACAGTGGGGTGATGAGTTGAAACTACCAGCTCGTCCAACCTTAGAAAGCCTCATCGCTTTGCAACGACATGGACGGAACTAGAGAGTATAATGCTGAGCGGAAAAAAGCCCAAGAAAGATAAATACCATATGATCTTACTCCCATGTGGAATTTAAGAAACAAAACAAATGAGCGAAGGGAAGAAAAAAAAGAGAGAGAGAGAGAGAGAGACAAACCAAGAAACAGACTCTTAACTCTCTTAACTCTAGAGGACAAACATGGTGACGAGAGGGGAGATGGATGGAGGGATGGCCGGGGGAGGGGGGATTAAAGAGCACACTTACCACGATGGGGGAACAAGAAGAAAGCCTCATTACCTCTTTTACAAAAGGCCTCTAATCCTCCTTTAGTGATGACTGACAAAAGCACAAAGATCTCTGTCATTCCTGACCTTTCTCCAAAGTTCTTCCAGGCCTCCTGGCCCCTCCCTGACCACACAAGCTAGGCTTCCAGTCTCTAAGGGCTCTCCGTTTCCAGAGAACTAGCTAAGAGGGGCTGTCTTTCAAATGATCACGGCTCCTGGGGGCCCAGGCGTCTTAGCCACAAAGTGTACACACATTCACCGACTGAAACGGCTCTCTACAGCCACCGTCTTTGGCAGAGAGTGCTTATTCCACTTCTGCTCGGCTCAGTGCCCCTCAGACTCGACTCCTGCCTGATTTTCCAACTCTATTTACAGCCCTATCCCACTCCTCAGCTTACATGCTCCTCCAGCACCCCCAGGGATCCTGGCATTCCAGATGATTCCTTGTCCCTTCATCCTATCATGCTGTAGGCTTTGGCCCATTCGTCCTCATTGGCCTGGGAAACAAAAATCATCCTTTCAGTTCCAATGGATAGTCCATGTCCTCTGAAGTCTCCCCTGACCTCCCCAGGAAGGGTTCATCCTTCTCTTTCCTCTGCACATACCAGCAATGGTCCACCTATCACGTTACACAATGGTCAGTGATCTGCCTCTCCTAGGTAGGTCTACGCTGGAAGCTCCTGAGATTTCCCGGTGCTGAGCACAAAACAGGTGTCCATATGGTGCTTGATGTGAAAACAGAACTGCTGGGTTTCCGCCCTGGCTGGGCACCAGGGCTGCTGAGGGAGAATTAGCTTCTGCAGGAAATGCTGGCATGGGACGTAGGTAAGAGCAAAATGTAAAAGGCTGGCCTTGACCACCCTGGATTGAGTTCCAGAAGGAAACTGGTAATTCTCTCATTTTCAGAGACAAACCCAGGACCCTCCAGATGCCTGGTGCGGAAACCAGATCGGCACAGCAGTACTGGGAGACGGCAAACCTGGGAGTACAGAAGGGCAATGTCGCCCATCCACTGGACTAACTGCCAACCATACTTAGCATATTACCGACTGCAGAACTGGTAAGCTATACGACTGAGGTTCAGGTCCAACAGTCCTGGTGGAAGGCTGGTGCTTTTCCTTTTAAAGCACCAAAGTGCCCTTTCCAAATTGCCAAGACCTCCATACATAATTGTGTGCTAAGAACAGACATCAGCCTGCTGTTCAGTCCCGAGATCTTCCCCACACTCCATTCTTTCTCTTTCATGCTCACTCTCTCTCTCGCTCTCTCTCTCTCTCCATACACACACACACACACCCAACCAGCCCAGGGCACCTCTCTAGACCCCTAACCCCACAACAGACCTGTTCTGTCTGTTCCTGCTCTCTGTTTCCCTCCAATTGACATTTGGGGGCTGACTGTCAGAGTTTTACTTTCCCCTGTGTAGGCAAAGAGATATGAAGACTGGCATTTTATAGCCAAATTATGGAGGCAGCCCAAGTGTCCATGAATAGACAGATGGATGAGGAGGACATGGGCACACAACGGAATGTCACTCAGCCACAAAAAAGACCGAGGTCTTGCCACTGGCAATAACACAGATGAATCCAGAGAGTATCATGCTAAGTGAAATAAGTCTGTTAGAGAAAGGCAAATACCGTCTGATTTCACTCACATGTGGAATTTAAGGAGCAAAACAAACAAAGGAGAAAAGAGACAAACCAAAAAACAGACTCTTAACTGTGGAGAACTATAGAGAACAAGCCAGAAGGGAGGTGAGTGGGGAGATGGACAAAATAGGTGGGGGTTTGATTAAGGGTACACTTGTCACGATGAGCGCTGGGTAATGTATGAAATAGTCAAATCACTATATTGTACACCTTAAACTAATATAACACTATTGTTTAACTAAGCTGCAATTAAAATTTTAGAAAAGACTAGAATTTTATACAACATGGGGAAGGAGAGTCTATTAATACAGGAGTATATTCCAGGAAATATGTGTAAAAATGTATACAAATCACCTGAGTATACTCTTTTTTTGAGAGAGAGAGTGAAAGAGAGAGTTGAGGGGTAGGAAGGGAGAGAGAATCTTAAGCAGGCTCCGTGTCCAGTGCAGAGCTCAACATGGGGCTCCATCTCATGACTCCAAGATCATAACCTGCGCCAAAATCAAGAGTCAGATGCTTAACAGACTGAGCCAGTCATGCATCCCATCTGGGTATACTCTTGAAAGTGTTAGTAAATTCCCAGAACCAGAACTGTCTTGCACACCTGACCCTGCTAAGCGAAGCCTCACCCCTATGGTAATCTCCTTCCTGCTTTAGGAGGGGCTGTTTCTCAAAGGGCAGTCTATTTGCTAACGCAAGTCCTGTTTCCACAGCTCTGTCGTGAATGCATTACAATTGTCTTGAGAATGTCCCTGAGCCTTCCTGAGGATCACCGTTCTCTGGACGCTGGTCCGTCCCTATAGTTCACACGTACTTAGGGTACATGCTGTTTTCTCTTAATGACAGGAGCAATGAGTAAAAACCAAGAGGGGGTGTGGAGATGAGAGAGGGCAGAAGGGGGAATGAAGGCACCTGCAGTTGGGAGTGACACAAGGGATGTTTGCCCTGTGGGCCAAGCACCACCACCGAGCTCTGCCTCTCTGCAGCCCAGACTTCTTCTGAGACATGCTAGTGGTTGCCATTAGCGAATATTTGTCAGTCTGAGGCTCTCCCTGTTTAACGCCAGCGTGCTCTTCTTCGCACTAGGGAAAGAAGGTGCACGACTGCTGTGCCTTGAAACAGATTATTTAAATCCCTCTGCAAGCAGTTTTCATCTCTTTATTGCTGATGACAGTCTTGGGCTCCATGTGAGGGAGGCTGTCTTTAAGTTGGTTTGCTTATTGGGCCCCAAATGCGCCTGAGGAAGTTCATTTTCTCTAAGTGCCTGGCATACAGTAAGCGCTCAATAAATGGTAGTTCTGATGGTTATTTTTCTTACACTCCCCATGTGTGACCAAGTGAGATTACTGGCCAGTTGGGGGTCTTTTAAAGGACCAAATCGAATCCATGTGGTCACAGCCTGAGTTAAATCCTGAGGGGACCGTGGACCTCGAGATGCATCACCTCTGACCTTCAGGTCGGAAAAGCTGAAGAGATTCAGGAGGAATCAGAGAAGCAGTCAAGCTGAGAACAGCTCAGATTTGTTCCTAGAGAAATGATCCCCTTCTACCATGAATAATGACACAACTGCATGTAGAAATGCCAGCAGTGGGTCCTGGTTTTGAGCTTATTTGTATGAACTCTCATATATGTTACTTATTAACATTAATAACCTACGTTACATTTTTTGTTCTTTTGTTCCCTGTCTCCACATAATCAGTCTTCAGCTCATAAATGCCCCGGGAACAGGAAGCAGTGTGTTAAGAAAGGGTTCTCTTGTGTTCATGGTAGCTAATCTCTTTAGCCTCATCACCACTAGACGAGGCAGCACTGGGAACAGCACCCAAGGGGACCTTGCGCTTCATGTCACTCTCTGGATTTAAAGTCTCCAGTGGGGCCCTTTACCTGCCCGGGGACAGCGATGCGGCTCTCAGATGAGCCAGACCTAGTGTTGGTTCTGTGTCTGTGTCTCACTAACCATGTGACACAGAGCTAGTAAAATAACCTGTTGGTCTCAGTTTTCCTTATCTGTAAATTAGAGATAATACTCATTTTATGAGACTCTAATGAGGATTTTTGATGACAACATCCTCTGTTGGAGAGTATGTGAGGACATGCTGCCAATTGAAACAGACATTGGAAAGATTTGTTTGGAAAGCTGTTTGGCAATAGGGATCAGAAGTCTTAAAATGCTTGTGCTCTTGGACCCAGACATTCCAACGATGGGAATCAATCCTAAAGGCATAATCTAAAACAAGGTCAAAGATTAATATACAAGGATGCGTATCACAGCTTTGCTTGTATTTACATAAAACTGGGGACAACCCAAATGCACGATGGTGGGGGACTGATTAAATAAATTATCACACATTCGCACGATAGAATATTAGAAAGTGCTGAACACAGTTCTTATAAAGAATTTTTAATAATATGGGAAATCCTCTTTAAAATGTGTGGTGACAGGGGCACCTGGGTGGCTCGGTTATTTAGGTAGCTCAGGTCATGGTCTCCAGGTCCTGGGAGTGAGCCCTAAGTGGGCTCGATGCTCAGTAGGGAGCTGCTTCAGGATTTTCTCTCTCCCTCTGCCCTTCCTCCCCACTCACTCTGTCTCTAAGATAAATAAATACATCTTTTAAAATACAATGTTCAGTAATAAGAAGGTGGAAAAGAAGTTATGTAGTATCAGGAAGGAAGACATTAGATGTTAACAATGGAGGATTGTTTTCTTCTTTCCACTTCTTGTGTTTTACAATTTTCTTACAAGGAGTGTTGTTGTTGTTTTTTTTTTTTAATTGAGAAATCACAACTAAACTTGAAAATATGAAAATCTTAACAGAGGGCAGGTTACACGGGAGGCACATAAGTATTAGTCTTCTCCTCCCCCTTAGCCTGCCTACTAAGCTGCTGCTAAGCTAGCCCTGAGCTCATGGCCTGCTCTAACAGGACTCTAGGTGCTTCCATACATCTGACCTTCCTCTACCTCCCCGACCTCTCCTGCTCCTCCACGCCCATGCTGGAAAATTTTGCAGGTCTCTCCTACGCACACCTAGCCAAGCCCTGTTTAGCAGGACCCTAAGTGCAAACTTCCGCTGAGACTCAGGGTTGCTTAAGGTTCTACCTCCTCATTCCCCTATTACCCCGCTTACCATGCTTTGTGCCATAATGACCACACACCTCTATTTCACAAAATGACAAGGAGGCAGACAACATCAAGTTTGGGCACTGTACCTTTCTCACCCTTGATCCTCAGTGCTGGGCATGACACTGAGCAGTCTTAGCAGTTAGTCAAACGAGTGCAGGAGTGAAATGTTGTTATTCCAACGCCTTAACTCCCCTCTGGGTCACCTCTCAAGGTCCTTGTCATTTGTAAGTGCCATCCGTCCTCACCTATGAGCTATCTTGCAAGCTGGACCATCTCTCTGATCTTCCCCATTATTACTCATTCCCAAGAGAGTTGAGCTGCCTTTCTCCAACCTTTGCAAAAGCTCCGAAATCCCACCTTTTCTATGAAACAGAACTTCCTCTGCCACTTGCCAGTCGGGACTCCTGGGTCCCCATGGACCCATCCTGGCTCTCTGGGCTCAGTGGGTAGCCAGTGATAGACCATCTCCATCTGTATCTCCTGCAAAGGTCCCAAAGTGAATTTACCGTGTTGCCCCTGGCTGACCCCTCTTCCTCCCAATACATTTCAGCTATGGCACTGCTCAGCCTTTGGTACCCCCCAAAAGCTTTGGTGATTCTTTCACTCTCCTGCATCCCCCAAACCTAAGTTCTCATCCAGCCTTGCCTTTTTTTCCCCCACCTCTGGAATGTTTTCAGATTTCATCCCCCAATTTTAAGGATAACCACATTACAACGGCCACTTGAAAGGTGTTATTTCGGGGCGCCTGGGTGACTCAGTGGGTTAAAGCCTCTGCCTTTGGCTCAGGTCATGATCTCAGGGTCCTGGGATCGAGCCCTACATCGGGCTCTCTGCTCATCAGGGAGTCTGCTCCCCCCACTCTCTCTCCTACTTGTGATCTCTGTCTGTCAAATAAATAAATAAAATCTTTAAAAAAAGAGAAAGAAAGAAAGAAAGAAAGGTGTTATTTCTGGGAGGTCTTATTTCTTTAAGCCATTTATCCCATCTCCTTGCTGGAGTCTGCCTCCCCTGAACTGCTTTCATTTGCCACAGAAGATTAAGTGACAAGGAATATGGGATGAGTTAGCGAACCCCTGCAAAATACCCCTGCAAAATGCCCCTGCCCCCAAAAGGAGCCAGAGGCCAACAACAGAAAGCCATGTAGCTTTCAGTCTCTCTGCCCAGCCACTGCACAAAGTAGGAGAGAAGAGGTCTCTTGGAGAAATTTCCTAAGGACCCAGGGGAGTATGCACATGGGGAAAGGAAAAACCAAACCAAACCAAAGAACACCCCACAAAAACAGAGGCAGCGGTTTCTCTGCCTCTGCGGTGACCTTGCCACCACCAGGCTTCCATCTTCACTATGTACACGCATGCTCACATTCAAGGTCATCAGGGACTGCCATGAGACTAAGTCTCACAGCCAAGTCTGAGGCCTCATCGTACCTGACCTAACAAAACCATCAGACCCAGCTGATTCCTCGACCCCCCTGGAACACTTTCTTCAGTTGGCCTCCAGCACCACACTCTCTCCTGGTTTCATGTCTGTCTCGCTGTTTGCGGCTTCTCAGTCTTATTCGCTGTCCTGGCCAATTCACCGACTTCACACGACATAGCATCCGGGCTTCAGTCCTCTGACCACGTTCTTCCCTCCATCTGTACATGGTAAGCTCATCCAGTCTCTTGGCATGAGATGCCCCACTTAACATCTCCAGAGGAAGCTCTCCCTGAACTTCTGGCTTCCCCACCTGCTGGCTCTCCAATATCTCCGCTGGGCTCAAAAGGTGCTGCAAACATCACAATCTAAAGCCTAGTTCCTAATCTTCCCTCCCCAATCTGTTCCTCCCAGAATCTCTTCCATCTCAATTATGTGCTACTCCATCCTTCCCATCGTTTAGGCCTAAAACTTTGATGTCACCATCTACTCATCTCTTCTTTGCACACTCCATCTCCAATATGCCACTCTTCCTTCAAAAGACTTCCAGAATCCAGATAATTCTCAAACTCTGCTGCCACCCTGGGACCCAAGACGCCCTCAGTTCTCACTTGGTTAGTTAACTGATCTTCTGTTCTGCCCACCTGTCATCTCTTCTCTGCAAGGCAATCAGACGATCATGTCAGAGCTAGGTCTCTGGTTGAAACTGTCCAGAGTCCCCCTTCTCAATATATGTAAGGGCAGAGTCTTTAATGGCCTCTACTTAGGGTTACCATAAAGTCTCTCCTCCACACCAGGACATTTGTTAGAATAAAACAGTATCAGGACAAGGGGTGCAAATCTGGATTATCCAGGCAAACAAGTCATATACTTACCTGTCTTCTAGTAGCTCATACATCTTGTTCCCCTGTCAACTCTATAAGCCATTCCCTTCTCTCCCTCTCCTTTGAGCTCTCTGCTCCAGCCACACATCTCCATGCTATTTCCTAAACAGGTCAGACACATACCCTTCTCACCCTCTCTCTGCATATCATAACCTCTCCCTGGCCATGTTCTTTTCCAGTTTGTTTCCACGGCTCACCCTTCACCTCCTTCCAGCCTTGGAACAACTGTCACCTTCCCAGAGAGTTCTTCCTTGACCATTCCACTTAAAATGGAGGCCCACTCCCCATGCATTTCCTGCTGGCCTTTCTTGCTTTATTTTTTCCTCCATAGTATTTCTTCTGCCATCAATTCTAAAAAAATATTTTCACTGAAGGTAGAATGTAGGTTGACAAATTTTTTTTTTCAGCACTTAAAGACACCAGAAGACTGTGTTCTGCCTTACATATTACGATTGACATTTTATATACCTTAAAACAGTAAAGGATCGAATAAGTCAGAGAAAGACAAATACCACATGACTTCACTCATAAGTAGAATTTAAGAATTCTACAAAAGTCAACAAAAATGAGCAAAGGGGAAAAAGGGGGAGAGAGAAAAAGAGAGGGAGGAATGGAGGGAGAGAAACCAAGAAACAGACTTTTAACTATAGTGAAAAACTGATGGTTCGCAGACGGGCTTGGGGATGGGTGACACAGGTACTGGGGACCGAGGAGCACACTGGTGATGAGGACCTGGTATTGTATGGAAGTGCTGAGTCATTATATTATACACATGAAACCAATATGACGCTGGATGTTAACTATACTGGAATTTAAAGCTAAAATTAAAATAAAATAATAAAATAAAAATAGTGAATGATTGACAGTGAATGATTCATACACCTTTCCCAGCCTTTGCTCACTAGAACTTTTCTGGAGCTCCCATGTGTGTGAATGAGGCCTTTGCTGATTTGATTCAGGTAACCTCCATGTCACCAGGCATCGGGGCGGCAGGTGGGGTGGGGGACGGACTGCTGGGGGATGGGCCTTGTGTGTCTCATCTTGCATCCAAATATTCACGGCCTTTCTGATTCTTCTTGGACTCCCCATGTCACTCACCTGAGGTTATCTCTCGGATTTAAGTACATTTGGTCTGAAATACTCAAACTACTGAGTGGAATGTCGTAGGAAATCCAGGCACACAGTTTCATGCAGGAAAAATTTTCCATCGATCGGGGAAGGACTGTGATAAAACTGTCACCATAAGTAGGATAAAAGATAGCAAAGCAGGGAATAAACCTAACCAAAGAGGTAAAGGACCTGTACTCGAGGAACTACAGAACACTCATGAAAGAAATTGAAGAAGACACAAAAAGATGGAAGACTGTTCCATGCTCTTGGATTGGGAGAATAAACATTGTTAAAATGTCTATACTGCCTAGAGCAATCTATACTTTTAATGCCATTCCGATCAAAATTCCACTGGTATTTTTCAAAGAGCTGGAGCAAATAATCCTAAAATTTGTATGGAATCAGAAGAGACCCCGAATTGCTAAGGAAATGTTGAAAAACAAAAACAAACTGGCGGCACCACGTTACCCGATTTCAAGCTTTACTACAAAGCTGTGATCACCAAGACAGCGTGGTACTGGCATAAAAACAGACATATAGACCAGTGGAACAGAGTGGAGAGCCCAGATATGGACCCTCAACTCTATGGTCAAATAATCGACAAACAGGAAAAAATATTCAATGGAAAAAAGACAGTCTCTTCAATAAATGGTGCTGGGAAAACTGGACAGCGATATGTAGAAGAATGAAACTCGACCATTCTCTTACACCGTACACAAAGATAAACTCGAAATGGATAAAAGACCTCAACGTGAGACAGGAATCCATCAGAATCCTAGAGGAGAACATAGGCAGTAACCTCTTCGATATCAGCCACAGCAACTTCTTTCAAGATATGTCTCCAAAGGCCAAGGAAACAAAAGCAAAAATGAACTTTTGGGACTTCATCAAGATCAAAAGCTTCTGCACAGCAAAGGAAACAGTCAACAAAACAAAGAGGCAACCCACGGAATGGAAGAAGATATTTGCAAATGACAGTACAGACAAAAGGTTGATATCCAGGATCTATAAAGAACTTCTCAAACTCAACACACACAAAACAGATAATCATATCCAAAAATGGGCAGAAGATATGAACAGACACTTCTCCAACGAAGACATACAAATGGCTATCAGACACATGAAAAAATGTTCATCATCACTAGCCATCAGGGAGATTCAAATTAAAACTACATTGAGATACCACCTGACACCAGTTAGAATGGCCAAAATTAGCAAGACAGGAAACAACATGTGTTGGAGAGGATGTGGAGAAAGGGGAACCCTCTTACACTGTTGGTGGGAATGCAAGTTAGTGCAGCCACTTTGGCGAACAGTGTGGAGATTCCTCAAGAAATTAAGAATAGAGCTTCCCTATGACCCTGCAATTGCACTGCTGGGTATTTACCCCAAAGATACAGATGTAGTGAAAAGAAGGGCCATCTGTACCCCAATGTTTATTGCAGCAATGGCTACGGTCGCCAAACTGTGGAAAGAACCAAGATGCCCTTCAACGGATGAATCGATAAGGAAGATGTGGTACATATACACAATGGAGTATTATGCCTCCATCAGAAAGGATGAATATCCAACTTTTGTAGCAACATGGACGGGACTGGAAGAGATTATGCTAAGCGATGTAAGTCAAGCCGAGAGAGTCAAGTATCATATGGTCTCACTTATTTGTGGAGCATAACAAATAACATGGAGGACAGGGGAGATGGAGAGGAGAGGGAGTTGAGGGAAACTGGAAGGGGAGATGAACCATGAGAGACTATGGACTCTGAAAAACAACCAGAGGGTTTTGAAGGGGCGGAGGGGTGGGAGGTTGAGGAACCAGGCGGTGGGTAATAGGGAGGGCACGTACCGCATGGAGCACTGGGTGTGATGCCAAAACAATGAACACTGTTATGCTGTAAATAAACAAATAAAAAAAATGGAAAAAAAAAGAGATAGCAAAGCAACCTGTAAACTATAAAGTGTCATACAAATGCCTTGGGTTGCCAGTGTTATTACTCCTTCGTATTTCCCACTGACACAGTATTCAGACCTTGCCTTTGTAAAGCAGAAGGCAGAGAGGAAGGGTCACCTGTGTCTGGGGTGAAGCCTTCTCCATACTTGTTCCTATGTCACGACCCCAGACTCATTAGGTCCCCAGATTATTTTATTATCTTTGCCCTCTTTCTATTTCATGTCCATCCTTAGCACCTTCTAGTTTCTAGTCTTCCAGACTGTAAAAGCAGGCATAAAAAAGGAGAGAAATGTAGTAGAGCTCTCTATTACTATATACCCTCATCTGTGACCAAGGCTATCACTTTTTCCCGCTAAACATCACCCTGCCTCACTCCTCTTGTCCACTTCCAATGCCAAAACCTTGAACTAACACTCTTCCCAACTCATGCCCAGATGGCCACAGCTGGCCTCCCTGACACACCCAGGATTCCTTCACACAAATCTAAAACTGCCAAAGAACTTCTCTCTCTAAGGCACCACTGCCCACTGCACCGAATTTAATTCCCCCATTAAAGCAGAAGGCATTTCCAACCCCCTGCAGAATGGCCCCTCCCACAGACCTGACCTGTAACAGCCCACCAGCTGCAGGCTCCCAAAATGCCCCATCATCATGAGGCCTAGGTAATCCCTGGACCGCTTGGAGCCAGCACACTGGGATCCCCGACCTGGCATCGGGTGGGGTCCGGGATTGGTCTTGCTATCCTCAAGGCCAGTAAATTGCGTTACTTCCTTCTCAAAACTTTACTGTGTATCTCCTGACCCACAGCTTCTCCACGGTATCTGTCAGGCAGCATTATTGCATTTGTAGTAAAGCTACATTTTGTTCACTGATCAGAAGTTTGTGGCCAATCTCATGGCTATGCCTTCATAGGGTCCTGACAGAAATAACGAAAGGAAGCACAATCTAGAGGCAAAAGCACAGCCTTTGGAACCAGGAAGCCCTGGGTCCAGATCCCAGTTTGCAGACTAATCTCTAGCTTCATGATCTTGAGAATGAAGGTCTCTTCAAGCCTCGGTTTTCACCCCCTCCCCCTTCTGGAGACATAATCATATCGTACCAATCATACAATTTACCATTTTAAACTATACAACTCAGTAGTATATTCACGAAGTTGGACATCCATCATAATGACTTAATTCCAGAACATTTCCTCACTCCAAAATGAAACCCCATACCCTTTAAAAATTTCTCCGTCTTGCCCCTCTCCCAGCCGCTGTGAACCACCAAGCTGCTTTATGTCTCAGGATTTGCATGAGCCTGGGCTTTGGTGACTTCCACACCAAACCCAACACTTACCATATATGATAGTAATTATTTCTCTGGCTCCTTCAGATTTCTCAAGATGAAACCCTCGGCTCCAGCCAATGTATCTTCTTTATCACTTGTTCTTTCCTTGCCTTCTCTATCCTTACCCCTCGGCTCATTTGAGTCTCCCAGATTCCTGCCTCTCCAAAGCCCACATTTAAGATGCAGCTGAAATCCTACCTCCTACATGTGAAACCTTCCCTGGTGTAACTTCTGCTTCCTTACGGTTTTCCTAAGCTACCATGAAGAATGAAAAATAAGGCTTTTCATGCTTCTCAGCCTGACTCGAAACATTTCCAATCTAGTGAGATTCTGGCCACAACTCCAAGCTAATCAAACTTGTGTTTTTTCTAGATTTTGCTTTGTGACACTTAAAGGGTGGCTCATACACACAGCTGTTTTGTCGCAATAACAAAAAACACGGCTACGCTATTTTGGGGAGGAATTTCTGATCTTGCAACTAAACCTCCATTACAAGATGACGTTGAAGCAAAAAAAACAGTGACATTTCAGTAGCCTGTACATGACAGCTATATTTTTCCACATTCTTAGGATTCAAAAATTTAGAGTCATCAAAGATTATAGCCTCTTTTGGTTTTGGAAACCTTCTTATTTTTTTTTTTAAGATTTTATTTATTTATTTGACAGATAGAGATCACAAGTAGGGAGAGAGGCAGGCAGAGAGAGAGAGAGGAGGAAGCAGGCTCCCTGCCAAGCAGAGAGCCTGATGCGGGGCTCGATCCCAGGACCCTGGGATCATGACATGAGCGAAAGGCAGAGGCTTTAACCCACTGAGCCACCCAGGCACCCCTGGTTTTGCAAACCTTCTTAATGAGTTTGACATTTTTATTAGGCTCAAAGTCTTCCACCAAAGCCTGTTGCGATGATAGTCATTTATAAAGTAGCCAACATGAAAAGAGGCTTGGAAAGCCGAAGACAATGGCTTGCAAGGTCCGGTGGCCTGGGAACATTCACCCAGTTTTCCATTCCCTTGTCCTGGAAACAGGATGGAGGCCAGGAGGCCAGTCACTGAGGCTGGGGTATGAGTGGGTGATAACCAGCAATGCTCTTTCTGACTGTGAAATGCTTTCCTTCCAGACTGACTTGACAAATGTATCAGCTCCTCCCACCCCCCCACCAACCCTTGAGGGAATAAAGGGAAAAAGCCTGCCCCCCCCCCAAGCAGGAACTGTTCAATGACAGTCGTTAGTACAACAGAAGAGCCAACGGCTCTCTCTCTGTAGTCAGAAGGACCTTGGTTCCAATCTCGCTTCTATCACTTTCTCATTTCTCTCTAAAACCAAGTTTCCTCATCGTTAAGATGGGCATCATCATATGGAAAGTGCTGACCACACAGTGTTGAAAATACAATTGTTCAACCAGCGATGGCTTGTGTTAGCATTTTAGGTGTCCTCCTCATCTTCCTCATCAGACAACATACTCCTGAACCAGGCATGGAGGTCATCAAAAATGGCTGAGCATGGGTACAAACTTCCAGTTATAAGACAGCAAAGTTCTGGGGATGGCATGGTGACTCTAGTTAATGTTACGGTATTGTATGCTTGAAAGCTACTAAGAGTGTAGAACTCAGGCATTCTCATCACACACACACGCATACACATGCACACACACACACACACAGTTGTAACTATGTGAAGGGAAGGATGCTAGACTCACTGTGGTGATCATTTTGTGCTATACACACATATCAAGTCATTATACTGTACACCTTAAAATAATCCAATGTTATATTTCAATTATATTTCAATAAAACTGAAAACCAAACCAAAATGGTTGAGTATGATTAATTCAAATAATTCCCAGCCATTTCTTTTCTACTCTGGTGCCCCAAATACTCAGACAGTACTGCTGCGGGTGTGTACAGTCCTGTGCTAGGAATTATGGAAACTAAGGAAATTATGACAAAGATGACCTGGAGTCTTCCTTCAAGGATCTTAACAGAAAAGTAAAAGGCACCAATGCATGCATTAAGATAAGACAAAGAAGAAAAGGAAAAGAATTCCAAGAGAAGAGGAAATAAAGTCTTATGGGAATTCAGAAGGGGAGTGCGCAGAGGACTGGAAATCAGAGAAGGCTACCTAGAGGAGGCGGTACCCAAGCTAGCAAAATGATGATAAGATCTGACGATTTGAAGGCTAGGAGACAGGCACTCTGGGAAGAGGGAGAGACTTTGAGATCCAGAACTTTCTGTGTGAGTGGCAATACTGTACAGAATACTGTCTAATCCACAGAACTGACTGTAGCTAATTAGTGGTATTTTCCCAAGGTCACATTGCTATAAAATCTAAATTGCTGTTTACTTCTTAAAAAAAAAAAAAAAGCTTTTGCTGCTCCAATCAGTCACTTTGGAAGGGCAGTTAAATAGGTTTTCACCAGATGGAGTCATAACAGAAGATGACACTAAGCAAGCCTGGCTGGTGTAGAATCTGAGACGTGAGAGTTTTCAGGGGAACAGAGAGCCAAAGTGAGATTTGTGACTCCACTGCTGAAAAGGGCCTTCTCATCCTAGGGGGCATTGTGGGGAAGACATTAGGCCTTTATGCAGCTCCCAGTCTTTGGGCACAAAGGGAACCTCTCCACACAATGCAGGGAGGGGACATTTGCCCTTGAATGCACACACATTCCTCCGGGCCTGCGGCCAGCATCCACCAGAGCAGCTGAGTGGCCAAATGGAACAGTTCTTACTTTAAAAAATGTGCCTCATCAGGTCCTCATCAATGGAGTGGGGCCTTGCGGGGGCGGGGTGGGGTCGGGTGGGGGGGGTGCCTACCACCCGACTGACGGAGTGTCATCAGCCTGCATTAGGATTTGGGCAGGTTTCCTAGTTTGAGGTCCTCATTACCCTTGAGGGAGTCCACAGCATTTCTGTGACCACATCGGTGATGAACAAGGTCTGATCAGAACAGTGGACAGTCTGAATAAACCTGAGCGTCCAATTTAGGAGCTGGGAGAGCACATAAATGATGTGCACGGGACAGGCCTGTCACAGCAGGGGCTTAGTCTATGTCTGCTAGGCTGGCGACAATGAGAAGGAATGTACTGACAGAGAGTGGAATCTGCGTATGACATCCGCCTGGAGGCCTTGGATTCTCCCCAGGGACGAGCATCCCTATTTCCACTTGGCTGGGAAAAAGCCCACAGCAAATCAGTCAGTCAAGTATTGATCCCGTATGTACCACGGAACCAACATCGTACCGTGCTCACCTCCAGTCAGAGGGCCGGAGTCAAAGAAACAGGAAGCATGGTCCCCGATGTCAGAGATTTGCAATACGGAGATAAAATGAAGCCACATGGAATACAGACTTGCACCCAGTATCATTCAGGGTTTTACGAAGGTTTCAAGTGGTCTCACCTGTCCATATTGACTCTGAGTGCAAGTGGGATTCAGTCTGAAGAGCTAAAAAGATGTCACGAGGGGGCAAAACTTCAGCTAGGTTGCCTGACAGGGGTGACATGTACCTCCACCCCCCTTACCACATAACTCCTGAGAGAAACAGGAGGAACTTTGTCTACTAGGTTGTTTCTAAGCCCTTACTGGTCCTGTGAGTTGGCTGCCTTCCCGGGTTATTTACTCTGCCAGAGGCGAGGGGGGATTTGAACCCAGAGCTGTTCTGGAACTTCATTCAGCTGTCTAGGTACATTTGCCTGAGCCCTGTTCTCCTTCTAGGTATTATAAAAATATGGTTCTTTCCAAAGCATATTAAGAATAATGTGGCTCTTCTAGAGCCTGTGTAAATTCTGTGGCTGGGAGGGACGGACAGCAATAGCAGCATTTGAAGGAATGAATCTAATGTGCATTGGCACGTAAATTAAGAATTTATGAAGAAGATTTGTTCTCCCACTTGGGAGCTTAATTGTGAAAACACTATTCTTGGCATTAGCCTGAGGCATCTGCCATCTTGAAGACCATGAGCATCTTAGCAGTGACACAGGTTACAGAGAAGCCTTCAAGGGTTAGCAATCTCAGCACTCCTCAGAGCATGTGGTGGGGTTCTCTCAAACACAAACCTGTGGCCCTGTTAGTTCTGGCTTCAAAAGTTCCTGGGTGTGAGTGGAAAATTCCACCACAAAGCACGGGGTCGGGGAGAGGGGAAGGAGAAGAGGTGAATGACTCAGCAAAATACTGACCCCCGCTCCTCGACCTTCAGTCAAATACTGGCCTTCATGAGAACCCTTTGGCTTTCTAGAGTTGATATCATGTATACATTCCAGCCTTCCTCTTCTCAATACCCACCAATGCCTACAGATGAAAGGTCAAACTCTTGACCTTGGCAAGTGTCCTAGCGGACCTCTCAAGCTTCTGGAGGTAGCCCACTAGCCAAACCACCATTTTCCAAATATACCATGGGTTGGATACCTTCTGCCTTTGGTTCTTGCTCTCGTGCTTCCCTGGCCTAGAAGGCGATCATCTTTCACCAACCTGATCAACTCCTTCAAGAACTAACCTCACAGTGACTGGCTCTATGGACCTTTGCTAACCCCCATGACTCAACCTTCTGGAACAGCCTTTCCTATATGGTTTTTGCTGTTCTCCTTGCTCAGTTTTGCTTGTTCTAACAAGCCCTTCTCTCTCCCTAGAGAGGCTAGGAGCACCTTGAAGGCCTAGATCATGATTTACTCTCCTGGATGACCCTGGGGTACAGCGCAGGACCTGGCTCACAGGAGGCACGCCCTAAATGTCTGAGGGAAGAATGAAAAGCAATTCAAGGGGACTCAAGGGGGTGCCTGAACTCCCTCCCACTTGGAGCTGTTGCCTGGTGTCATGCACTGCACAGCCCTGGGGGCACAGAAGCTGGGCTGGGGGATTGAGTGGGGTTTGCTCTCCCACCTGAGGGGATCCACGGATAGAAGAGGCCCCTCTTACACAGGGAGCTGTGCTTGTTAAAAACCTGTAAGTATCATCCAATGACTCAGTGGGGTTGGGGGAGAGGATGCATTAGAAACTTGCATAATTCTCACCAGCTGGACCAGGGAGCTGTTCATCTTATTCTTCCAAGTGAAATATAGAAGACCTATTCTTGTAAACATGTTTTTTGGTGAAAAGTTTTTTTCTCTATACATTTTATCATCCTTATAATGACTTCTTCTCTTGTTACTTTTTTTTTTTTAACAGTGTGTGCTGTCTGTTGAAAGAACCAGCGTACATATTCTCTGTATTAAGAAGTTGGGAAGAGCTGCGTATACTGTAAATATGTATCACCTATTCCGCGACTCTCTGGAAATTTGCAAAATACATACCAGATGCTAAAGATCCAAACTGCCTGTTTCAGCCAGGTTGTTTTTACACATGCTTGCCTCTTTGAGAAAGGAGATTCTGAATAGCCCCAAAGAAGGCCGATGACGGAAAGCGTAGCCAGGAATCTGAGAAATCTGATGCTATAATTTAGAAATAATCTAAATAGTCTATGTTCCACCCAAGAACAAGATTAAAAGAACAATATTGTTGGAACATTAAGAAAAGAAACAACTTCAAAGCTAAACCTTCACGCAAGGAATTTGGATCGAAAGACAAAAAGTGAAATGTAGTCAAATATTTTGGTTTAGCAAGAGTTCCTGTTTGCCTCACCCAGCCCTGTTCCCTAAAGCTTGTGGCTCCGATGTTTTTTGGCCACTTTCCTTCAGCCCCACCCCCCTCTCTGGCAGCAACTCTTAGACAACAGCATTCCAAGCCCTAAGGGCCAGTGTCACCCTAGGGCCCAACAAACCCCCACCATTCCTCCACATCCCTCTGCTTTCGCTCTCCCTGGAGAGAGCGTCGTTCCCCTGTTAGGAAGCCGGGTCCCACCTCCACTGCGCGCCACGAGAAATGAGCAGAAAGCAATCCCATCACTAACAGGTGGTCCAGACCAAGCCCCAAGAGCACTAGCCACACAAGCACTGCACTCGGCCTCTTCTACTCCAGGAAACTTTGGGATCCAGAGTCCCCACACACGTCTCAATGTGGAGCCACTGGATAGGACAAAATTTCTCAGCTTGCTCCCAGGGAACCAGGCTTAGGTAGGTACCGTGGCCCATCTGTACGGCCATTCACAGTTTATAAAAATACAAAATTCTTAGCAATAAGCGTTCACGGCACCTTCTGGAAGGTGCACACTTGATGCCTTTATTGGGTGAGAGAAACAAATGTCTGCTTCTGGAATGTGGTGGAAGATTTTTTTTTTCCATTAAAAAAAAAAGGCTTTGGATAATTATCTTGTGTTTGTTCTTGGAGAAAAGAGTTAGGAGGAGAGAAAACCACAATAATATCGTCATTTTGACTCCACATCTGCCCAGAGAGGGGTGGCACACACCATGTCATTTGTGGAAGGCCACTCTCCCCTCAAACCAGTCAGCAAAAGAGAAGTCGCCTCAATGTTTCACTCATCACTCAGCGATTGGTCCAAGACATGTTTTTAATAAAGGATGGAATGAGTACTTACAAGAAACAAAAACACAAACAAGGAATACCTCAAGGACATTCTGGTTGTGATTTGAAAAACGAAAAAAAAAATCTAAACAGAACCTTTTTTGGGAAAAGAGAGCAGTGAGGCCAGACAGAAGGACGCATGTCCCTACTTTAAGGGTCAGGGGGTGCTGAAACAGCTATGTCTCCTCCCACAGTGAAAACATGGTGTGGGGTTTTGCAAACACGGGCTCGTACCTTCCTCTGCCATTTATGTTGACCTTGGGCAAGTTTCTTAGCCTCTCTGGGTCTTGGTTTCATCATCTACAGAATGGGCCTAACAGTACCTTCCCTCTTAAAAGGAGGATATTGAAATGGCAGATCTTGGGGCAACAGGGTAAGGGGGTTCTTCTGCCCTAATAATTCAGGGAGGGTGCTCCCCACGGTGGTACAACTGTAGTTAATTATGAACAGGACTCTTTGGAAATCAGAACTACCAGAACCAATGAAGGATGCTCTCTGTTTCCTGGGACTTGCACACACACACACACACACACACACACACACACACACACGCAATTTTAGCTCCTTTGAACTTACAAAGCTCTAACTACACTGCTTATTAAAACAACTTTTTTAGGATTCACAGTGTCAGACTTCCAAGCCCTCCTGCCCATCATGTCTTCCCAGCATCATCTACTATGTCCACAGAAGTACCGACGTGTGATACAGATTCCGTCCCAATCTGGTGAAAGAGAGAAGTTTGTAACAACCTCACCAAGCCGATCCTATCCTCTGGCCTCTTACAGTAGCTGACCTCTCTTGGTCCTACCACACCCTCCCACTCAATTCCCACCACCGTCTGTGCCCCCACACAGTTGGTAAATGCTTCCTCTGTTTCACTGCCCTGCTCAGAAGTCTCCTCCTCAGAGAAGGCTGCCCCAGTTCCCTCCCTCCTGAGCAGACCGAGCCACTGAATTCCCTGTTCCCAGGCTCCCTCATGCATAACCCATACCCAGTTTATTTCTCTCTTGCTTTCGACGATGAATTCCTGCAGACCATGCCTCTATCGTACTCCCCTTCGTGCTGCAGCACACCACCCGACGTAGCAGTGGGTTAATGCTGGCCGGATGAATGAAAGTAAGTGCCTTGCGAGCTGCGTATCGCCTTCACGTACCTGTTGCCAAAGCCATGGAGGCCACCTCCGAGCTCCCCTGCAGCAGCGTGGGAGCCTCTTTGGTTGGGGAAGCCTGGATCACCTGCTCACACTCAGGCCAGGCTGGAGCCTCCTGGGCTAGGGCAGAGGCTGGCCCACAGAGGGGCAGAAATCTCTCCCTCAGTCACTGGAACCTGACCTTGATACCCCAAAACACACAGGCCGTGTTCCCATCTGAAAGATGAACCATGAACACACTCTCCTACAGGATGTATGTTCCACCTGTGGCCGGGTCCCCAGACCTGCCCACAGAAGCCAATATAGCCCCTAGTAGTTTCTGTCAATGTTCTGCAAACCAAAACCCTATCCCTAAGGAGGACACGGCTTATGCAGGAAAATGGGTTCCAAATTCCAGCTTGTGATGCAGGGCAAATGGCTTCTCCCTGCTCCTCTGCAAACTTGCAACAGCTCAGCTGCCAGGACGGCAGGGTCCCGTGGCTGGGCATGTGGACAGAAGGCTCCTTGGGTGGCAGGGGGAGGGCACCATGGGACTGCCACAGTCTCCTGCACCCCGTGTGACCTCTTGTAGCCCCTGCCCCTCGGGCTTTTCACAGCTGGATGGGATACGCAAGAACAGAGCATTCGCCTCGGCAAGCATCCTGCTCAAGCCTTGAATGGTTTCCGAAAAGATCCAAATTTCCTCTTCCAGTATTCCAGGGACTCCAAACTCTACCTTCTCCCCTGGTGACCACATGTTGCCTTATGAGTGCATGTTCTCCTCTCTTTCGATGTTTACTGCTGCATGATACGGAGGAAAAACCCTAGTTCAAATCCCAGCTACATGTATTACAAACGTGTAACCTCAGACCAGTGAGTTCATGTCTTAGCTCTCCTTGCCTTTTCTCTTTTTTTTTTAAAGATTTTAATTATTTATTTCATAGAGAGAGAGAGAGATCACAAGTAGGCAGAGAGGCAGGCAGAGAGGGGGGAAGCAGGCTCCCTGATAAGCCCCTGATGCGGGGCTCGATCCCGGGACCCTGAGATCATGACCTGAGCCGAAGGCAGAGGCTTAACCCACTGAGCTACCCAGGTGCCCCTCCATGACTTCTCCTTAAACAGAGGGATAGTAATACCTGCCTCACAGGGGTGCTGGGAAAATTACATGAGATCATGTTCATAAAAACCTACCACACTTAGGTCCACAAACATTTAAATGTATTCATCTTTTCTTCCATGACTTAGCCAGTGAAACCACTTCTAAACAATACCATTCACGCAGACTTGCCTCTGCTTATTACACAACCACTGTTTTGCTTGTTAGTTCTTGGGATATGCAAGATGTCTGGGTTTGATGTTTTGGGACTCAGGAAAATATCTGGCCCCAGTCCCAACCTCTCTCTCCACAGATGGGTCAGTTGCAAACATTCCTGCAGAAGGTCGCCCCGGGCCCCAGGCCCCGAGCAGCTACCCTCTGACGACTCTTGATGCCTTGCCTTCATACATCCACCAGGTGTCCACCCTGGATGTCTCCCTTTCAGTGTCATCTGTCACACATGGAACATGCCACGTGCCCAACGGGGAAGGCGAATGACCTGCTCCTGCACCTTGACAATGGAAGGGAGCTGAGACAATGGTCACAGCAGTGTTCCTGCTTCATGTCTCCACAATAAATATGGTCATATGTCTGTGACACAACGTAATGAAAAAAAAAAAGCCTTACAGAATGACACCTGGGCTTTGGTCACAGGTGGGCCAACACACCCATTCTGAAAGCTTGAAAAGACCCCAGGCAGCGCTGTTCAGTTCCCCACCTCACTACCCGCTCCTGCCTCGCCTTAGACAAGTCATTCAAGGGCTCTCATCTTCAGTGTTCTAAGCTTTCAGATATGAAATGACAGCCCACACTCATTTTCTGACAATAAAAGGAGAAGATGTCTGCAGAAGTGCTTTCCGATTTTTGAAAAGCCCTTCCATCATTCAAGGCCATGTTCTTATGCTCTCGTGCACATGACTGTATGAGGGTGGCCTGCTGGTGTCCCCATGCCTGGTCTAGGGCCACATGGCCTCCATCTCTCCATCAGTCTCTACCCAGCAGTGGTTCATGAATTATCCTATAATTCTGTTCTAGACAAATGCACCGTGGACTATTTCACACCTACAGACAAACCTAGGGAAGGCTATCATGGACCTTCGTGTTCCCTCCATCCGGACTTGGCACAGCAGAACAGAAGAAAGTCCTTCTCCTAATCCCACTCTCCTCTCTCCTTCATCTGCCAGAACCCCGATCCTCAAGTAGGTGTTATTATTGTCATGCACAATTATATGCCTACTAGTCTTTACAGATCCATAAATAACGTATTTTTGTTCTATTTGTTTTTAAAGTTTATATGATGATATAAAGATACATAATCCAGAAACCATCTTTGATTTTTTAAATTTATTTATTTTTGGGTCCACGATGATACATTTTGAAGTGCTTCTCTGTGCTTCATTACATGCATAAGCCATGACTTAACTGATCTAGTCTCCTGAGGATGGACACTGAAGGTGTTTCCAATTATTCATGATTACAAATGGTGCTGCTAGTGATATTATTGTACTTGACTCTGAGTACGCATGTGTAAGAGTTTCTCTGGGCAGTACTTTTTAAACTCTTCTGACTGTAGCCCCCAGTAAGAAATATCTTTTACATCACACTATACTAGAGGAAACACCAGATATGTACGTACACACACACACACAAACACAATGGAGCTGTTTAAAGAAATATATATTATCTTTACTGCATCCTCTGTCTTCCAACATAATCTATTCCATTCGATATTTTAAATGCCAGTCAAAGCCCACTAAATTGATTTCATGATCTATTAATGGGCCTGGGATACCTACCCAGGCATGGAATTGCCGAGTAGAAGGAGGGCTATGTGAACTTTCAACTCGCCATTAAACACCGCTATTTCAAATCACTCCCCAGCTAAAAAAACACAGCGGTTCCCTAATGTCTAACACCCCACAGCAAATTCCTGGGTCTCTTTGACAGGTCATTAACCCTTTGACAGGTTTCCCTCTTGCCCCACTACACTCTCGGCTCCTTCCTGCCTTTGCTGCACAACCCTGCCTGCCTGCCCCTGCCCCTGCCCCCTCCCCCTCCCCCCTGCATACCTGTGCCCATCTCCCTACCAAGGATCCCAGGCTACTCCCGCTCCACACTGCCCTTGAACTTAAGCTGTATTAAAAACACCACTATGATATTTCAATAGCTTTCTGGTCTCACTTTGTTCCCAAGGGACAAGATTCTTGAGGCTGGAATGATATCCCAGTGAAAATTCTGGTCAAGAACCAGAGGACCTTGCCCTGGAGTCGGAAATCCCAGCTCCAAGTCATGAGGTCTGTTACCTCGGGCTGATGGTTGATCTTTGAACCTCTTTGAGCTCTAGTTTCCTCAGATAGGAAATGAAAACATGGTAGCATGATTTTTTGGGGGGGGGGCGGTAAATGAGATCTCACGTGCGAAGTGCTTTGCAAACTATAAAGGGGCAGAGAAGGGCTTATGTGCATTCCACGTCCTCCACAATGGACAGGATGCTTCTTGGTTGTGACAAGCAGTCTCCCTCAGGAGATGCAGTTGGCTCCATGAGGGAGACAGAACAGGGTGGTCGGCAGAATTCTAAGATCACCGCCGCCTCCCTCCCGCCGCCACCTCCATGCCCTGGACAATCCTGCAGGACTTTCACCATGACGTAATATTAAATGGCACAGCTGACTCTTAAGATAGGACAGTTATCTGAGGGGCCTGACCTAATCACAGGAGCTTTTTAAAAGCAGAGAGTTTCCTCCAGCTGGTCGAAATCTGAAGATCTGAAGCAAAAGAAGCATTTGTCGCACTATTTCTGGCTGGAAGATGGAGAGGTCACATGGCAAGGAATGTGGGAGCCCAGAGGGTCCCTAGTTGATAGCCAACAAGGAAAACGGGGATCTCAGAGATGGAGTCTGCCAGCAATCAGGAAGCTCAGACCATCACTCCAGGGTCCCAACAAGGACAGCAGCCCTCGGGGACACCCTGATTTCAGTCCAGTGACACCCCGAGCAGAAAACCTAGCCATGCTGTGTCCGACTTCAGACCTATAGACATGATGATGTAATACACAGTACACATGCATTCCTGTAATGTATATGCCTCTCTGTATAATACAGAAACTATGAAATAGTACATCTGTGTTGTTTTAAGCTACCAAATCTGTGGTAATTTGTTACAAGGCACTAGAAAGCTGATAGAAATATACATAGACTTGGCAGGTGTAGCCACTGGCTGAGTTTTCCATCCCTCGGCCTGTCAAATGGGTATGGTTTCACTCTTCAAGTCATGGTGGCTCACATACTCCAGAAGTTTATGGAAAATACAAACCACGGTTGAGGATAGAGAGAGATAAAGGGGCTAATGTGGGGGGTATCCACCGTGTGGAGGGTGGTGAGGCACAGGAAGCAGAATCATGCTTCAGGAGTAGAGTAGCCGTCTTTTCCGAGGGAAATTATTTGGATAAAATACTGTTTTGAAATGCATCAGGTTGAGAAGGTGAATCCAGATGGTTGAATTATTATTTTTCACACACAGGCTTTCCCTCTTCTGGGGACTTGTTTATCCAAAAAGGTTTTTTTGTTTGTTTGGTTGGTTGGTTGGTTGGTTAGTTGGTTGGTTTTTCTGAGAGAGAAGGGGGAAGGGCAGATGAAGAGGGAGAAAAATCCTCACACAGACTCCCCACTGCGCATGGAGCCCAGCACAGCGCTCGATCCTAAGACCCTGAAATCATGACCTGAGGTCATGACCTGAGCTGAAATCGGAAGTTAGATGCGTAACCGACTGAGCCACCCAGGCACCCCATCCAAAGGTATTTCTAATTCCTTTTTTGTCATCAGGACCTCCAAAGACTTGGAACAGACAGGTCACCATGACAGCAGGCCCGAGACCCCTTTCAGAAGGACAGTTAGCTCTAGGTAATGCTCTCTCAAGGGCTGGCCACCTCAAGCAAGTTAACAGTAGGTCCTGGATGCCTGTGAACAGCAAGATCTTATGGAAAACATAAAAGAAATAATGTAATAATATTCCCTTGTCTAAATTCAATTTATCCCCAATTTATAAGGCCAAATTAGCTTAAATTGAAAATATAATTGCCATGAATTTCATAATAAAAAAATGAACACAATCCAGAGCCCCCAGTTAAATCAATGTATGCGAAGAAGATAACACAAATATCGCTAAACTGGTCGGAATTACTCTACTAGAAAAAGTTAGTGTCATAACGTACCAAGATTTTTTTTTCCTTGATTAGTTAATCTAACAAACAGCTCCTTATCTGTCCTCCTTAGCCTATTACCCCTGTATACTTAAGACGAGACTAAACAAACAAAACACGCATATTAACACCAGAAGTTTAAATAATTCAACCTTTAACTTTAAAAAATGGTAAGTCAAAATAGATAGACGAACACAGCAAAATTGACATCACGTTCACCAAATGAGTCAGTGTCATTGGGAACAGCATCCCAGCTGTACCTACTAATCCACGAGTCATCTGAAAGCAGTGTGTTCAGCCAGATGCTGGTGTCAAGCACACCACTGCCTAGATGACCACCTGGAGGCCGCCACAGCTGCTCACAAGGTGAAATCCAAACTGGTTTCCGTAAATACCATGATGGCCCCCTTGGAGCTAAATCGGGGACACAGAGTGGAAGTTGTAGTCAAGCCAAATGGCTGTAAACCAAAGAGGCATAATTACACAGTACTTTACAGTTTACAAAGCCTTTCTCCATCTTGAGAGCATCTCCACAATACCACATTTACTACCTACCTCCACGCATCTGGTAATTGTCATTCACCACCTTCCAGTCTCTTGCCCTCCTACTTCATCAAGACTGTGAAGTCCCAGAATGTTAGAGACCTTAGCCATCATGTTTAAAACTTGAGAAGCCACAGACTAGGTGAATATCTTCCCTTCTGCCCACTGGTTTGCATCTCATTTTGGAAAGCTTGTCTGATTCCCCAGAACTCAAATCAGTGAATTAGTCAATCAGCACGTACTCACTAAGCATTTCTTAAGTCCTGGCATTGCTCTTAAAACCACGAGGGATTTAAAACAACCTATAAAATGAAACTGCTTACCACAGCAGGGTAGTTCTAGATCGGGAAACAAGGCTTCAACATGTGATAATTTTAAATAAAAGAATACTAAAGGGGAGTATTTTTGTTAGTTTTGTGTTTTGTTTTGTTTTGTTTTTATGTTAGGACAGTCCTGGAACATACTTTGGAGGTATCTGCAGTTTATGCTGAACTAGTACTAGAAACTAGTACTGAAAGTACTAGATTTAGTACTTTCCAAAAAATACTATTATATAAAAAATCCTATTTAATTTTAAAAGTATTTGTATATCACTCCAACATAGGCTTTGGGTGTGGGTTATAATAAAAGACATTTAACATTGATAAAAACTGAAGAAGAAACTGGGAAGCTGGAAAGGTATCAGTCTTAAGGCTATAAATAAAGTTGTTTGGGTTGAGTATGAAATCTGAACTTGAGGCCACTGGCAGCAAACTCAAAAAAGATAACATGTTACCTTATCTGAAAGGAGGAGAAAAGATAAGCCCATGGGGCGTTGGAAAGGATCCTAAAACGTCCCTATACCGGAACTTTGGGTTCTGATGCACAAGAGAAGAGAAGTGTCCTTAACGTCAGCTTTAAAATAAAACAAAGACAGAAACGACTTTTTAACTGATTGTTTCATTTTTTGATCTTGTTCAAAGTGTAGGTTCCAAATTCTCAGCCAGAGGGAAGGAAGGAGAGTTAGACTATCTTCCTAAACGCCACCTTTTCAAAAACATGGTCAGGGGCATCTGGGTGGCTCAGCCAGTTAAGACACCTACGCTTTGTTTCTGCTCAGGTGGTGATCTCAGGTTTGTGGGATCCTGCCCTGTGTCAGGCTTCTGTGCTCAGCATGCGTCTAGTGTCTCCTTCTCTCTCTGCTAACCCCTCCCAAACCGCCCCCATCCCTGCCACCTACCCACTCTCTTTCTCTCTAAAATAAATAAATAAATCGTTGAAAGAAAAAAAAAAAGGCAAAAACAAAACATGGTTTATGGAATCAGATGGGCTGTAAATGACAGGAGATTGAATATATACAAATGTAGTAAGAAAGGTTATATTAAATATGCCTATATTGGTTCCCTTTCAGAATTTTGAGGCTTTCAGAATTTTGGTTTACATTTTTAAATTTCTGAAAAGAAAGAGGAAGGCTCTATGATTTTGTTCATGCTCTAGTCTCAAATAAAAACATTTTTTATTTTTACAACAAAAAAAAAGTGATCTACTCTTAATGTCATTTCATTTAAAAAAAAGACTTTTTAACACCGAAGAAGTAGAAAGGACATAATATCAGAGTAACAGAGAACTTTTAAAAATGAATAGATTTAGCTTCTGGCAAGGCTTTCTAGAACAGTCTTTACTTCCACATTTTGCTCAGGGCCACCAAAAGCTGAGGTGAGGAGCATAGGAACCTCCCCGACTTAGATTGTAAGCGTCTTGCAGGCAGGGGCTAGCCCACACACAGCGATATCATACCCCAACCTTCTTCACTCAACTGCCAAATATCTGCACATCCAATTCTGTATAAAAGACAAGTTCTATGCCTTAGAGGGGCCATTCCTAAATGTCCCATAGTCCGCAGAGTCCTTCTAGCCACAGCCCCCTTAGAGATGACAATGAGGGGGCGTCATCTAGTGGTACGAAGGGTAACTGCAGGCATTCCCCTCTAGATGGGAATTTCTAGATTC
The DNA here is from genome assembly GCF_922984935.1 of Meles meles. NCBI lineage: Eukaryota > Metazoa > Chordata > Mammalia > Carnivora > Mustelidae > Meles > Meles meles. Next base: position 38,324,466 of record NC_060071.1, on the reverse strand, counting down.
TCATCAAGAAAGATTCTATCTTTCTAGATGTAACATCCAGGTATGAATTTTGGCTCAATGTAGGACTCCTAATACAACGTATTAAAAATAAACAAAAAACACTCAGATTTTCAGTACATTTCTGGGTATAGGAAGGCCTTCTACTTGCTGACTCATTCATTTTATTTATCATCTACTATATTCAAAACTTATAATCTACGAAAACATACAGTGCAATCAAACAAGACGCTGAAAGTCAGTAGGAAGGAGGTATGTTAAAAGAAGCAATAATATGAAACTGGAAGTGAAATCAGTACCAAAATACATGTCATAAGGTCTCTGTATTTGTTAGTAGTGGATCACATGTTCAGTTTTGAACTTTCTAGTAGAAAACTTGAAGAGAGAATTTTTTTGGCTGCCCGAGTCACGAATCTAAGATTCAAAATCAGTCCGGCTCTAGAAAAGCCCACCTGCACCTAGTACGGAGACAAGACAGAAATCTCTCCCACATGTCCTGACATGAGCAATGTCTTCAACAACAAACCGGGAAGAAAGGTGACAAATAAATATAAATAAAAGCAAGCTATATATATAGTCTAGTTTTCTGTCATTTCCCCTGCATATGGCCACTGGTCAAGCTATAACATCACATAATACAACAAGGTATGTTGCTCCTGCCAGTCTGGCTTGATCTGAAGCTCTTCTAAGTGTCTCTAGAAAAGTGGGCTGATTTCATCAGCTTCAGGCAATCCCTGAGGATGTACTTGTTCCTGCCAAGTGTCTGTGCCCCCTGCAATGTAACTTTAGAGCTCCTCCCATGAAGAGAAGGGAGTCTATTTCTTGAAAGTCCTGCATGTTTCTCTTCAGGATCTTGGAATTCTAACACTGTCACATGACCAAGCCTGGGTCCATCGGACCCTGGTAGAAGGGTCCTGGTGGAAGATGAGTGCAGCGTGGTCCATTTACCTCTGTCACGTGGGTGGATAGCCAGGCAACTGCCGGACATGTCTTTGAGGTGCTGTCTTAGCTCAGCCAGCTCCCGGCCAACTGTAGATGCAGGTGTGAGCCCAGCCAAGGTCAAGATGCGTGGTCCAGATTGGCAGAACCCCCCCCCTCCTCCAAAGCTTGACCTGTAGACTCGAGGGCAATAATGAATGGCCCTTATTTCATAGCTCCTCTTTCCTGCCCTCATCTTGCATCCATCGTCCTGTGTCCACATTCTTACGTCCAGCTGCTCCATTCCATCTATCCACATTCTTGTGTCCAGCTGCTCCATTCCATCTATCCTGGTGCCCCATCACCACTCACGGGCACTGCAAACCAAGGCTCAGAGACAAGAAGGAACCACTCGGTGTCACACAGCTTTGCCACCTGACAACCCATCTCACAGCCACTGCTGCTGACTTAAGATCCAGGAACCAGTTTTGGTACCATGAGGACGCTGGGGAGTGAGCCAACCTCCCCTTCGATAGCACCGCCTTGGAGGAGTGGCTCAGTGCTTGCAAACCTCAGTGAGCTCACTGCAGAAGAAGGTAATGCCAGGGTGGTTTGCGGGTTCAAAAGGAGGAAGCTCTTGTGAATCTAAGAGACTCTAGGAAGGTCCGCTATCGGGCTGGTATACCGTGGGTGCACCATAAAGGCTGAGTGCATACAGGAAAGGCTGCACTACTGCCTAAGGCACAGTTTTGAGCTAAGAGCTGGGGCTCACCAGCCGGCTTTGCTCTAGTCGGGCTGGCCGGTCAGCAGACATTGGCCGGGCGCGTCCTATGTGCTAGGGCACCAGGACGAAGCGGAGCGTTGGAGCTGGTCTATTACTTTCCCAAGGACTGAGCTGTGGTGTCACCTCTCACGTCCACGCCCACCTGAGCCGCAGACTTCTCCCTGAACTCTCTGAAATTTCTCTGAGGAGCATTTTTAAAGGACCTGAAAGTCCTCCTTTATTCAACAGACATTTATGGGGCACCCTGCTCGCTCTTGGTACTCTAGTAAGTGCTGTGGACACAGTGAAAATCAAAGGCAATCAAAGCAACACAATTAGTATTAAGTTACTAAATGAAGTCACAACGAGTGAGGTTGCAGGAAATCAATCAGAGCTCATACTGACATTTACTGTGGTTCATAATCCTTCAGAAACAGTGGATTCATAACCTACCCTTCCAGCAATGTGGAGCATGTGAATGGAGCACATTGTATAGGGGAAATTAGATTATCCTAGTCCCTAAGGAGTAATTAATTTATACAGTGGATTTGAGGAAATATTTTTACATTAAAGCAGTATGGTGTTTAACTTGTTTCACAGGTGGTATTTCGGGTAAAAAGGGACCCATTGAATAGAACCAAACTATGTAATTCACAAAGCGGAGAGTAGAGTTCCGAAATGTCTAGAAACATTCCATTGGCCGATTGGTTCCTGAGTCAAATATTTTTTTCAAAAACCACATTCTAGTTTTTGTTCAGGGCTAAAAAGTAAGGTCTGTTGGGGTCCTTGGCTTTAAGATCAGCAAATCGCAACCATGTCCCTTCCTATATGTCTTTCTTACAGGACCTCTCCATTCTCACTGCTGCCATGCTCAGCGTCCCCTCCTGGAACCTTGTAACAAATTCTGAGCCCCTAGCATATGCCAGGCAGCAGTAACCAGAAGTCACACTTCCTGTGTTCAGGAGGCTCAGAATCCCCACCCAATAACTGTCCCCAGAAACCCCCAAGTCTGTTGTCCCCCCTATAGATGCCGCGGTGAGTTTCCCCAAAGTGCATATCCGCTGAGTTCAGGCCTCTACATGTAGCCTTAGTGGCCTCCCAAAGTCTTTGGGATGAACTCTTTTGGGACATCAAAAGCATCTTAGGATGTGTCCCCTGCGGGCCCTTCCAGCTGCCGCCTCCTTCATGCCCTCACAGGATTCTAAACTCAGGCCACAACAAAGCCGCAGCCTGAGCCAAGCCCTGCGGAGCTCCCTTTCTTGGTACTGTTTGCCTTTCCTGGAATGACCTCTCCCTTCCTCCTCTGAACCATCCTTCCTTCAACCGTGTCACTTCGTCCTTCAAGAAGTAGCTCGAGAGTGAGCTTCTCCTGGGGGGCTTTCTCCCTAAGAAACCACCCCTAAGAAGACTTTCCAGACCTAGAAAACAATCAAGAGTTACTGAACATGACTTCATATTAGAGGGTTCAGCAAGCCCTTTCAGACTCAGTTGTGCCCCAAGGGGACGGCTCCTAATATCAGGTATCACAGTAGAAATGTGCTAAATGCCCACTGCCATTGTGTCCTCCCCCTTTCCCTGGGGGCAAGCCGGGGCTTTTCTTTCTTTATCCCTGGACCTAGTCCGGTGCGGGGCACGAGCTGTTAGCAGCGACTGCCATCAGCTACTACCGTAAAGGTGGGCTGGTCGTAAAAGGGTGGAAACCATCTCCAAGCCCAGCACAAAGGAAATGTTTACAACAGCTCTTTGCTCATAGGACTGTGTATCATGCGGCTATCAACAGTCAGGGTTTTGAAGACCACTTGATGATTCAGGAATATCCCTCACTATTGAACATTGTTATTCTCCCCCAACTGGAAATCCATATGACTGGCAAGAGTTGAGGATAAATAACTACAGGCAAACATAGTTGTGTAAATCCAGAACAGTGACAGCAAGAAATGTACTGTGCTGGGGTTTAATTGTTTTTTTTTTCTACATTTCTCTCTGCAATCTCTCTGTCTCTGTCTGTCCCTCAACAATGGGCACAAATTACTGTCATAATAAAAGACAAACATTTTAGGAGGGAGAGAAATTTAGAGCTGGCAGAGACAAGAAGCAAAAGAAAAAAACAATTTTTTTTTGAAGATGCCAGAAGGAAGAGAAGGGAATTCACAGAGAAATTGGCAAGGCAGGCCCTAAATTGCCAACTTAGCTCGTGGGATAAGCCGTTTGTGGCCGGTCCCAGGGCTGGAACTTCCATCATCGTGGGGAAAGACAGCCAGCCACATAGAGGTGCTGTACACAGAGCACAGAAGATCCACACGCCGGGACGAAAGCTTGTTTGTGGGCTAATGATGAAAACTTCCTACAGATTTTAACACGACCTTCACAACTAAAACTCTAGGGTGGGCTTTGAGACTCATTCAGAGATTCTGTCTCCTACAGGGCTCAGAGGAGAATCCTGTCCACGATATGTACTCAAGTGCATTCTAGGGGCTAAATATAGGCATTTTCAGAAAAGCACAGCAGACATCTGGGGATTTGGTGAGGCGAACTTGCGTTAACACAATGGGAACATGGAAATCACATTTTGAAATATAAGCTGAGGGATCTCTTTTTTCCATTAAATGAGGAATTTCTTGGGATTTGCTAAACATTTCTGTTTTATTCAATACAGAAACGTTTAGGCAAAAGGGTGCCAGAAACAAACCTGGAACCTAAAGCTTTGGACAGGGTTGATTTATTTGGGCAAGGGAAACTAACACACAACATTCCCCCCGTCTCCCCCAGGGAAGCCCTCCATGGAGACTCGGCTAACTTGGAAGAATCCAAGATGTGTACATGGGATCTCTGGACTCAGAAGAGGCGTACGAGGGAAGGAGGGGAGGGAAATGAGAGTTCTTCATCAGGTCCGGATCAAACTTTAGGCACTTTCCACACTTTGACTCTTCCTCAGAAAATCCATGGAAGATGAACTCTCCATCAGTAACAACAGAACGCAGCTAATACTGTGGAAACATACATAGAACGCCATGGGCTCCGGGGGAGTTCTGTCTTTTCTCAGCCTGAAGACACAGCCTGCGAGGCCTGGACCCAAGCAGGTGGGGGACAGCAGGGAAGGGTAAATGACCCACAGAGAGGCAGCCAAGCTACCACAGAGCAACTGCTAATGCGAAAATGACTAGAACACTCTAGAGTGTAGTCTGGGAAACCGCCTGGAGCCACAGAAACCCAGCGATGAACAGGCTGTTGCAGCTGGAATGAATCTTCTCAGACAAGTCATCAGCCTCCTGATTTTCCAGCGGGCGACACTGCAGCCTGGAGGGAACAGAGGAGGCTTGCCCAACACCACATGGCCAGTCAATGGCAGGCGGACGCACAATTACCTCAGGGAATCCAGCCTGACATCCTAGTGGCCAGTATCCATGCTCCCATCGCCAGGGCTTTGCCCCCTAGATCATGGAGTCATGGAGAAGGCTCCTCTGAAAAATCTGAATTTACAGTCCAGACCCACCCATTACTAGCGATCTGACCCTGCTCTCCTCATGGAAAAATAATGTCTGTCTGACCAATATCTCACACAGTTATTAGGACTAGTTGAGTAAGAAGACACATGGGAAGGCCTTTTACAAACCATCACTTTTAGTTTTATGAATAGAAGCAGCTGCGTCTCTCGCATAGGGCGCGTGTGCGGTGGCTACGCTGGTGAGGGTCGTGCTGGGCATGGACGTACCCGCTGATGTTAGCTGTTATTGCTCTCATTAAAAACAGGAATAACCTTCATTCTCTTGGACATAAAAACAACCATTACCAAGAATATTGAAACAAATCATTTGGGTGTTGAGTCATATTCAGCGAATTGACATTACCTATAAAGTAGCTATTAAACAGAATATTATAGTGCAAAACCCTTGTGGTATACTTAGAGAATTAGTGTCATGCTTAGAAAAAATATCTAATTTTTATGCTATTGAAGTTACCAAATGCTCTTGTTTTATTTAAGGCAGGGCATCTTTTGGTAAAACTGTCACCAAAATTTTCTTCCTTCCTTCCTCTTTTTCTTTCTCCCTCCCTACATTCTTCACCTCCCTCCCTCCCTCGCTTTCTTTCTTTCTTTCTTTCTTTCTTTCTTTCTTTTTCTTTCTCTTTCTCTCTCCCTCCTCCCTCCCTCCCTTCCTTTCTTGTTTAATTGAAGTATAATTGACACATAATATTATATTAATTTCAGGCATACAACATAGTGATTCAACAAGTACAAACTTTAAAATCATGGAAAGTATAAAATTACAAAATGCTCATCAGTATATTTATCATCTGTCACCAAAGAAAATTATTGTATATTATTGACTATGTCTCCTATACTATATTTTTCATCCCCATGACTAATTTATTTTATAACTGGAAGTTTGTTCTTAGTCTCCTTCACCCCTTTTTCCGTGGGTATCATTGTCTGTCTGCATGAATAGTGGCACCGACTTTCTGAGTTCGAGAGCTAGTATCTTTTCTCCTCTTTGTATATATTCTATCCAAACACTTCACTTAGTACCTCATCCCAAATGAATCAGCTTTTTTTTCTTAACGTATGAATCATATATTTGATTGTGCTTCCTTCTTTGTTTTGGCTTCTGTGAAGCTCAGAGTAAAATTTCTGACCCAGACTCAGTAGGACATAATGACCTGGATTTTAGACACTAGATTTATTCCTCCTATTTTTCTAATCCCAAGTTTTCTTGTTGCTCCATTTTCTTCCCTTACTTGTTGTCTTGTACATTATGACATTCACTAAACCTTTCAAGGTTATTTAAAATTCTTTTTAGAATGAAGGAGTCATAAATAAATAACTTTCCAGAGATGTGCAGTTAATATTGTTGATTATTGTAACAAACAAGAGAGCCTAGGATTCCTTCCTCCCTCCTCTCTCCCCAGGCACTGCTCCCCTCCCTCCTCTGCCCCCTCCCCTCCTTTCCTTCTTCCCTTCCTCCCTCCCTTCCTCCTTCCTTCAATCCTTCCTCCCTCCCTCCTCCTTTCCTTCCCTCCCTCCCTCCTTCTTACAGTAACATGTCTTAACATTTTCCTTGAAACAGGAAACCAAATGGCAAAGAAACACTTAGTGTGGGTCTCACTCACAACCATGAATATCAGAAGACAGAATCTTCATTTCTTCAGGGCTTCTGACCAGCAAAGAAAACAACCAAAATCTTAGATTCCTGAGTAGCAGGCCACATTTTACCTTGGGATACTTCTAGCAAAACATCTATTTTTAGAAAACAAGACATTGGGGGAAATGTCATGATTAAAGAATGTTCAGATGAAAGGAAATTTTTTTTATCTTCTCCTCACTTAAAATACATGCTCGTTGAAGAAAATTTGTCATATATTGTACAGAGAAGCAGTGAAAATACGAATCAATGAAAATCATGCATAAAAGGAAATATTTTTAGATATCAGTCTAAAAAAAGAGGTAGTTACAGCTATTAAAAGTTCTGGATGATGCTTCTGTTATACCTGCCTTCATTTATTTTTCTATTTTCCATGGTAGGAACAGGGTCCCACATCTTGACTCAGCAAAACTTTGAATCATGGGCTCCAGTTTGGCCACGGTGGACCTCTCGTCACATTACTCGTGTGATGCGGGAATCTCCAGTTTTATAGCATCATGAGGAACCTATGCACTTTCCTTTGTTTCCCGTTCTCTGGTGACTCATGACAACTTACCGCATGAGCAAGAACTCTGGTTTCCTATGCGGTCGGCACCTTCATTCAGAGACCAGGAAGCTCTGATAAAATATCTTCTTTCGGTAAAGCGGCCTGGCAGGTGCTTATGACCAGTCCCAGGTTTGTCTTTTTTTTTTTTTTTTCCTTAACTGGGTAACCAGTTTTTGTATTTATTTGTATACAACTTACACCAGCACAGAAATTCAAGGGGGGGACTTTTAAAAAGTATCCGTAAATAGGATAAGAATAAATATATGAAAAAGTCGAGGCAGAAACAAAATGGCTAAGAGAAGGGAAATAAAAGAATGAGGTTGGTACAGAGATTGTATTCCTGGAAGGTCTTATCCAATAGCTAGAGGGAGGCTATAAACTGGTTCTGAGCTTCCAAATGGCCACGACTGAGAAGCACACATGACGGGCCATCAAAATCACTGTCTGTAAGCCCAGCTCACACACACAAACACACACGCATGCTCGCATACATGTACACACCATGTGGCCTGGCTTGCCAGCTTTCTGACTGCTGACGGAGCGTCTTCTTGGGGACTGCGGCTGAGTCTGCCTGTGCCCTTCTGCCTCCTTTCCACACCCAGTTTGCTGCTCCAAAGGCAGTGTGCTGGGAACACCTGTGACTTCCCGGATGCTTTGTTCTTGTCGGAACAAGCTGGAAGAGCTAGAGATGTAAGGCTGCAGAAGCGGCCCTCAGTTGATGGTGCCAAGGAGGGTGAGGGCACCAGCTTCCTCGATCCCCTGTTGGATAATTCTGAGTTACGTGCTACACTAACTGGCCGAGGTCATTGTATCACTATCAATGTGTTCTCATTGGTTCCATGACACACCTGGACTGGGTGCCTCCCATCCCTGTCCCAGTTTCCCTCTCACCTACTGGAGTTCCTCAGACCATCTGCCAAACGGGGCACCTGCACTCGGGTGTTTGGCTCAGGGTCTGTATCTGGGGGACCCAAACCAACACAGAGACATAATGGGGTCTAGTGAAATGCAGCCAACTTAATGATGATGTCATGTGTTGCCTCCTCTAAGGACTTCCAATATAGTCAAGGGCAGTCCTGCATAGTCAATGTCAATGGCCACCCACTTAAGGCTCCCGGGGAGATCTGCTTGACAGAACCCACTTCCAGCATTGCTGTGTGAGGCTGAGCCAATAACTCTACCCACAGCTTTCTAATCTCTCACAAGAGAGGAGTGGCCCATGGGTCCCCTCCAGTTCTAAGATTCCTTGACATAAAATATGCCGCATCTACCTAACTTTAAGTTTTTAGGGAGGAAAAAACAATCACAATGCTCCCTGCTGACGGGTTTTTCAGAGACTCCCACTGTGTTCTGTAGAAGCCCGCAGACTTGGAAAGTAGGAGGGGCCCTGGAAGAGAGAAGAGGCCGTGTGTAGAACAGCTATCACACGTCTCTGTGAGATGACCAAGGAGTAGGAAGGGCACGGGGATGGAAGGAGCAACAACAAAGTGCGGCCCTCGAGGGAAGAAGACAATTTCTAAACCAAGACACGAAACAGCGGAGCCTTCTGGAGGCAAAGCAAGTCAGTTATAACCCATGGAGTTTGGCTGAAGGTAGGAAGGAATTATGGGGCAAAATGGTCTGAGAGATCAGGTCTGTATTATAGAAACTCAGTGTGCTGGGGAACAAAGAGAAATCCCCATGGTAGCCTTTAACAAGTTATGCTCTGCATGTTACTAACCTGTCCAGCCCTGCTTTCTCATCCAAAAATGGAATAATAATCCTACCACAGAGGATGTGCTGGGATTAAATGAGAAGGCCCAACACCTGAGCACAAAGTAGATGCTCGGTAAAAAGGGATGTCCCAATCTGTTGACACATCTAGAATTAAGGAAATACATGGACATCTCCGACGACAAGCCTCTCAACATTTAAAAAGGGGGTATTTTTAGTCATAGCTATTTCAAAACTTGTTTGCATTTTTATTTGATTAAGTCCCATAAAGAGAAAACACACACAACATTCAAACCATGCACTGTTCCAGAATAACAAAGCCTTAAGAGTCCATGGCTTTGTTCTTGAATTTCAGCAAAAACAATTCTAACACAAAACTAAATGAAATGCAAAACTAAATGAAATGCTTTGCTCATGACTGGTAAGTATTGGCTGTGGCCTTATCAAGTTATGCCTCTCTCTGGACCTCAGATTTCCCATAACTAACAGCATGGGGCACGGGGCCAGATGCACTTGAGGAAGCAGTTCACGTCTTTGGTCTGCTTGAATTCTAGGACCCCCAGGGAAAGCCAACAGTGGACTTCTTTATGTGGCCACAGAGTTACTTCCGTCTGTCATCGTCACACTTGTGTCCTGAGCATCTCAGAGGCCAGCCTAGAGCGTCTAAACCTGAATGAGTCTTTTGCTTTTCTTCCCCTGTCAATAAATTACAGGGTGATGTTTTTCCTCTTGTTACCATTCCCTGTAATTTATGTCCTGTGGTCTCAGAGGTTCATTTAGGGCCCAGGAAAATCTGCCTCTTCTGTTCTCAGATTCAATGTTGGTTGGCAAAGAAAGTTACAAGAGCATCCCTGGAGCTGAGACCACAGACATAAAGTCTCTCCCATCAGTTCCAACGCATCCTTCAAGGCTCAGCTCAGACTCTGCTGTGGCCGTGAACCTCTGGCCTATTAACGTTTCTTACTTCTCTAAGTCATTTCAACTAACGGGCTCTTGGCACTCCATGTAATTAAGGCCTTATTCTATACTTTGCTAGGTTCTAATTGCCTGCATCATATAATTGAGCAATGGTTTGCACGGGGGGACTCTATTTGCTGGCGAGCCTGGTGTAACATGGGCTCTGGCATCAGACAGAAGGGGTCCGAATCCTGGCTCTGTGATTAGGACCACGTGACCTAGGCCATAGAATGGGGGCACATCTTGCCATGCACGTATAATGGACACCTGTGATTTTTACCTGCCGAGTACTCCTTTTTCTGGAAACAACCAAGCTGATACCACTGTGTGATTCAGGCAGGCTGAAGCAAATAACTCCATTTCCAGAGAGGGGAGGGTCCCAGGACTTGGACAGGCTAATCAGATATTTATATCCCCTTGGCTACAGTGATTGGCTCATGAACGAGCATGTGACCTGGCCCGATGAGAATTAGCACTAGGAATTTACTGGAATTACAGTCATAGCCCTTCGATTCAAGATTCTAAAATCCAAAAAGTTTCAAAACCTACGGCTTTGGGGCACCTGGGTGGCTCAATCAGTTAAGCATCTCCCTTCAGCTCAGATCATGATCCCAGGGTCTTGGGATGGAGTCCTGTAAAGGGCTCCCTGCTTGGGGAGGAGCTTACTTCTCCCTCTGCCTGCCATTCTCTCTGCTTGTGCTCTCTCTCTCAAATAAATAAATAAATAAACAAAATATTTTTTTAAAAAAAGGAAAAAAAAAAACAAAAAACCTAAGATTTTCTTTTTGGTCAGTTGGGTATTCAAATTTATTTGGTAACAAAACATGACTTAACTGATGTGATACTATTAATAATAATCTTTAATTAATCCCACTTAGTATGACTATTGAATATGACTACTCAAACTGCTCTGGATATACGTATGTATTTGATGAGAACCCTACTTGTGGTGTTACATAATACACAATGTATGTATCATATTATCCTTCTAATATCAAAACAAATGACTACATTATGAAACACATATGGGCCCCAAGAGCTTTAGGTAACTTGTATGGATTTCCTGCCTTTGCATACACTGTTCCCTCTGCCTGGAAAGTTCAGCACCCCTCCCCTCATCTTCCTCAATGGATGGATTCTTCGTTATTTATGCCCCAACCTAAATGTCCTCTCCTCTGTGAAGCATTCCCTGACTCTCTTCAGTGTAATCAGCCACGTCTTGATCTGGATTCCAAGGGTGCTCGATCCACACACATTATTACACTGTAGACATGTCCATGCCACATTAAGGTCCTCTCTCTGTGCACCTTTGTCCCCCCACCCCACCAGTGGGCTCCTGGGAGGCAAGACCAATCTTTGCCTCCTCAGTTTTGGATACAATGTACCCTGTTAGCCTAGGGGCAGTGGGGCATCTCACCTCTACAGCTTCCCAAAGGGAGGGGAACATGGGCAGAAATGTCATACGATTGCTGAAAGTCCATTAATCTAGTTCTAGAAGTTTCAACACAGAAGTTTCAGTTCTCATCAATTTTGTGATTCTGCAAACCCCTAGTTTCCATCGATAGAGAAAAGTAAAATAAAGAAAAACTCACTTTAGAGTCGGCGGACCGGCACATTAACCAGCACCAGGGACGGAGAGGGCTAACCATTGCCCCCATCAGTAACGAGGCAGGGCTGATGGGACGTGCAAGTCAAGCTACATCTCTGGGGAAAGGTGCATGGCTCCAGGACACATTCGCGTGGGATGAAGAGTTTGCCCTCCGACTGGATCCATTTACAGGAGAGGAGCAATGACCAGGAAGAAGGAGCCCCTGGCTGGAGAGGAAGCATATATCCTTCTTTGCGTCTGGACAAAGCTGTCCCTATTGAGGCTACCGACAACTATACTGTGAAACATGGAAATCAGAGGCCATGTAAGTACTTATTGTAACCCAGTAAAAATATGTGGACTTGTGTGTGTGTGTGTGTGTGTCTTTCTACTTCACTGTGCTTTCCTTCCCAGAAATAAAAGCCAAAGTAATTAAGCATGATTTGGCTTAACCATTATGGTGTGCATCCGGCTTTAAGCCTTGGCTTACAATTCTGTTAATCATCAACAAGCTTCATGATGAGAGGGCTCCCTTCATCCAAAAATCCCAAGTGCTTACTCATAGTTCTTAGATGTTTTCAGTGGCATTTGGGATTTTGTTTCCCTTTGAATGGGTTTTCCAGAGCATTTAGAGGACCCGGTTCCAAAGGAGCTGCTGCCAGAGTCCTCACTGCGTCTTCACCACCTGTGCCTCATGGGAAGGTTCCCGGAGTGGTTTTGCTAGTGGGTTGCCCGGCAAGACTCTGCTGCATGCCTTGTCTCTGAAGGGTGTCCTCATCAGTCTTGACACAGCTTTTCTGCTCCAGTCCGACACAAAGACTCAATAGATGTGTGCCACACACGCATACCTGGGGCTCAGTGTCAAGGGCACACACACACATCTAGGGCTCAGTGCTGAGCTCCACAGGACAAAGCAGGTTGTAGTAATGGTTTCCCCGCCTCTGGGTGTTGATGGGTGCACTGGGAGACCAGATGTTCATGGAAGAAACTCAGATGAGAGCAAGTGAGATCGAACCAGATCCGAGGCTTGATGTAATAGAATGTGCCAAAGCAGATGGGACTCCAGGACCAGAGATGGAGTGCGAGGGTGTTCTGGAAGAGGAGGGATTGAAATGGGCAGCAAGGGGGAGGCGCGATGAAACCGAGGTGGCCCCACATCCAGGCCCTGTTTTTCTGTTCCATTTCCGGGGGCAAAAATGCTAGAGGGTGAGGTTAGGATCTTTGTCTGGTCGGCTCCCTCACTGATCCACACCAACCACTTAGAACAGTGCCCAGCACACAGTAGGCTCTCTGAGAATGAAATGCTGATGAATGCAGTGGAGGCCTGGGGTCCCCCCTTCTATCCCTAAGTCCCCACCACCTTGCAACAGACTCAGATGGTTGATATACAAATCTAACCATCACTATGGGGTCAGCATACTTGGGGAACAAACTGTATACAGCCGAGGTCTCTTACAAATAGCTTTGAACACATTCAACATATCTGGTTTAACTGTTGCTGCCATAAAGACTGAAAGCCACAACCACTGTCTTTCAAGTTACCCCCACGCCTTCCCTCGCCCAAGCTTCCAGATGTGACAATGAGGCTCCGTGTGCTTCTGTTGCTTCTGGACCATTTGCCCTCCAGCTCTGGGCTGAGCCACTGTGTGGTCTTGAGCAAGCCACATAACCTCTAAAAGATTCATTTTCCCTCTATGTGAAATTAGTGGGTTGGACCACATTATCTCTAAGGTTCCTTCCCAAACAGTGATTCAAGAGACTGGAATTCAGTATGCAACACCACTCTTTGGCTCTTGGGGAAGACAGACTGTTTTTTATTCGAGCCCCAGATCCACCCTTCTGCGGAGAAAACCACAGTGACCTCCTGGCCCCCTCCTCACCAGCCAGGAAGGTGTGGCCAACCCGTTGCTGCTTTTTTTTTTTTTAAATATTTTATTTATTTATTTGACAGACAGAGATCACAAGTAGGCAGAGAGGCAGGCAGAGAGAGAGAAACAGGCTCCTCACTGAGCAGAGAGCCCGATGCGGGGCTCGATCCCAGGACCCTGAGATCATGACCCGAGCTGAAGGCAGAGGCTTAAACCACTGAGCCACCCAGGTGCCCCCAACCCGTTGCTGCTTTAAGGTATTCTGTGTTTGCTGCTTCTCCCTTTGCAACCGCCCATCCCCATCTTCCCACTGTTAAGCTCTCTAGATCTTTTCTTCTCCTTTCTCTTCCCCTTGGCCCTTGACTCCTTTAAGATTTGGTTAAAGAATCTGGGGCCACATTTTGGATCCTCGACTGTCAACCTCCCCTCTGTAGGACCACCTGCTTCTCTTCATTCTTGCGCGTGCTCCCCCAACTCCATCTATGTTTTGCTTGAGTGTGACAAGTACCTCCTCATGCCTCATACCATTCCTCTGGCCTTCTCCACTAGGCTTGAGAGATCAGATGTTTTTATGACAAGGACGGGGCCATGTGTTGAGTATCTGCTGTGCACCAAGAACTTTCTGAAAATCGCCTCTTCGATCTTTACTAAAACTCTATGTTGACATATTCCTCAACATTTCGAAGATGAAAAAATGAGGGCACCTGGGTGGCTCAGTCAGGTAAATGTCTGTCGTGATCTCATGGTCCTGGGATCAAGCCCTGCATCAGGCTCCCTGCTCAGCGGGGAGTCTGCTTCTCCCTCTGCCTCTGTCCCTCCCCCTGCTTATACTCTCTCTCTGTCAAATAAATAAATAAAATCTTTTTTTAAAAAAAGATGAAAAAGTGATGCTTAGAGAAGTCAGCTTGCCCAAGTGAGTACACACGGGACCAGAGATTCAAGCTCGGGCCTGTGTGTCTCCAAGCCCAAGCGTGGGTCTTCTCGTACTCTGCTAAAGACATTAACGCTGTTCGGAGGTTTGTGATATGCATTTGTAGTTTAGTGGTCACTCTTAGATTCAGAAAATTTTTAAAGTTGGAACATATTTAAGAAATCATTTAGTTTTAGTGACTTCTAATAGAGCCTAAGAAACACAAGAACAACCCACACAGAAGGAAGGAATGACACAATTATATGGAAGAATGCATGCCTATTATATACATCTATAATAAAAATGTAAGTATATCTTTACAAGCTTCCATGGAACCGTTACAAAAATTGGTGTATTTGGCTACAAAGAAAACCTCGAGCCTTTTTCTATGGCTGAAACTGTCTTGTGTACAATATATCCCTGAGCTGCATCACACATACTTGATGTTCTAGCCAAAAGAAAAACAAAATAATTTGCTGCGGTCTAAATATGCCCCTATCTTTCCGAGCTGGCAACCCTTCTTTACTCATACTGTGTCTGCTGCGACTTGAGATGGCTTCCTCACTATCTGTCAATGGAACTCCTAAACATTTGTCAGTCCCGTCTTGAATGTTCTCTTCTCCACGTGACTGTTCCTGATCTTTCTAATAGGGTGTGATGTGATTATTAGAGTAATGTGTGTCTTAGCTTTAACTAACCTGCTTGTTGGGGTCCACCTTTAGAGGACAGATGTGGGGTGGCGGGTCTCACCTCTTCATACCACAGCACTTAGCACAAACCTTATACACAAGATAGCACTCACTATACAGTTTTCAGTTTATCTGAGAGTTGTGTGTTTTGCCTTGGTGCGAAGTAGAAATTTTAAAAAATGGTAGATGAGCAGATTTTAGCGCTTTCTAATATAAAGCATTTGGTCTTCTACATCAATTACTCCTATGTCCCTTAAATACGCCTGGGTTGAAATTTTAGCATTCTTTCTGTCAGTTCATATTAACTTTCTAAGCTAAAGTAAATAAATTTATGAACATGCTGAATCAGGAAATATGGGTTTTTTTTTTAAGTAAAGAAATATTTTTAAAGGAGAAGTGCCTAATTGAGCATGCATGTCAACAACACAGTGCAAGAAAATAGGGAAAGAAAACACCCTCGATAGCATTCATTTTGAGACTAAATAGATTTTTTCATTTATTTTGTGATTTTCCAGTAAAGCACCCAATAATTCCTTGCAAGCAAATTTTCTCAAAAAATGTCAAATAAAATTTTGTTTCAGCCTCTCGTGACCTGCCAAGCACAATTAATCACTTTTCTCCAATGTAGCTGAGATGCTTAAAAGATTTAGCTACACAAAAGGAAAGGAAAGTTAAAGGAAGGTGCTAAAGTTATCCTTTGTATTTGGACAGATCTAAACAGTTCTGCAAAGCATTTTGTTGATGTTATTTATTAAATATTTCTCATATGCCATCAAGATGAATATTATTATCATCCCCATTTTATAGATGAGGAAATAGAAATCTAGGAAGGTCATTTGACCAACAGACATATGTTAGGAGAAAAAGGAAAAGGAAGGAAAGAACAAAGGACAAAAATATGTCTTACAAAGGGTAAAGATGGCAGACTGAGCAGAACACAATTGTTTTTCTCTTTCTTTTCCAAAATGCCATTCCAAAGAGACCCACATGTTACAACAACTATAAAACAAGAAAGCATACAATCAGCAGATAAATTTTTTGAGGAATTTCTGGATATTAGAAAGTTTATGTTGGCAAGAGACCATTGCAGAAGAAATCACCAAAGCAGACTACTGCAGAGATGGAGAAAATTCTAGACTCTGAAACGAAAGGTACAACGAGCAGGCTTCGCCATCAAGTCGGAGTGGTCATTATGTCAAGGACAGGACTGCTGAAGAACAGATGGCCGTGCCCCATCCCCCCAGAGGCCAAGAGAGCAGTTGGTAGGAGATTCAACATGTCTGTCTGAAACACCAAAAATGAAGCAGGCAAATGTCAGGCAGAGATATAAAAGACTTGGACAATGCAATCTATAGCTCTGATATAATAGCTGCAAAAAAAGTCCCTGTACCCAGTGATTAGGAATGAACCTTTTTCTCCAGCTCATTTGGAATGTTGACAAAGATAGTCCATATACTAGGCCATAATGTAAGTTTCAATAAATTTCAAAAACTCAACCTCACAGATACCACATTCCCTGACTGGAGTATGATCAAGTTAGAAATGAACTTGGGCCATACTTCTGAAGACGTAATTAAATAAAGCAAGAGTCCGAGAAAATACTGTAATGACAAATTTTTAAACCACTTAAGACCAAATAATAAAATATCTCAAAACATAAGGGATGCAACAGAAGTGGTATTTCAAGAAAAAGCAGTTGAAATAACTGCTCATATTTGAACAGATTAAAGGCTGAAAATCAATGAGCTATACATAAATTTATGCAAAGTTAAAAAAAAAGTTAGAGAAAAAAACAAGAGGACGAGATGAATCCATCCAAAGAAAGGAGAAGGAAAAAGGAAAGCAGAACCAAATGGGACAGAGGATCGACAACGCCAAAAGTTGGCTTTTCATAAAGACTAATAAAGCTGATAGACTGCGGGTGAGAATGGCCAATAAAATGGAATGGGGAGAGAACAAAGGATGTCTGGAGCAGCTCTAGACACATCTCTAGGTGCTACAGACAGTGGAAAGATCATCAGAGAGTTGCTAATAATCGATTTAATAAAAACAGAAATACATCAAACCAAGTGGATCTATCTCTGGAATGCAAGGGTAGTTTAACATTATGTACTCTATCTCTGAACTTTATCACACTGATGGAGTAGGGAGGGAAAAACCATATGTTCCTCTCAGTAGACAGAGATAATGCATTACATAAAATTCAATACCTATTCATGATTAAGAAATAAATTGCTCATCGTACCATAAACAGGAAAGGGTTTATCAGTGTGATAAAATGTATCATCACTTGCAGCTAACTTCATTTTTCTTGTAGAAAGCATCTTTTTTAAAAATTTAAATTCAATTTAAGCTAGCTTCCTTTTTAATGGCAAAGTGGTAGAAGCATTCCCTTTAAATCAGGAACAAAATAACACTTCCTCTGAAAGTCCTCCCCAGAGCAATAAGAATTGTTTTTTTTTTAAGGTATTAAGAATTGGAAAAAGGGAAAATTCAAAATGGTCATTATTCACAGATTATATGATTATGTACTTAGAAATCATAAAAGTTCCTATAGATAATTGATTGAAATGAATGGCAATTGAAATTCACAATTAAACAAATTATTTGGACATAAGATCATTCGTGTTTCTAAGCATTAGCAAAACAAAAAATCTAAAGATATAAACAAATCTAAAAAAAACCGAATCTGGAAAACAGATTGGCGTTTCCTCAAAAGTTAAAAATAGAGCTGCACTACTAGGTATTTACGTAAAAGATACAAATGTGGTGATCTGAAGGGGCACCTGCACCCCCAAGTTTACAGCAACAATGTCCACAATAGTCAAACCATGGAAAGAGCCCAGATATCCATCAACAGAAGAATAGATAAAGAAGATGTGAGATATATATGTGATGGAATATTACTCAGCCATCAAAAAAACAAAGTCTTGCTATCTGCAATAATGTGGATGGAATTAGAGGTATCATGTTAAGTGAAAGAAGTCAGTCAGAGAAAGACAAAATACCATATGATTTCACTCCCGTGTGTAATTTAAGAAACAAAACAGAGAATCATAGGGGAAGGGAAGGAAAAATAAAGTAAGACGAAATCAGAGAGGAAGACAAACCATAAGAGACCCTTAACTATAGGAAACAAACTGAGGGTTGCAGGAGGGGAGGGTGGTGAGTGGATGGGGTAACTGGGTGATGGGCGCTAGGGAGGACATGTGATGTAATGAACACTGGGTGTTATACACAACTCACGAATCCCTGAACTCTTTCTCTGAAACTAATAATATGATATGTTAATTAATTGAATTTTAATAAAATTTAATAAAAATAAACAATTTACCATAGCAGATGATAACAATATAGCTAGGAATACATCTAAAATTAAATACATGCAAGAACTTTATGTAGAAAATTGTACAATTTCACTGAAAAACTTCAAAGAAAACCTAGGTAAATGTAAAGCTAATAGTATATTCGTGGATAGAATGGCTCAATATTGAAATGTTAGTGCTCTCATATTGCTTTATAGATTCAATACAATTCTGATAAAAATACCTAAAGGATTTTTTTCAAGGGAAATTGATAAGTTCTAATTTCACAAAGCCGGGCAAATGTCTAAAAACAGCTAACACTCTCCGAAAGAATTAGTAGAAAGATTTCAACAAATGGTCTCGCAACAATTGATTACCAGTATATGGAAGAAATGAAGTTAGGTCCATTATTCACATTATTCACACATTATTCATACCCCAAAAAATCAGTCCTAAGTGTATCAGAGACATAAATGTGAAAGGCAAAACTTTGATAATTTTATAAATGAATATAGAATAACACCTCTATAAGCTTGGGGTTGATAATTTCTTAAGGAAGACAAAGTTAACATCAAGTAACTTAAATTCAAACACACTAAACCTGAGGAATTCTGTTGATCAATAGATGCTACAAAATTTTAAATTTGGGGCACAAACTGGAAACTATTACATGGAATAACAAAGGAGTTATATTCAAAACATACAAACTTAAGTCAGTAGTGAAAAAGAGAAGAACCACATCTAAAATCCGGAAATAGATATGAACAGGTGTCTCAGGGGAGAAGAAACACGGATAGGCTCCATATATGTCAGTATCACAGGACAGCAATAGCGGTTAATCAGAGAAGTGTCAACTAACGTACGCTAATAACATATTACACTGACCAAAATTAATCTATCTGATGATGTCAAATATTGACAAGGAGATAGATAATTGAGAACACTTAAACACTGCTAGTGAAGGTGAAACCTGACAACCACTTTAGGAATCAATTTAACATTATCTTGTGGAATTAAACAAACAGGTACTCTCTGACCCCCTAATTCAATACTTCTAGGTATACACCCTAAAGGAATAGACATGGGAATAGACATGGTCCAAATGGCTCAGAGCAGCATTGTTTATAACAGAAAACAAGCCAACCTAGGAAGAACTCAGATAGCTATCAACAGAAGAAAAGACAGTTTATCACAGAGAATGCTTGCAGCGGTAAAAATGAATGAATTCTATATGGGTCCCTGTGTTGAATGAAAAATCAAGTTGAATAAAGAACACAAGATACCATGTTTATATAACTCAAAACAAAATAAAATAAACAATATAGTCTTAGAGAAATATATATATATAAATAATAAAATTATTTTTAAAAAAGGCAAGGAAATGACAACCATCTTCTCGCTGGGAGAGAAGAGAGGAGGACGGGCCTGGTTACTAGCATATAGTATTGGGTATATTTTATGTCTTTAGTTAGGTGGTAAGTCCATAGGTGTTTGTTTTATTATTTTGTTTCATAACTTGCTTATAGTGTACATATATTTTCCTATAGATATTAAATATTACACTTTTTTTTAGAAATAGGAGAAAGTAAAATACATACTCAAAAACCACCTCTTCACAAAAGGTGGACTTTATGACTGAGTTCAACAGACCTTCAAGAAGAGGCTAATTCCTCTGTTATTTAAACTGTTTCAAAACACACTAAAAGATGAGAAACTTTTGAATTTATTTTATAAACTAGAAAAACCCTTGTCTAGTACAATAAAGGAGAGCCATGAACAGAACTCATTTACAAAACCCCCAAATTCAAAAGAAAATATTCACAAATCAGATCTAATAGTGAATTTAATGAATAAATCCCCATGACTAAGATAGTTCCTAAAAGGCAAAGAGAGTCCAGCATTAAGAAATGTACTAATATAATTCACTGTTTTAAATTTATTTTTTAAAATTCAGTTAGCCAAGGTATAGCACATCATTGGTTTTGATATAAAGTTCGAATGATTCATCAGTCAGTTTAACTCACCTTTTAAGTAGATTAAAGGAGGATAACCCATCAGCACTTTGTGAAGGCAAACAACATTTGCCCAAATTGAACAACATTTCTGTAAAAACTTAGAAAGGACATTGTCCCTGGATAAAATTGATCTACCTTAAACATCTGGCAGGCATCACACTTACTGATGACAGAGTAGAAGCTTTCCCATTTATGCCTGAAAGAGGAGAATGTTCAATTTCATTGCTCTGCTTTAACACCATGTACTGGAAGTCCTAGTAATTGCAAGAAGACAAGAAGTAGAAACAAGTACCAGGTATCAGAAAAGCAGCAGCAGAATCGTCATCATTTGCAAGTTGTAGGCTTATACACACATAGAGGCATTGGTATGTAGGCATATTCTCCCATGCACACATAGGCATATACACACGTATGTGTGTAGTCATATATATACATGCACGTGCAGGCATATACACACATGTGTGTGGGCACAGACTCATGTACACATATATACACATGTGTGTGGGCATATACACACATGTGCATGTAGGCATATACTCCGTGTGTGTGGGCATATACACACATGTGTGTAGGCATATATACAAATGCGCATGTGGTCATATACACATGTGCATATGTAGACATAGACACACATGCGTGTGTAGGCATATAAGTTCATACACTCATAGACCCACATGCACGCTTGCACACACCTTTGTGCTTTAAAATGTTTAGGAATAGTTCCAGAAGAACAAATGCCAAATTGTTAATGATGGTTTCATCCAGGAAGGGAGGAAGGATTGGGAAGGGAGTCGGGGGGAAGAGGAGCCTATAACTTTTCATTCTTTCCATTTCTTGAAATTGTGTCTATAACAACAATAGCTTTCTTAATTTAGGAGAAAAACAGTTCAAAATGCTGAAAGTCATATGGTTGCACATGGTAGACCCAAGACTCAAACTCAGGTCTTGCATGATCGAGTTAGTTCCACATAGTTGGTTTTTCATTCTAGACATCAGAAAGCAAAAGAAAGGTTGAGCCACTGAGCGCTGTGCACAGACATCAGTCATTAGGGTCACTGCGTGCATCCTTCATTTGAATTTGGCCACAAATAAACTAAACAGACTAAAATCTATTAGTAAAAAAAAAAAAAAAAAAAAAACTAAATAGACTAAAATCAGGGCTAGCTTAAGGCTACCACTGCTTACAAAGCAACTCTCCATTGATTAATTTATTTTAATCCTTAAACGGCAATTTCAATAATGTCCAACCATGAAAATGTCCCACAGTAGTAACCTAAATGGCATGTCATAAAGGATAAAATTAATCTTAAGACTGCAGATATGTAATTTCTGCAACTTTCAAAAGCACAGAGAAAAAATTCCAACCCTAGGGATCCAGGGACAAACCTTCTCCTGCCACATCCCCTCACAACGTATGCCTCTGTAATCTGAACCAAGCATTGTTTCCAGAACATGTCATGTTCTTTCTTATTTCTGGGGCTCTGTAGATGTTTTCCCTCTGCCTGGAATGTCCTCCCTCCCTCTTTTTCCACTTAAAATGCTTACCCATCTGTGAAGAAAAGAGTTAACACAGCAGACCTGAGTGCTCGCCTTTAAAAAGACCTGCTAACGAGGTTGGCCACTGACTGGCGTCTGGGAATGGATTTGGGGAGGGCCCCCACACTCCCAGAGCTGGTAAAAGTGGCTCACTATGCCTATGCTGTACTAACAATAGGTTTATGCTGAACACCCTGCTTACTTTCTGGAAATCTGTCCTGCTGGTACACAACAGGCAGAGGGTGCCTATGTGGCCAGCCCCCCATAAAAACTACAGGCACTGAGTCTCTGACAAGCATCCCGGGTTGATAACATTTCACACGTGTTGTCACAACTCAACACTAGGAGAATCAAGTGTGCCCTGCATGACTCCACTGGGAGAGGACCTGTGGAATGCTGCACTTGGTTCCCCCAGACTTCACCCAGGCACCTTACTCTGTAGCCTTTTGCTATAACAAATCACAGCTGGGAGTGCAATTACACGCGGAGCATTACTGAACCTGGGGATTGTCTTGAAGACCCCGGACACACAGACCTTCAAGTCTCAGTTCAAATATGAAGTTGTTTGTAGAGTTTCTGTTCACGTCGTAGGCGGATTTCATTGCTTCTTTGCCCCTCTGCCTCTGCTCTCGCAATTAAAGAGAATTTCGTATTGCATGATCATTAACTGTTTGCACTCGGTGCCCTCATCAAAGACAAAAGACCTTCTCTCTTTCACCTTCCCTTCCTGAGCGCCTAGCTTGCACACCCAGGCAGCAGGTGCAACAGTAACCACAGTAATTGCTAGTAAGTTTCACACTGCCTAAGACACAAGCTAACGGCCCTACACACACCCTCACTTTCCATCCTTCCAACCACCTCTTAAAGCAGCTACTGTTACTGCCCTCCTTGTAAACATAAAACACAGATGGGTTACATATACAGATTATATGCACTAAATGATTTTTTATTAGATCATGTATTTTATTATTTTTTTCTACCAGCTAAGTACATGCTTACTGTACACAATCGAAAGGTACACAGACGCATGGTGCAATGGAAATCTCTCAGGTGCCCTCCATCCCCAGCCACCCCGTCTCCTCCCCTTTCCTGTATATCCTCCCAGAGAGGGGATGACAAATATGTTCATCCATTTTACACAAAGAGTAGCATTTTATACGGGGTGCCTGGGTGGCTCAATGGGTTAAAGCCTCTGTTTTCATCTCAGGTCATGATCCAAGGGTCCTGGGATCGAGCCCCGCATCAGGCTCTCTGCTCAGCAGGGAGCCTGCTTCCTCCTCTCTCTCTCTGCCTGCCTCTCTGCCTACTTGTGATCTGTCTGTCCAATAAATAAATAAAATCTAAAAAAAAAAAAAGAGTAACATTTTATACATGCCGTGCTGCAATTTGCTCTTCTCACTTCACAACATATCCTGGCGGTCATTTCCTACCCGTATGTGCAGAACCACGTCATTCTTTCTGAACACCTGCCTAGTGCCCCTGGTCAAGGGACATTTGGGTTTTTGCAACAACCTAATTCTGAAAAATGGTTCAGAGGGCATTTTGCACATTTGGAGTAGATTTATACAATAAAGTATTAGAAATGGAGAAGTTGGGTCAAAGAGCTATTTCGTCTTCATTTTTAATGTCAAAAAAATTGATCTCTAAAAAAGTTTTTACTTATATTCCAGTCAGTTAACAGTGTCGTGTTAGTTTCTCATGTAGGAGACAGCAAGTCCACACTTTCCTATGACACCTGGTGCTTTTCTCAACAAAAATGGAGATATTATTCACATAACCACAAAACTTGCTTTTTAAAAAGGTACAGTTTGGTGCTTTTTTAGACACTCACAAGATTGGGACCACAATCTGTACCATTTACGTTGATTTTTAATTTTAATTTTGAATTTTGATAGGTTTGCCAAATTGCTTCATCAAAATGAACATAAACATCTTTTTGACCCACTTTCACTGTTTTGATTTCCAAGTTGCCTCTCCCTCCCCCTCCTCACACATAACAGTGTCTCACTGGTCTTCTCTGAGGACGTAAGTCCAAATTCAGGAGAGAAAAATGCACACTTCCACTCCCACACACCCTCCGGCAGGGTCCAGCAAACAAACCGGATCCCGGCGTGTTTCACACGCTGGCGAATGCACTAGAAGTCCAGCCTGCCTTTACATTCTTCGGGGGGATGTGTACAATCTTTGCAAGTTAACACTGCTGCTCTCCTAATGTTGACAAGGCCAAAGGCTTTCTAGTGACCTCAGCCTTCTTACCAGGTCATGAGAACCGAATGCTCCTGCAACCGGAAAATCAAGGAAGGAACAGCCCTTCCCTGTGTTTGTTTTCAAACCCACACGCCCACACCACACCAGGTTGTTTGTCCTTGGTTCAGTTACTGGGGCCAACAGTGCCAGCAACAGGATGCCAAACAAGGGTTGCTTGGAATAACACCCCCTCCTCCCACCACCTGCCCACCCCTGCCTATCTGCAAGGACTTCACACCCTAGAAAACGGACTCCGAGCTT
Source organism: Meles meles (assembly GCF_922984935.1). NCBI lineage: Eukaryota > Metazoa > Chordata > Mammalia > Carnivora > Mustelidae > Meles > Meles meles. The sequence goes on along the minus strand of NC_060071.1, from coordinate 38,300,014 downwards.
CTGCCCAGAGTTCGCTGCCTGGCTTCCAGCCCCACGCTGAGCCCCCGGCAGCTAAGCGACACAAGGTGTACAGCCCTCTCTTCCCCTTTTTCCTTTTCCCCCCGTGTGTTTTTATGAACATCCAAAGGGAAGATAATTAAAACCTGCAAGAAACCCGGCTGGCAGCGAAAAAGAAAATCTTGGTGACTTGGGGACGACGCCACATGTTTATGGGTGAGTCTTGTAAGTAACAGGGCTATAAAAAAAGAGGTTCTTATAAATACGTGCCACATTCTTCAAAGCTCTGTATAAACGACGTTCTTTTTAAGCAGGGAAGGGGAGCTACTGGCATACTCATGTTCCTTCCTCATCACTTCATTTCCAGCAAGGGGAAAAGAATCCTAATTGTACAGTTTCCTAGGAGCACAGTAGTTAACGGAGCTGAGGCTCTGTAAGCGACACGTGCATGGGCGTGTGCACGGGTGCACATGTGCTCCGAAGCAGGAACACAGAAACGAGGACCAGGCACATGAGTGTCTGTATTTAGCGTGGCAGAGCAGAACAAAGGGGCAGGAGGGCAGGCATCACGTCACCTCTGATTGGGTTTTCTGGCTATTAAGCCCTTGCACTTGAATGCCAAAGACAGAAGTCATGCCTTCCTCTCCCAAGCTGGGTGAGCCAGTGGAATCCCCTTTCATTTTTCGCCTGCTTTGCTGACTGTAAAGAGAAACAGGGCCGCCCGCCTCTCTGCATGTGACACAGGACTGGGGCACATGCATTCCAGAGTGGCCGTCCCCAGAAGCCAGCTGTGTGCAGGTAACTGCAGCCTGCCCTTAGCCTTGCTGTTAATAAGAGTAATTGGCACGCCACTGAGGGGCTGCTGGGGCGCTCTGATTTGCTCTGCACGGGGGTCTCCCCATACCATATGCGCAGGCAGCGGTGATAGAAATATTTTCCATATGAGCTCTCCTCTCACATGCTTAAGTGCTCCAGGCTGAGTTAGGCCGGCCCATTTGTCATTTACTCTGCACAGTAAAAAATCGACAGGGAAGTTGCAAACCCCGGCTACAACTAGAGGGCAATGGTCTGCTTTCAGCTTTCCAGCATCACAAACCCATTCAGTTCCTCCAACTCCCATTCAAGCCCTCCACTGACCCCCTGCCCCACCCCGCCCCCCTCCAGCCCAGGCCCAAAGAGTATCTGCAGAGCAGAGGACACGGGTAACTAATAGGCTAAAAGCCTGAAACAAATGACCCACTGCTGCACGCCTCTGAGCCACATGTCTATTTTGAATGCACAGCGAGCCCCGCAGCCTGGCTTTGGGAGCGCTCTTGCTTCCACTCACAGAGGAGGGAAAAGTCATTACATGCAGCTTTTTCTTGCCTGCTCCATCCTGACAGTGCTAACAAAAGGCAAAGCTGTGATATGGCCCATGGCCTTTTTAGGAGAAGGACTTTTCACTTGGCTTTTCGAGAGGAAGGTGGATTCCGGAAAGAGACTGTCCTTCCATTCATTGCTCGCACATCAGTCTTTGAGATCTTTCATCAGAATAAAAAGTAAAAGGAGCGAATGAGGCAAATGGTTGCAGCCTTATTTGCAGGTGCGGGTGGATACCCCTACGTGCTTCCCACTCCAGGCCACATGGTCCCCCCTTCCAATCTCTTTGCTGCATCAAGACCTGGCTGCCCGAGCATCTATGATGTTCAGAAATATATCCAGCAAACATGAGCTAAACCCGTAAGAATAAATCATCCTCGCCTCCTTGCCTTAGTAGCTCTGGGCATATTCCAGCCCTGTCATGTATCACTAGCCCACTGCAAACCTATGATCCAAAGTTAAACACAGATTTTTTTCCAGGCACATCAAAGCAAAGAGGAGTAAAATGTGATGCAAAAGCAGTAAAGAAAAGCATTTCCTCTAGCATGCATATCCTCTCTCCAACACTGGAGAAAAATTCTCAAAAGGTAACAGTCCCTATCGGAATCTGATGTGCACATTTTTTTTTTCTCTGCAGCGGCAGAACGAGAAATGTGCACGCTCCAGGCATCTGTCACCGAGGCCATGCCAACCGCCCAGGGTGGCAACTGTTTAGACAACCTCAGAATGAGATTTTAGAAATGACGGGATTCTTCAAGAAGAAAAGTCTTTCTGTAAGAAAAGGCAAAGCAAGCCTGAAAACGCAATATAAAGCATTACTCTTTGCACACCATAAAAACCCCGTTGCCTGATCCCTCTTGGTAGATAGAAAAGGAAATATAGTGCTGACAAAAATACAACTTCTGACAAGATATTTTATTTGGCTTACCTCTCCCCCAGGTCTTGCTAACACTGTTGTTTGAACGTGGAGCAATGTTAATATCAGGTAGCTGACAAACATTATTACCCAAAGTTAGAACTACCCTAGAGGAGAGCTCCGTCTGCCAAGTGCTAACAGCTAGCAGATGCACTTGTGTCTCGGGATTCCAGCCCTGGAGTTCCGCTAGGCACCGCGCTGCTTCCCTCTGCTCTCCCTCACTGTACTACCCGGAGCTCCGAGCTCAGCCTCTGCTCTGAGGAAAACTGGTAAGCTGATCTCTTCATGTAATAACTTCTCCCGGCTGGGGGAGGGGACAGGAGCCAGCTGGGAGCTGGGGGGCTGCCTCGAACAGAAAGCAGAAAGGGGAGGGACAGAAATCAATGTGGAGTTCTGCATCTGGTCTCATTCATGCGAAGGGATCCAAGGTAAGCGCTCCGCATGCAGGGGGGAAAGCCCTGCTTCATCAGGAGTAGCGAATTGCAGCAGGCTGAGCTCCGGGCTGCGAGCTGGGAGACACCTTCCTAGTCCAGGATCTGCCACTGACAAGCTGTCTGCCTGGGTACGCTGCCAACCCATTCTGGGCCTCAGTTGGTTTTCTCGCTGGTACGGTCAAGGGCCAGGTAGTTGACCTCTGCGTTCCCTTTCAGTTCTGACTTGAAGGCTGTAGCAATCTGGGCAGTCAAAGGCTGCGTTACCAAGGGCAGCCACGAAGGGGGAAGAAGTCGCACGGATGCTGTGTGTTGATGCAACAGCCACGAGGGCATGAATGGATGGGGACCGAAGAAGCCACTTTGGCCCCCACTTGCTGCCTCCCTGGGTCACTGTGCCTAACCAAGAGCTTGACGAATTCTTGCAGGTGATGTAAAAATAAATGATAAGCTGGGAGCAAGTGAAGCCCAGGGGCTAGACGGTGCGGGCACAGTGCACTAAAACGCAGGATGATTTTCAAGAAGTATTTCTGGGTAGAATCAGTTGACCACCAATGTGGGGCTTGGGAACACAGGGAACACGGGAGCTGTCTGGAGAGTGGGTCCAGCCGAAGCCTACAGTCCATTTGAGATGCACCCTAAGTGGCCACCTCTTATTATGAAATAGCAGAGCCCATTATCTAAAATAGGTGGAGAATCCACCAAGTATTAGATTCTGCTTAGGATGGGCTCAAGAAAGCATTCTGAGGCCAAGGAGAGGACACCAGCATGACGCAGTGGAATGGCCCGGGCCCTGGACCCCGGGGGATGTTGGTTCAAAGCCCAGGTCTACCACCAACTCCCCGTGGGTTTGCGGGAGAGTATTTAACTCCAGTGGGCCTTGGTTGCCCCACCTGTGAAACGGGAAAGGCCATCCGATGGTTTTGATGACCATCAAGGAGGTCACCAAGGCACAAAACTTGGCATAGTTCCAGACACACAGTAAGCACCGAATATACCAGCTTTCCCTCTGATCTGAAATTAATATCAATACTCCATCCCAGCAAGGAAATTAATCAATACTTGAAAAGCACTCGGCTGTGGGCATTTTTCTTGCCTTAATCGGGAAACTTTAAACCAACTGCCATTTGGAACCACCTCAAAATGTCTATGATCACCAGTCACATGACAATTTACTAGTAGGTTGGTTTTTGCGGGGGGAGTGTTGGGTGAAGGGACTTAGAATCCCTTTTTCCAAGGCTAGAAGAGACAACAAATACGTTGGAGATACTGTCTCCAGTGAGAGAAAGGAAAGACTGACTTTCTTCTCTTCCTCATCCTCCTCTTCTGCCTCCTTCCTGTTCATTATTATTATTATTATTATTATTATTATTATTATTATTATTATTATTACTGGTTAGGCTTGGGTCTGCCAGGCTAGCTGGCTGGAAACGCACAGTCATGCATTCAACAACCACCCCCCACCCCCTCCCCCCACCAACCCTGCCAGAGATGCAGACATTGTCTAAGAAAGTCAAGGTTCTCGAAAGACCAGGGGCTCTTGCCTGGTCCAGGGTTTGAGAAACCTTCTGTAAAGGGTCCGAAAGTAAGTATTTTGGGCCTTGCAGAGCATACGGTTTCTGTGGCAACTATTCAATCCTGTCGTGGTTGAACACAAGCGGCCAGAGACAAAATATACACTAAAGGGTGGGGCTGTGTTCCAAAAAAAACTTTGTTTACAGAAAGAGGCAGCAGGCCAGATTTGGCCCGTAGTTTGCCAGCCCCTGGTATGGACAACTTCCCAATTGTCCCTCAACCCACTGCAATCTGACTTTTGACCTCTGCTCTACAACAAGGGCTCTGGAAACGTCTCCGATGACCCCTGTGTCATAAAATGCGGAGGCTAATTCGTAGGGCTTACCTTATTTGACATCTTTGCAGCATTAACCACGTCCTCGATTTTTTAATATGCTGGTAAAACACGCACACCCTAAAATGTGACCACTTTCAACATTTTTTACGTGTACAATTCAGGGGCATTCAGTCCATTCACGGTGTTGTGCAATGCATCACCATCCCCCATTTCTAGAACTTTTTCATTGTCTCAAGAAGAAACTCTTGCATCCATTAAGCAAGAACTCGCTGAGTCTCCCTCCCCACAAGGTGATCTCTATGCGACTTTCTCTCTCTAGGAATTTACCTTCTCTAGGTTCCTCATCGAATAGTAATCATACAATAGCTGTCCTTTTGTGTCTGACTTATTCCACTTAGCGTGACATTTTCAAGGTTCATCTGTGTTGTAGCATGTATCAGTGCTTCATTCTTTTTAAGGCTGAGTAATATTCCATCATAGGTCTATACCACATTTTTTTTATCCATTCGTTTGTTGACGGACACATGGGGTGTTTCCATCTTCTGGCTCTTGTGAATGATGTTGCTCTGAACATGAGTGTGCAAGTCCCTGGTTGAGTCTCTGCCTTCCGTTCTTTGGGGCATATACCAAGGAGGGGAGTTGCTGTATCATATGATTTTTCTACATTTGACTTTTTGAGGAACACCCAACCATTTCCCACAGTGGCCGTTATCAGGTTATAGTTCCACCAACAATGCATGAAGGTTCCAATTTCCCCGTATCCTCTCTAATGCTTATTGTTTTCCACTTTTTTTTTTTATAACAGCCATCTTCAGAGCTATGAAGTTCATGTGCTCCCTTCGGAACCACTCTCTTCCCTTAGCTTCCAGACCACCAAGCTCCTATCTTCCTTTGCCTCGAAAGAGCCAACATTCTTTAAACACCAAGAGCCCAGCATTATTCTAGGAACTGTCCACAGAGTGTGTCACATAAGCCTGACAACAGCCTTATGAGATTAAATAGCTTGTTCTGTGTCACACAACAGGTTGGTAGCAGAGCCAGAATTCTGGCCCTGGCAGTCTGCTTCTAGGACCTGGCTCTCAACGACTACATTGCACTGTCACCACTTTCTCTGGACACGCTCCAGTCCCCTTGCTACTGCCTGTGTCTATCCCTTAAATGGTTGTGTTCTACACCCTCTCTTCTCTATGCCCTCTCCCTCTCCCTGGGTCATGTCACCCTCTCACTGGTCCCGACCACTCTTTATATGCACAGCGTCTCCAGCCAGCTCTCCCCACTGACCTGCCAGCCGCTGTATCCAGTTCCCTAATGCATACTTGGATCTCTCAAATGTACCCCAAATCAACAGTTCCAAGACTGAACTGCTTCCCTGACCCATGTTCTTCCTGGTATCTCCATCTCAGTGAATGACATCACTACCCATCTCATTCCCAGAGGTTGAAAACTGGGTGTTATCTTGAGCCCCACTACTGTCTCACTTGCTTGTCTAAACCATCACCTAATCTGATTGAGTCTTCTTCTAGAGATCTCTGCATCCTTCCCATGGCCTCAGACTCCTGCCCCTGCTCCCATCCAGCCTTCCACCATTTGCTGTTGACTTTCTATAGAGCCTGACCTTGTAAGCTCTTTCTCTGGTCTTTCCCCTTCTAGCCTTCTTCCCCACTACAACCACTGGCATTCTTCTAAAATGTGAATCTTATCAAGTCACTCCTCTGATTCTTTTTTGTTTAGCTTTTTATTTTGAAATAATTTTAAATTTATAGAGTAGTTGCAAAGATGGCACAGAGTCATGGTATATCTTCCCCCAGTTCCTTGTAACGTTAACGTCTTAGACAGCGATGATCTGCACCTTTGTGCAGACTAGGACATTAACACTGGCCCCAAATTAACTAACATAAGGACTTTATTCCCATTTTCCCAGTTTTCCCCCAAATGTCCTTCTTCTGTTCCAGGACCCAGTCCAGGACCCCATGCTGCACTGAATAATAGATGAGTCTCCTTAGCCTCTTCTGATAGATGACAGTTTTCCTCTCTTTGCTTCTCATGACCTTGATACTTCTGAAGAGTCCTGGCCAGGAATTCTATGCAATGTCCCTCAGTTTGATTTTTACCTAGTGTTTTGTCATGATTAGACTAAAGTTACGGGGTTTGGAGAAGAATACCATAGAAGTGAAGTATCCTTCTCATCACATTGTCAGGGGTACCCTCTGTGAACATGGCATTCTGGTGGCATTAACCTTGATCGCTTAGTTAAGGCGATGTCTGCCAAGTTTGCTCACTGTAGTTATTATTTTTCCTTTTCTATACCCCATTCATTAGAAGTGAGTCAGTAAGTCCAGTGGAATTAAGCCCCACTTCCTGGACGGTGGTATCAAAGCCCGTTTGGACAGATGTTAAAACCATCAAAATAATTAATACATATTTGGGGAGGCATATTTTGAGGCTATGCAAATATCCCATTTCTCAAAGTGTCGCCCACCAATTTAAATATTCATCAGTAGCTCTTGCCTGTAGCAATTATTACTGTACTGTTTTAAAGGGTGATTTTCTGCTTCCCACATGATTTCGACCCATCTATTAATCAGAATTCATCAGGAGGGAAGATTTGTTCCTTCTCCCACCTTTATTAACTCAATCATTTATTTATTCCTCCCTGCTTCTTAAAATATTTTGATGGCCCAAGGAAGAAGTCCAAGCTCCTTAATATGACACTTGGAGGCTGTTTGTAATCTGGTCTCTTCCTGCCCTTCCAGCCTCCTCCCCCTCTCTTCTATTCACACACTCCACTCTCCAGACATCCTGACATACAAGAAGTTATCCTCAAATGCCACGTGTCCTTATGCTCTGGGCGTTCTTGCCTCATGCTGGTCCCCTCCTCTAGAATGTCCTTCCCCATCCTCATTGGGTTAGCTCCATCACTCTCTGCCTCTTTGAAAACTCAGCTCATGCTTGTTTATAAGCACCAAATACCGGAGATCCCCTAAATGTTCAGCACGAAAGACGAAACGAGTAATTTGTGACAACCATAATGTGGGATACTCTACAGCATGTAAAATAAATAAATGAGAAAAAGAAAAAAAATGAGCTTGCTTCCTATGTAATGATATGAAACACCTCCAAGATCTGTTATTCAGTGAGAAAAGTAGGATGAACAATTATTGCCCACTATTGCACACTCATGTCACGATTACTCCTACACCTATCATCTACCCATGGAAGAACACCCTAGAGACTGGCCAAAATGGGCTGCCTCCACGAAGTCAGCAGCTTCAGGGCAGAAATGGGAGGGCAACTGATTATTATATAGTCACTTGGTCACCTGTGGACACTGAGCCTTGGAAATGGGGTTTTTCCACATTGTGATGCATTATATGTAAGGTATACTTTGTACCTGTTCAAAGACTTGATCATTCTACAAGAAAAAAAAAAAAGAATGTAAAGCATCTCATTAATAGTTTTTATGCTGATTAGATGATGAAATGATAATCATATATATGTATATATATACATATATATAGGGTTAAATAAAATATAGGGTTAAAATTAATTTTCCTTGTTTTACTCCTAAAAATGTGGCTACTAGGAAGATTTTCCTTTTTTATTTTTTAAAGATTTTACTTATTCATCTGAGAGAGAGAGTGAGCACAAGCAGGGTAAGGGACCAAGGGAGAAGGAGGTTCTCTGCTGAGCAGGGAACCTGATGCGGGGCTCAACACCGGGACTCTGGGATCATGACCTGAGCCAAAGGCAGAGGCTTAATCCACTGAGCCACCCAGGTGCCCCTACTTACTAGGAAGATTTTAAATCACATCCTATCTTCTGTTGGATAGCCCTTCTATAGCCTTTTCATACTCACTGAATTGTCAAACATGCGAATCAACTCCTATTCGAAAAATAAATAAAAGTGAAGTAACAGTAATAATGACAGTTAATGATATAAATAAATAAATGCACAAACCCTCCCACCCCCATCCCCCCTCAGTGATCCGCTCACATGTCACCTTTTCTGAGAGTTGTGACTTGCTAGGCTCCCTGCCAAGCTCAGGGCAGTGCCCCTGGCCTGTGTCCTTGGGCATCTTCTGATGACCTTCAACACTGTATCTGTCCCACTGTACTGTTCATTGTTACCTAACGTATCTGCCTTCCTCAACAGAGAGCAAGGCCTCAATGACAGGATATGTGTCTTTTTGTGTTGCCAAGACTCTGCACATGGTCAGCCTTTTCAGTGTCTGCTGACTAGAGAATGGACGCAGGGGACGGTCCAGTGGGAAACTGTCATAGCTTGTGACGGGCGGTCTTCTGGTGGTGTGCCTTAGAAACCACGAAGGGGAAAATGAAAAGGAGACGTTCTCAGAAGGTACAGCCCTCACGGAAACAATTTCCAACCTAACTTTTGGGTGACCTAGATAGGAAGAATATGAGTGAGCGGAGGACATGGGTGTTATCAGAAAACTGGGAAACAAAGGTTTTCCTAAAGCCACACATTTCACATAAAATGTAATCACACACTTCTGCCTTATCATGACAAAGAATAAACCCACAGCTGACAGCACCTCTCAGGCTATTTTATTTCCCTTAAAAACTGTCTGTCCTTTTATGAAGGAGGAAGTGAGATATAGCCCTCCCCACAGAGGCATATACTGTATGGTTAAGCTGTTAAAATGATGTTTATTTCCTTAAAGATGCTTACGTGGTGCGGAATGGGTCAGAAAAGCCTCTGTCACGAACTTGCCTATGGGTCTGGGAGCAGAGGCAGGTGTTAGTAATTAGCTCTCCCTTTGTGTGGACCCAGGAGCCATTACATAGCCAAGGGAGTGGGAAATGAGCAAAGGAAAGAAATGTTCTCGGTCCCACTGCCCTTGAACACAAGGAGAGTCAGGAGAGCCCAAAGCAAAAGGGAGTCACTGCATCCTTCCCTTTCTCTGGTGTCTGCCTGAAAGGGCCACAGCCTGGCGGCATGAACACCCGTCACCGACAGGGCAGTGGTGCACGTAGGCTGAGCACCTCTCAGGGTGGCTGTGTTCCCTGGGTCACCCTTGAAGTGTGCCAAGCCCTCCACAGACTCTGTCAGGGAGGTACGCACCCAGAGCACTCAGGGCAGGCTCACCTGACGTCTGCCAGCACACTGGGGAGCTAACTCAGAGAAGCCATCAGGCCATTCTCAAGTTTGACCACGGTCTGTATTTTACGCCTTCGTTCCATGGCAGAGATTCTCACATTGTGGTCCCTGGATTGACATCACCAGGGAACTTATCAGAAATGAACATTCTGGGGTGCCTGGGTGGCTCAGATGGTGATGTGTCTGCCTTTGGCTCAGGTCATGATCTCAGGGTCCTTAGATACAGCCCCGTGTCGGGCTCCTCACTCAGTGGGGAGTCTCCTTCTCCCTCGCCCTCTGCCTCTCCCTCTGCTTGTGCTCTGTCTCTCTCAAATAAATAAATAAAATCTGAAAAAACAAGAACAAAAACATAAATACTTATTGAATCAGTGGCATCTGGGGGCCCATGGATCCGTACTGTAACAAGCCCCATGGAGTCCCACTAAAGCTTGAGACCTGCTCCAAGACATGGTTCTGTCTAGCAACCCTTAATTCAAGTTGTAGAACTTAAAAATATCATTTTATAAAAACACGTTTTATTAGCAAATGTGACTATTAGATATTAAAACTCAGTCTAGAGCTGTAATAGTTAAAACAGTGGCAAATACTAGCAGGGTCGGAAAGATGGGTTATTTCCAGAACTGAACATGGAAAGGATTTAATACACAGCCAAGGAGTCATTTCAAGTCAGCAAGGAAAGGGTGACAACGGTTCAGAATACTGCTAACCACTTGGCAAGTAAGTAAAATTATTTTCCTGCTGTACAGCATATGCCAAAAATAAATGGCAGGTAGATTCAGGATTTTAATGCAAACAATAGAAGAATCAATCAATATAAGAAAATAGGCCAACATTTCTATATTCTTGGAGCTGGGAAGGATTTTTCAGCAAGTTTCTACAAAGGCAGAAATCATAAAAGGAAGGATTTATACAAATTTTTATGATTCTAGTCATTAAAAATACCATAAGCAAAATTAAAAGTCAAATACACAGTCGGAAATGTCTTGATCCTGTTTTTTGGCTAAGATATGATCAGCAAAAGCAGAGTCCATGCCCGTCCTCACAGACCTTATTGGTAGGTGCAGGAAGCCAACATTAATGAGACCCCAAAAGTAAATAAGAAATTGCAACGTGGAAAGCGCTTAAGAGGAAAGATGTGTGAGGAGCTAGAGGCCTAGCCTCATTAGGGAAAAAATGGGAAAAATGGAAAGGGTGGAAAAGTCTCAAAAAATCCCATTCCATTTTTTGAAGAAAATCAAACCCATGATAAAACCACTTGCATTAGCAGCAAATGGCTTTTCTGAGGACCCGAGAGGAAGCAGGTGCGTGCGGATGGAGAGAGTGAGCAAGTGTGGGCCACCCCATTGCATTAGGCTCAAGGCCAAGAGGGGGCTGCGACAAAGAGTTGTGTCCTTTTCTTACTGAGAATCTATTTGAAGGACACAGGTGGCCCTTGTGTGAATAGATTTGCATTTTGAAAAGCCACTCTGTAATGGAGAAAGGGCTGGAGAGAGGCATGACTGGAAACTGGAACACCAGGTCGGAGAAGAAGGCTGTGGGCCGGATGAAAAGGGAGAAGACCAGGATGGCAGAGAGAAGTGAATGGTTTCAATGATAATTTACAACACAGATCATGGAAAGGGGTTTTATGTATTTAAAAAAAACCCCACATATCAGATAAAGACTATTTTAATAGTGAAAGGCTGGAAGCAATGTAAATACACTACAGTATCTTCAAAAAGTGAAATCTTACCTAGTCATTTAAAATGATCATGTCCTATATTGGTGGCTATGGGCACCGTTGATGTTATATTGTTTTAAGAGAAAAATAGGTCACATATATGGAAGGACATTTTTTTCAGCAAATGGTGCTGGGATAACTGGATATCCACATGCAAGAGAATGAAGGTGGACCCTCACCTAACACCACACAGAAAAATTAATTCAGAAAGGATCACAGGTTGTGGCAGGCAAGGTGATGAAAATCTGACATTACATGGCAAAGGGAAGTTAAGAGAGCAGATGGAATTAAGGTGGCTTGTCAGATGGTTTTGAAAGAGGGAGCTTATCTTAGGAGATCCAGGTGGGCCCAACGTAACACCAAGGGTCCTGAAATATGGAAGAGTGAGACTGAAGAGGAAGTGGGAGTGATTCGATGGGAGAACTCAGCATGCCATTGTTGGCCTTGAAGATGAAAGGGAGTCGTGAGCCAAATGAGGTAGGCAGCCTCTAGAAAATGGAAGAGGCAAGAAGGCAGGGATTCTGCCCTACAGACCCCACAAGGAATGCAGCCTTGCCGACACTTTGATTTTAGCCTGGTGAAACCCATTTCAGACTTCTGACGTCCAGAGCTGTAAGAAAATCAATCTGTGTTGGGTTACTGACCCAAATGTGGGTACTAAAGCTATAAAACCCTTAGAAGAAAATATCAGAGTAACTTCATGACCTTAGGTCATGATGGTTTCTTAGATATGACACCAAAAGCACAAGTATCAAAGTGAAAAACATGGGACTTCATGAAAATCGAAGACATCTGGGGTGTTAGGTGTCTCAGTTGGTTAAGTGTCTGCCTTTGACTCAGGTCAGATCCCAGGGTCCTGGGATCAAGACCCACATCAGGCTCCCTGTTGAGGGGAGCAGCTCCCTTCCCCCTCTCCTGCCCTACCCCCGCTCATACTCTCTCTTTCTCAAATAAATAAAATCTTTTAAAAAACTGAAGACTTCTGTGCTGCTAGTGGTATCACCAAGAAAATGGAAAGACAATCCACAAAGTGGGAGAAAATATTTGCAAATCATACATCTGATAAGGAACTTGTATCCAGAATATATAAAAAATATTCTTACAATGTAATAATACAAAGATAATCCAATTAAAAGTAGGCAAAGGACTTGACTAGACATTTCTCAGAAGAAAGATGCTCAACATCATTAGTCCTTAGGAAAATGACAAAACCACAATAAAACCACTTCATACCCCCTAGTAAAAAATACAGATAATAAAAAATGTTGGTGAGAATATGCAGAACTTGGAACCCCCACGCACTACCGGTGATAACGTAAAATGGTGCAGCCACTGTGGCCCACAGCCAGGCATCAGCAACATAGACTTGAATGTAGAGTTAGAGTAATACCCAGAGATTTTGGTCCTATGTTTGTATCAAAGAGAAATGAATACAGAAGCCCCAGAGATTTTTCGTCCTATGTGTGTATCTAAGAGAAATGAATACATAAGCCCCAGAGATTTTGGTCCTATGTGTGTATCTAAGAGAAATGAATACAGAGGCCCACACAAAAACTTGAACGTGGATGCTCATGACAGCAATATTCATAATAGCCCCAAAGTGGAAACAACTCAAGTGCCCATAACAGGACAAGAGGATAAATAAAATGTGGTACACCCATACAATGGAATGTAACTGGACAATAAAGAGAAACGATGGTCCTTGAAAATATTATGCTAAGTTAAAGAAGAGAGTCACAAAAGACCACTTATGTAAGACCACTTATTATCCTTGTAAATGAAATGTCCAGGAGGGGCAAATTTATAGGAACAGAAAGTAGACTGGTAGTTTCCTAGGTCCAACACATGTGATGAGGAATGGGGAAGGCTAGCAAGTTGGTATAGGATTTTTTTTTAGGGGGATGAAAATCTCTGAAAATTGTGGCAATGTTTACACAACTCTGAATATACTAAAATATGGCATTGTACACTTGTAATGGGTGAATGGTATATGTGAATTATTTCCTAATAAAGCTGTTTTTTAAAAAAGGAGGCTAGGGCGCCTGGGTGGCTCAGTCAGTTAAGCATCTGATTCTTGGTTTCGGCTCAGGTTGTGATCTCAGGGTCGTGAGATCAAGCCCTGTGTCAGGCTCCGTGCTCAGTGTGGCATCTTCTGGTCCCTCTCCCTCGCTCCTCCTCATGCTCTTTCACTTTCTCAAATAAATAAATATAATCTTTAAAAAAAAATAAAAAGTAAGCCATTACTCAGCCATAAAAAAGAATGAAACCTTCCATTTGCAATGACGTGGATAGGACCAGAGGATATTATGCTAAGCGAAATGAGTCAGTCAGAGAAAGACAAATACCATATGATTTCACTCACATGTGGAATTTAGGAAACAAAACAAATGAACACAGGGGAAGGGAAGGGAAGGGAAAAATAAAGTAAGATGAAAACAGAAAGGGAGGCAAACCATAAAAGACTCTTAACTCTAGGACACAAACTGAGGGTTACTTGAGGGGAGCTGGGTGTGGGGGTGGGATAACTCCGTGACGGGCATCAAGGAGGGCACTTGTTGTAATGAACGCTGGGTGTTTCATGCAACTGGTGAATCACTAAATTCTACCCCCAAAACTAATAATATACTATATGCTAACTAACTTGAATGAAAAAAAAAAAAAAAAAGAAAAAGTAGGCCATTCTATGGTATCCTTAATATAATTCTATTTTGGGTAAACAGGGTGATTTATCACATTCTTATTCTTGAAAATTTAGTTATTCTTTTTCTACAATGAGCAGTAGAAAAATAAAGTTAAGAAAAACCAAATTAGGGCACCTGGGTGGCTCAGTGGGTTAAGCTGCTGCCTTTGGCTCAGGTCATGATCCCAGGGTCCTGGGATCAAGTCCTGCATAGGGCTCTCTGCTCAGCGGAGAGCCTGCTTCTACCCTGCTCCCTCTCTCTCTCTGCCTGCCTCTCTGCCTACTTGTGATCTCTGCCTGTCAAATAAATAAATATATAAATAAAAACCAAATTATTTTCCTTTGGAAGAAATGGTATCTGTGACCAATGGGAAAGCCCGTGCAGAGTCAGCTCCCAAATGAAGATACACAGATCCACTACGAAAATGGAATGTGAACAACAACTGAACATTGGCGGTAACCAAACAATTTTAAAAAACCGAATAACTTGATGCCAGGTTCACACGATGCCCTGGGAAATAACTTCAGTGAATGATGAACCACCATCACGGGCAGGAGTGCGGGAAGCGGGCAGTCTGACCCAAGGTGGGTGAGAAGGAAAACCAGAACAGGTGCTCTGGGCTCCTCCAGCTTTGATGCGCACACAAGTCACTTGGCTGCCTCCGTGAAAAGCCACCCAAGTAACTTCCTACCCTGGGCCTCCTTTCATGCCCCTTTTCTTGATCTCCTCCCTCTCTTTTCTCTCTCCCTCCTCCCAGCATAGAAGCCGCACTGGCAGGAAGAGCAGCAACGCCGTACCACAGCGGGTAGGTGTGACTTCTGTTAACCTCAGCTTGCTAGAACCAGCAGGATCTTGGCATTGCCTCTAATGGGTCCCCAAGCTCCGAAACAGCCGTTCTGATAGCTAGTAATCTGCTCTGCCAGCACATTCCAGGCTTGCAGACAGAACTTGTTCAGTTTTTAGCAATAATTTCTATCAGGGGTGTTTTATTTTCTTCTCCCCAGAGATTAAAAAAAAAGATTCGAAGATAACGTGAAGGTGTAGCCAATAAGACGTGGCAAGAAGTCAATACAAATTGTAAAAGTAGAGGGGCGCCTGGGTGGCTCAGTGGGTTAAGCCGCTGCCTTCAGCTCAGGTCATGATCTCAGGGTCCTGGGATCGAGTCCCACATCGGGCTCTCCGCTCAGTGGAGAGCCCACATCAGGCTCTCCGCTCAGTGGAGAGCCTGCTTCCCTTCCTCTCTCTCTGCCTGCCTCTCTTGTGATTTCTCTCTGTCAAATAAATAAATAAAATCTTAAAAAAAAAAAATTGTAAAAGTAGATACCGTAGCTCAAAGCTTGGCCTTGTGGCTCCAACTGATGTCGAGGTGAGCGGTCTAGGATACTTTACAAGTCTCCAAGGGTGAAAATTCATGCTCCTAAGCGTAATTCCAAAGCAAAATCCAATAAACCAAATCATTAAGAAAGAGGTCAAGGTTTCAATAGTTATTGGGTGTATTATTTAATATTTATTGTGCCAGGCATTGGGCTGGGAGGTAGACACGATCCTCATTTAATCCTCAACTCCTGTGGATTATGTACCCCCTGATTTTATGATTGACGGAGCTGAAGACTGAGAAAAGTAAAACTATTTTCAGCATATTTTAAGAAAACATAGATGTATGTAGGATGCTTTAGAAAAATTTGTTTTTTTTTTTTTAGGTTTTATTTATTTATTTGAGAGAAGGAGCAAGTGCACAAGTAGGCAGATGGACAGAGGGAGAGGAAGAAGTGGACTCCCTGCTGAGCAGAGAGCCCAAAGCAGGACTTGATCCCAGGACCCTGGGATCACAACCTGAGCTGAAGGCAGACGCTTAACCAACTGAGCCACCCAGGTGTCCCCAAAATTTTAGTTTTCTAATTTCGGAACTTCTAATAATCTAGAGAAACATCATTATATTCATTTCTTCTGTCTTTACTGAGTTCCCCCTTCCCAGCCCAGCACCTGGTGTCAGGAGTGGTTAATCTAATTTAAAATGAAATAAATGTAGTTAATCACTAACCTTGGCTTTCAGCTGAAACTGTTAGGCAAAAACAAACAAACAAAAAACAAAAAACAAATAGATTCCACGTTGACAGAGAACTTTGTTCCATATTTCTTACAATCAATATACACAGTCTGTTTTGGATGGGTAGACAGTGTAGTTAGTTTTTAATCAATTATGAAATTTGTTTCCCCCAGAAACAAAATATAAAACGGTGCTGTTGTTTTCAGAAGAATGTCAAGTGCCATCATAAAGAAAGTTTTAAAAATTTACTTCTTGGGTCATCAAGATTATTATTAGTTACCTCTTGTGTCAGGAAGATTGTTAGTAATGTTAGCTGTTGTAACAGATTAACCTGGAGGTTCTCATGGCTTCATACCCAGAGAGTTTCTTTCTTGTTTGGGTCAAGTCCAGATGCTGGAGCAGGGGGCACTCTGCTCCACATGGGCACTTAGGGACCCAGGCTGTCAGAGGGCCTGCCCACTCCAGCACGTGGTGTCCAGGGTCACCCTGGACACTGACATCCATCTGGCAGATGGGGAGGGGAGAGAGTGGAATATTGCCAGGCCTGGCCACCTTCCACTGGCCACATTCAGCTGCAAGAAGGCGGGGAAATATGAGACAGCTGTGAGCCTGGGCAAAATGAGTCATTGGTTTGGCAATGAACGGAACAGTCTACCGAAGTAGTCAGCATCTTCTGAAGGGGAGAGTTCATCCCCATTGCTGGTATTATGTAAAGTGTGATACAGGTTTCTAGTAAGGTGACTCTGAATAGCCCAGACTTCCTCCCCGCTATCTAGGAGGCTGAGTATCTGCTTCCAATCCAGGTCTGCTCCCTGACCCTGCTTCATCTAAGTCCAGCCAAGGCATCTGACAAATATGCTCAAGAAGCAGGTCTCATACTCCCATCAGTTGATGCGCAGATACTCCAGTTCCAGAAACAGAAGCTGAGGCCCAGGCAGAGAGCTCTTGCTCATATTATGGGGTAAAGAGACGCAAGGAAATGAATAGTTACCAAGCGGTTACTCAAGCTGGCACTGGACAGACATTATCTTATTTAACTTTAATAACAACAGAGGAAGGAATATTATTTCTGTTTTCCACGATGGGAAGGCTGAGGCTCATGGAATAGGCTAATAGGCTCCTCTCCCAAGGCTGTGGCAATAAAAGAAGTGGACCCAGTCTAGGTCCTGTCTCGGTCTGTGTACTTTCTAACACGCTTCCTCGGAGCCAGGAGCTCGCAATGGGGAGGAAGCTCCTCACGACGCCCTCCATGGTAGCTCCCATGTCCTTTGGGGCCACCACTCTTAGCGTCCAGGAGCCCGGTGTACCGCAAAAATACCCACAATAGATGAGGCCAGGGAACGTGCCTCTAATCCGTACCGCCGACCCCGACAAGGTGGAAGGATGAGGGCTGTTTCCAGGTTACCTGTCCTCCACTTTCAACTTTGGTGGCTTTCACTTTGCAAAGTTGGGGACTGACCTAAAAGCAGGAGATGCTGGCGTTCTTCAGTCTTACTGAAAGCAGTTTTCCTAGGCTCACGCGTGGCAGGTATCAGGCAAAATATAACAATATAAATACAAACACGGGTCGAAAGCAGCAGAATCTGAGTAATCTCGGTGAAGAGACTCAGCCACAGAAGTTGATGAAAATCCAAAAGAAGAATCAGAAACGTGAACTGAAGTGTGCGTGCGTGTGTGAGTGCGTACTGGAGCCTAACTGATGTTCCTGGGACTAGATCAGTGGTTTGTAATATTTTTTGCGTGTGGCCACAGCACACTTCCAAATTCTCAAATGTTTGGCTGCACATTTGAATGGCCTCAGAGGTAAACACGGATTATGAAAAACAAGGCTTTAGGAAGCTCCAACGGCTTCCTACTACTGTCACATGATTCACTCTCGCTGCCGCCCGTTTGGGAAAAATTGTTCACCACCCTGAAGCACCTGCTTTTTCTTTTTTTTTCCCCCAACTATTCCCAAGAAGTGTTTGCATATCTCAAGAAATGACCATTTTCCTTAAGGGCTAACTTGATGGGACGCCTGCCCCTTACTCGTGGCACAGAAAAGTGTGGCTCATTCCCTGCCATGTCCAACAGACACTGTAAGAGAATCATTTCGAAGCTAAAGCAAAAATGTCTTTTGCCTCCAGAACAACATTTGGCATAAACTTAGGTACTATGGCTCTGCACCCACCCGTCGTGGGCTTTGGGGACTCACATTGGCTAATTGGAAATGTGTCCACTGGGGCGCCTGGGTGGCTCAGTGGTTTTAAAGCCTCTGCCTTTAGCTCAGGTCATGATCCCAGGGCCCTGGGATCAAGCCCCACATGGGGCTCTCTGCTTAGCAGGGAGCCTGCTTCCTCCTCTCTCTCTCTCTGTCTGCCTCTCTACCCACTTGTGATCTCTGTCTGTCAAATAAATAAATAAAATCTTTGAAAAAAAAAAAAAGAGGAAATTGTCCACTATAAGTCAAGAGATTTGGCTCGCCTGGGTGGCTCAGTGCGTTAAGCCTCTGCCTTCAGCTCAGGTCATGATCTCGGGGTCCTGGGAGTGAGCCCCGCATCAGGTTCTCTGCTCAGCAGGGGGTTGCTTCCTCCCCCCCCCCCCCCCGCCTGCTGCTCTGCGTACTTGTGATCTCTGTCAAATAAATAAACAAAATCTTAAATTAAAAAAAAAGTCATGAGATTTGCCCAAGTGGGATTCTAAACTCCCTTTTACACACACAGCCCTTCACCCAGCCCTTAAGCATGCCAAGGGAGACTCAATGTCATGTTTCAAGTGCAGCCCAATGAAACAGTCTCTTTCAGGAGGAAAAGCAAAGAAACAAACAAACAACAACCCACCAAACCCAGCTTTAGAAAAGAATCTCTAACTAGACCTAAGAACTATGCCATAAAACTGCCAGAATCACGGCATTTCTGTACTCGGTCAGCCTTTCAGGGATGGTCTCCTAACGAGAAAGAAGGAACTTGAAAATATTCTGCCTGTGCCAGTGATGTGTGATTTAAGAGAGGAAATACTTAGGGGCTTAAGAGACCTTTGCAGGGAGCCGGGAAGCTGGCTGCAAGTTTGAAGACATTTGCATTCCCTGGAATCCAGGCTCATTTATCTCTGGGAACCACCAGGATGTGGAGTCCATAAACTGTGATTTTAGAAGGTCCCTAAGTGAGCAATGAATCAGAACCAAATGAAACTCAGCGCAAGTGGGTAGCAATTTATCGTGGCTTTCTCCCCAGTATGTGAGGGAAAATTCAGACATCTGCAATGACGTGGTGATGGGTCAGTGAAAACACTTTACCATTTGATAATGAATCCAGGAGCAGAATGTGGCTGAATGGGGTTGGCTCTCCTTTCCTTGCCTCAATCCATTGAGCCCTATTTCTTGGGTATCTGCTGTGCGCCCGGTTCTAGAAGCTCGTGCAGTCCCCTCCTCCGGGGGTCTCCAGGTCTTGAGGGGCTGGGGAGGCACTGAGTCTATAGTTAAGGATGTTAAGGCAGAGTTGCAGAGTATCAGATCTCCTCACCAGTGCCCACCGAGGACCACAGTTTTCTCATGCACTTCCGCAGCCAGAGAGATTTCTCTGCTTCTCAAAAAATCCCCACGTTTCTGACTTTCCAGCATGATTTAGGACACAGACTTCTGCGTCTGGGTCCCATTTCCTCAGAGTTGGAATGTTATGTCCATGGACTGTGATAATGGTCCATTTTTTTCTAACTTGTTGCTTGGGAAAACATCCCACTAATACCAAAAATCTTTGCATGAAGTTCTTTCTGCGTTGTAAATCTGTTCACTTGACTCTCGACCTCGTAGTCTGAATAAACTTCTCCATGGGCAAGGTTCAACCACCATCTCTCCCGATGGCTCTGAGCCCAGGCCCGACCTTGTCTGGTTCTGCATTCTACTGCTTTCTTCCTATTTCCATGTCCAAGTCTTACCAACATTTGTAATCCAAAACATCTATAATTAAATTCATGATCAAGTGGTCATGAATGTCAGTTTTTTTTTTTAATATTTTTTATTTATTTGACAGAGAGAAATCACAACTAGGCAGAGAGGCAGGCAGAGAGAGAGGAGGAAGCAGGCTCCCTGCAGAGCAGAGAGCCTGATGTGGGGCTCGATCCCAGGACTCTGGGATCATGACCTGAGCCGAAGGCAGAGGCTTTAACCCACTGAGCCACCCAGGCGCCCCATGAATGTCAGTTTTAACATTAGACTGCTTGAAGTCAAATTCTTGTACCACACACTAGCTGTGTGTCTTGGGCAAATCACTCAATCTCCATGAGCCCCATATTCTCCATCTATAAAAATCTGATCACTGATGGTACCTATCCCTTGGGGTTAGCCTGAGAGTTAAATGAGATCTTCAATATCAACGTGGCATCTAATACATACTGAGAGCTCATTGCAAAATGGATGTCTAGATTTCTGTCATTGGTGCCAACCATTCTCTACCTGAGATGCAGAATGCTAAAGATTGGAGGGTCCAGTGGTGGGATTTTTGCAATGGGGAAGTTGGGGTTGGTTCTCCCAGATATAAGGAAAGAAGGGCCCACAGCTCATCCCCACCCTTCTCCTGTGCTCACAGCAGACACCACTAGTCATTCATACCACTCTTCCCGGCGTCCTTCTCCTGGCCACATGAGAGTCGCCATCCCTTGGACCAGAGCTGGCAGGATGGTTGAAACTTACATGCCACACGGCCTTGGAAATGGAAGCTTCTCCTGTCTAGAAGCTACCCGTGAAAGGAGGACTGAAACTACAGGACAGTCCCACAGACGATTCAAGTCAGAGGGCTGTATAAGGCTTCTGGTGGCTTCTGCCAACTGCTGCCAGTCCCCGCGGCCATCCTTGCTGCTGGCAGGGATATTGGAAAACAGACACGGCCCCTGACAGATCACCTGACTCAAGTTTTCTTCACTCCATCCTCCTGGTCCTCCCTTACATTTTCTTTTCTCCCTCATCCTTTTCTCAGAGGGTGGGGAGTCTCAGAGCAATATTCTCCAGACGTGTGTGGATCATGGGTCCTTCAGGATAATCTAGGTAGAAGAGGTCCATAGTCGAGTAAGTTTGGGAAAGGCTGTCCCCCAGAAAACTGTCTTTAGGGCTGTGCCATATACATGAGCGTGCGGAAGGCTTGGAGAAATCCTGCAGAAGAGAAGCCTGTTTGACCCAGTCTGTTTGACCCACTGAGTTTCCCAAATGTTGACTGTCTATAGGACCACCTGCCCCCCCAATACCTATAGATATTCCAAGATCCAGTATTCTACAGCACACATTTCTGGGAAACAGGTTTTAGAGTCACAGTTAAAATGTCTCTTTCTCTCATTCTCACACCAGTTAGTGAACAAGTCCTAGTGAATTTCATCAAATGCCTCCCGATTCCACGTCCTTCTCTTCACTCCCACGGCCTCTACCCTGATCCAACTGCTCACTTCCTCAGTCCTGGACTAAGGCCCACCCAAGGAGCCAGTGAGCTCTGTATCCCTGCCCTACCCTTGCCATCCCTCTGCCCCTGTCGAACTACCTTCGCAATAC
This sequence comes from Meles meles, assembly GCF_922984935.1. Classification (NCBI taxonomy): domain Eukaryota; kingdom Metazoa; phylum Chordata; class Mammalia; order Carnivora; family Mustelidae; genus Meles; species Meles meles. Next base: position 38,278,380 of record NC_060071.1, on the reverse strand, counting down.
ACCCATGTCATTGTCATGGGCTGAACAGTGGTTCCCCCAAATGATACCTCCATGGGGATTAGGAATCCCCAGAACCTATGAATGTGACTGATGGGGTTCAGGACACACTACCTCAAAATATGGCAACCTGGCATGTTGAAGATTTTAAGTTAAAGGAACTGGAGACCAGGCAGGTGTAGGAAGGACTCTCTGATCATCTTCTGAAACAGGTTATAAGACCCTCAAGGGAGAGGTGCCCTCCCTATACCCTGAGGAGAGGGACACCTTTATCCCCAAGATGAAGGAACATCCACAGCAGTCTGAGTGAACAGGCCTTGCTAAGTTTCCCCCAGTTTCCTACTCTTAGGCCCTCTGCCCTGTCTCGGTTTCCCATGACTCTCCACGCTTCATCAAATCTGGTATAAAGACTCTCAGGTTGAACCGTTTCTTTGGGTCTTCGCTTCCTTAAAGGCTTCCATGTCACGTAAAACTTGAAGCAAATAAATGCACATGCTCTCCTCTTGTGATTCTGTCTCTGCTCATACGTCAGGGGTCCCGGCTAAAAATTTAGAAGGGTCAAAGGCAAAGACATCTTTCCCTCTACAGGACTTCACTTGGACAAAGGGACTGGACAGACATCATTAAGAATCACAAGATGAGATCATTTGGGGTTATCTGTGTGGGCCCTAAATACAGGGACAAGTGTCCTTTTGAGGGACAGAGAGGGGAGACACAGGGAAAAGAGGGGAGGCGAGGTGCACATGGGGCAGAGATGGTGGTAATAGAGTTACAACCCAAGGAACATCCAGGGCCACCACAAGCTGCAAAAGGCAAGGATTGGTTCTTCTCCAAAGCCTCGGGGAGGGGGAGCAGCCCTGCTGCCACCTTGATTTGGGATGTCTGGTCTTCAGAACTATGAAAGAATAAATTTCTGTTGTTTGTAGTATTTCATACAGTCATAGGAAATGGATACAATCATCATGACACCTTTCTAGTCCTCTCCAGAAATGAAGCAACATGAGCCACTGCAGATTCCCCTTCAAGGGCTGACTGTTCTGTTCCCATCACAGGCCAAAGAACAAGCGTGGCCTTCCTGGTGGTACATCCCTGTGTGAAGGCATAGTGCAAGGGAGGCTTCTAGAGGGCTGGCTGCCCTTGCTTCAGGTTCTAGGCTGGAGTCTGATTCAGTTGCTGGCTCGGAGGTTTCCAACTTTGGAGATTTCTAGATCCCTCTTTTTACCTCCCAGATTTACTCCCACCATTCCTATTCCTTCACTGAATAGCCTTTGAAGATAGATCTCCATAAACTCTGCCACTGAGGATCTTTGGTCCCACTTAAAGACGCAAAGGTGATAAATCACACATTCCAGGTACAGAAAGTAAATGCAGATTCTGGGTTTGCTTGTTGCCTTTGCTTGTATTTCTCTTTCCCACATTCGTTCATTCATTCATTCAACCAATATTTATTGAGCACATACTAAGTGACAACCACTATACCCAGAACTGGTTACGTTTAAGTATGAAATTCTGAATACATCTTTTAATCAATGAGCAACATGTTCTGCTTTCCCATATACTCTGCCTGAAATTACATGTTCCTTTTATTAAAGCATATGTCTTGGATTTCCTTCACCCTGACTCCTAACCACATCTTCCAAAAGAACGTGTGACCTCTCCAAGCCTTGGAGTGGAGAGAAAGCCCAGAGGACAGTTAAGCATTCGCTTCTACCAAGACTTTACAGTACAACTTGTTGGCTAATCTAAATAAATACCGGCTGTCTGTAATAAATAATAATAGAGAAATAGGGGTGCCTGGGTGGTTGGGTCATTAAGCGTCTACTTTCGGCTCAGGTCATGGTGCCAGGGTCCTGGGATCAAGAACTGCATCGGGTTCCGTCGTCGGCAGGAAGCCTGCTTCTCCCTCTCCCACTCCCCCTGCTTGTGTTCCTTCTTTCTCTCTCTCTCTGTCAAATAAATAAATAAATAAATCTTTAAAAAATACCAATAACTTTGGGGAGGTGTAAAGACTTAGACAAAATGTACATCTAACATAAAGGATTTCATTTTGGATGGGGAAAAATTGTACTCACATAGAAATTGAAGGTCCAAGGCCTGGCTCTGCCAATTTTCACTTGGGTGGTCCCTCCAGGTGCCATCACTCCATCCTCAAGAGTGGGCAGGCCTCAGTGATCGGTAAAGTGGAAGCCAATGCCAAGTGTAGTGTTAACAGTGTGTCAGTGACGAGGGTCTGAAAGTTACGTGAATGTGTTCAAGACTTGAGGCGCCAACTCTCGAGGAATTTGTCACACAAGGAGATACAGACTTGCTCTCCACACAGGTGGCTCCAGCTGCCCCTTACCGATTTCCGGAATAACTCCTTCAAACAAGGAGTAAGCCCTTAAGAACAAGGATCTCATTTTGCCTGTTTTTTGAGGTTTGGAGGCTGGGATACACGTAATACACTTTTGCAAAATAAGTGGACAAAGGTCTACTGCTAATGACCTTTCTCTCCAAGGAGCTCAAAGGAACATTGAGTGAGAACAAAATGTGATCCACCAGATGAATCAAAAGAAAACAAACTGACTTACAGGTTAATGAATTCTTTGGAAATATAAATGAAGGACCGAGAGGGATGGACACTGCCCTTCTCCTTACTCCTGGCCACGTGGCAGACCTATTCATGCCCTTCCACCGGTCCTGCACGTCTAGGTATTTTCAGGTTGAAGCAACACACACATATGAGTAAAAAGTGACTGTGCCAAGCTCACTGAGCTTAAGAAAATGGAGATCAGATTATCCACCCATGTTTTTGGGTAGGAATAAATGAATGTCTAAGAAAATATATTCTTAAGAATGATAATATGAATCCAATTAAATACGATGCCTAAAGAATCCTATTTCACTTATTTAAACCATTTCCTTTTAAAAACACCTTGCATATTTGTTTTCTTTTAAACATCACAGGAAACTAAAATACCTTACCGAAAACTATCCATAATTCCACCACTTTCCTTTTTTTTTTCTTTTAAGATTTTTATTTATTTATCTGACAGAGAGAGAGAGATCACAAGTAGGCAGAGAGGCAGGCAGAGAGAGGGGGGTAAGCAGGCTCCCTGCTGAGCAGAAAGCCCAACGTGGGGCTCAATCCCAGGACCCTGAGATCATGACCTGAGCCAAAGGCAGAGGCTTACCCCACTGAGCCACCCAGGTGCCCCCACCACTTTCCTTGTTTAGGGAGGTGTGGAGGCTGGGGCAGTAGGTAGCTTTTCAGGTGTTCATTGAGTGGAATTAACAGGCGGCGGGGACGGCGGGGGGGGGGGGAGTATTATTTGAATCGTGACACCGTTAGATTTAATAGAGGACAAGTGAGTAGAGCAATGAGTTCTTTCTCTCTATTCACATCAACTTCCCCTTTCCCACCTGCGTTGCCCCCAAGTTCATCCCTTCAGAGCGCCCTCTGATCCTGACAGTTGGTCTACCGACATTTCAAGATCAGCATGGTCATGGAAAACTGTGCTGTTCCCCTGTAGGATCTCTGTGCCACCTCTGTGCTGCTTCCCTCTCTCATTCATTTGGGGTTTACAAAGACTTCTTGGGAAACACTTGCCCCAACCTGGCACCCGTATGTTCCTCACCTACAGCAGAGTGATTAAGAATTGATCTCAAGTACCAGGTCGCCGGGGCTCAGATCTCAGGTCCACCACTCACCATGGCCTTGGGCAAGTCATATAACCCCTCTGGAGCTCAGTTAGCCCATCTGAAAAGGGGGAGCGAGAAGAGCAGCTCTGTCATGATGGTTGTGTTTAGGGGAGGAAAAATATGTATCAAGGGCTCATTGTATAACCCGAGTGGTAGTAAGTGCTTAATTAGCCCTAGTTAGTGATTATTACCTACAAATGAGAGTCTCAGTAAAATATCCCAGGAATGTGGAAGTATGAGAGGGATTAAAGAGGTCAAGACGCTGTCTTGTTTAGAGGACACTGCTCGGCCCCCACAAGCTGCCTAAGAAAGCAATCCCAGGGAGGAGGCCCTGGCTCAGCCTGTGGCTTCCCTCCACGCACAGGAAGCCATGGGAAAGAGCCACTGCCAGGGGCTGGAGGCTTCCAGTGTGCGCTGATCAGGAACCTTCTTCTGGGGTCAGTCAGGGTGAATGGCATCGTGGAGTGGACTTGCTTACCCTCATCACTACCTCCCAGATCACCTAGGTCATCTGGGTCCCATCTCCAGACCAGGGCACCCCTCCCTCAGTGAGGTTACTCCCCAGCCTTCTCGGACAACCCCTGAACCTCACCACTCTGACCTCTGGAATTAAGAATCTGTCCTGCTGGGGCGCCTGCGTGGCTCAGTGGGTTAAAGCCTCTGCCTTCAGCTCGGGTCATGGTCCCAGGGTCCTGGGATCGAGCCCCGCATCGGGCTCTCTGCTTGGCAGGGAGCCTGCTTCCTCCTCTCTCTCTGCCTGCCTCTCTGCCTAGTTGTGATTTCTCTCTGTCAAAGAAATAAAAAAAAAATTAAAAAAAAAAAAAAGAATCTGTCCTGCTGGCCATATCAGCAGCTGCAAGTGTCTCATCCCTTCCGTGCTTCAGTTTCCTGTGTAAGGTCGGGGTGATCATGGTACCTACACTTTAGGATCATTGAGAGGACTAAAGACGTTATTCCACAAAAAGCATTTAAAATACTGCTAAATATATGTGCCATAAACTTACGGCTGTGATTTGCCACCACTGCACGTGGAGCAAACTCCCTGAAGCTTCATGGCCCATTGCCCTTCAACCCACTCACTGGACCTCGCTGGCCCCTGCGGCTCCTCCTCACATCACGAGTTCCTCAGGGCTGGGATGGAAGTTGAATAAAGACAGTCTTGCAGGGGCACCTGGGTAGCTCAGTGGGTTAAAGCCTCTGCCTTTGGCTCCGGTCGTGATCCCAGAGTCCTGGGATCGAGCCCCACAGCGGGCTCTCCGCTCAGCGGGGAGCCTGCTTCCCCCCTCTCTCTCTGCCTACCTCTCTGCCTACTTGTGATCTCTCTCTCTCTGTCAAATAAATAAATAAAATCTTTAAAAAAAAAAAAAAAAGACAGTCTTGCAGCCACCCCCAATGCTGTTTGCAAGGCACTGTCCTTCCCCCTCAAGAGCCTCTGGCCCCTCTGATGTTAATGTTCTTCCAATCATTTCCTCCACTTCCTGTCTTGCTCCTGTACTCACTCTTCCCCACACAGAAACAAGAATAATCTTGTAAAGACTTAATTCAGATCCTGTTATTCTTTGCTTAGAACCCTTCTGTGGTGTGCTGTTATATTTGGAATGAAATCCAAAGCCTGTCTGGACATCTCTCACTCATTCCCACTGACTAGATAGCAATGTTGACTTTTGTGGTTCCTGAAACACTGACACTCACTCTCACCCCAGGGCCTTTGCACTTGCTGTGTCCACTGCCCTCAACACCCACATTCTGGATCCTTTATGTCATTGAGGTCTGAGTTCAAAGATCATCTTGTCAGAAAATCCTTCTAAGAACTCCCAGCATAAATAACCCACATTCACTATCTCTTTACTCCATCTATTGTTCTTATGACATTACCAACATCTGAAATGATCTAGACTTTTCTTTTTTAACCACTCTTTTCCTGTCTTACCTCTCTGGGATATAAGCTCCATAAGATCAGGGATCTCTTTTTATTGTTCATTGTAGAATGCCTGAGCCTAGAATAGTGCCTGGTCCACAGTAATCCTCAATAAATGTTTGATGCCAAAATGAACACAGAACTACAGGGTCCAAAGACCACAGACCTCTGGCATTGGACTGACCTGGCTTTGAATCTGAGCTCTGCCGCCTATTGGCTGCATGACCTTTAGCAAGTTGTTTACCTCTCTCAGACTTGAAATTCCTCAAACTAAAATATGGGCAAAAATGAGGTGTGTGAGTGGCTCAGTCCTTAGGCATCTGTTTTTGGCTTGGGTCGTGGTGCCAGGGTCCTGGGATTGAGCTCCGCTTTGGGCTCCCTGCTCAGTAGGAAGCCTGTTTCTCCCTCTCTGACTCCCCCTGCTTGTGTTCCCTCTCTTGCTGTGTGTGTGTGTGTGTGTGTCTGCCAAATAAATAAATAAATAGATAAGATCTTTAAAATAAAATGTGGGCAAAGGAGTACACAATATCAGGGCTGTGGTGAGGATTAATGAGATTACATCTACAGCACCTAACACACTACTAAATTCCAAGCATTCAACAAATAGTTGTTATGGTTATCACTAGCCAGAGGACAATGCAGACTTTAAATTTTAGTAAGATTAAAGTTTGTTAAACTTGGATCTGTTTCTCTTTTTCAGAGAGTGGAGCAGTACAGAATGTAGCCAGAAGGATGGTTCCATGACTCCCACCCAGGTAGGGACTCTTCATTTTGGACAAATGCCTCCCTTTGTCTGAGAAAGAGTGCAGATCCTCACATCACCTTCCTGGGAATAATCAATCCCATACTTCAGGTTTAAAGCTGACAGATGAAGGATCCCAAGGTATCATAACTTCTTGTATAAATTAGCAAGAGGAACTAAATTTTCCATAGCCTAATTGAATATATTTAGAATGAGGTGGGAGAAAAAGGAAAACACATTTCCCTGCAAGGAATAAGAGAAAGTCTCAACTTTGTCCTCCTAAGGAAGGGTCTATTTTGTGCAATCAAGCAATGCATATATGTTCCCCAGGGCATCCTGTACTTCTCAGAGCTCTCCAGTCCAACTTCTCCTTTGCTCTCCTCTCTGGAGTCTCTGGATAATCAAAATAAGGAGAAAGGGGTCTGGTCTGTTCTCCTCAACATTCAAGGTCAACAGACAAAGCGTACATATGTCTATGTAGCATTTCCCTCTCTGGGGACCCTTTCAAGCTTTCTAAGCACTAGGCAGCGTCGTTTTTTTTATTTTAAGAGAGGTTGCATCAAGCTTTTTAAGGAATCCTCAGCTTCTAGCCTGCTCAACAAGGGTAACCAATGGTAGCTTTGTGCTCCTCTTCTATGGGTCTGCAAAGAAGTGTGATCAAAAATTCTCTTGTTCTTTTGAAGATGGCTTTGGATGAGGAGTAGACTAAAGCAAGAAGCTGGGTGTGGCTGCAACAGTGAGGGGAAGCTGGGGTGTGCATGGGCAATGGTCAGTTTTAGGCATCTGACAACGAGATGCCAGTGGACATCTACCCAGAGAGGTCCAGTGTGCCACTGGTCACAGCTCCAAGGAGACCACTAGGAGGTATCCCTTATTCACATTACAACCAACAACATCCCTTGGCCTGACATTATTGCAGTTGATGAATAATTTATAAAACAAAACCAAAGATGCTTGGGTTTTGAATGAGGGAAGTTTCTGGTTGGGAAGGTGAAAGGAAGCTACGGAAGAAGAGAGAAAAAGGACGGAGGCCGGGAGTGACAGCAAGGCTAGGACATGTGGAGGTGCAGCAAGAGGAGAAACAAACAGAAAAGCAGAGAACACACAGCCACACACGGAGAGGAGGGAGACGGACGGGCAGGGTGGGAAGGGGACAGTGGAGTGCCAGGGAGGGAGGGACAGTGAGGGCTGAAGGAGAGAGGTGGTTTAGAGCATACCGAAGTCGATCTGTTACTTGACTTTGAATGTGTCTACCCCTCTTGCCACTTACTTGGTTAATGATCATTGGAATAAACTATTATTTGACATTTCTGTTAGCACCTCTTAAGTGAATCACTATTCACAGTTCTTTTGGTGACTTTACTATATATTAGCTTAGCTTGAACCAATGAAAGCAGTCAACATGCCCCGGGCAAAATGTAGACAGCGCCATCCAGTACAATTTTGTCTCTGTCCAACATGGTAGCCACTAGCCACAGTGGCTACTGAGCATTTAAAATGTGGCTAATTCAACCAAGGAACTGAGTCTTAACTTTTATGTAATGGAGTTAATTTCTCAGAGGATGGTAAGTACACCAAAGGGAGTAGAGGCAAGATATATTACTTGTATACAAATGACAAATCTCAAAAATTTAACAGCTCTAAAATTAAAGGAACATTTACAAATAATAGCAAACTATTTTAAAGTGTATTCAAAAATGATTATCTGGCACATCAAATGGATGGTTTCACAGATATTGTAGCACTTGGGATATGAAAATGAAATAGAGCATTTATTTGAAGACAAATATGAGTAGCAGTACACGTGGGACATGAACACGGCGTAAGCTACAAAGGCTGAATGCCCAGATCACGGGAGTCTGGGGAATACTCGATGGGGGGTGGTTTCACAGTGCATTATACTGCAGGTTGACAAATGACTTTAATTTGTGACTTCGGACTCCCAGGGTGAGAAAGAAGAGCTGTTTTCCAATGGTTGCCATAGATGGGTGAGAGAGAAGAAGAAGGGGGTGAGAGACTGCAAAATTCTGCCAAGAAATCAGAGATTTAGGGGAATTCAAGCCATGCTCTGTGGTTTTTGTAGATGCGACTGGACCACTCACCACCAACATCTCACACTCTCCTTCCCTTGCTGGGCGGACTGGGGGTAACAACGCCGATGATATCCCACGGATACCAGGGGGACTGAATCAGGTATAGCAACAGAGGCTGCAAACTACAGAGAATCAAATCCCAACATTATTCCATTTTGTTCCCTTCTCACTTTTCTTAGCTTTGTCTCCTCTTCCAGGACCCCACCTGGACCTCATTTCAATGGATCTCAGGTAATTTATTAAGGAATACTAAGCAGTTTCTATGTTTTTGGCTGCCCTGTTTCCTATGGTCTACTGACCAGAGTGTTTCCACTTGGCCAAAACCCCCTGCCGAGGGTAAGTGGTCCATTATAAAACGAAGGCCTCTGACTATAGGTCAGAGGTTATTGGTGGAGGGTGCGTGTCATCGTGCAAGGAAGGGAAACGACAGGTCCCTGCTTCTGCTGATCCTCTGAAAAAAACCTTCCAGGTCTTTGCCAGAGTGTGCCCTGAAAAACAGCCAAGGCACAAATTAACACCCACTTTCCGGCAATGGGAACAATTCCTGAAAAAGCCACTTCCACAAAACCTGAGGCAACCTGGAATAATCTGGGAGCCAAGACACAATTTATTACTTCACAAAGAACACAGAATTCTGATCCAGCAGCAAAGTAGCTGCTGGGTTTTTTCCTTTCCCACACAAGCTGCATTTCAAAGGTCTGACAGTTGCAATTTACAAGCCCAGCCTTTGAGAGGAATGCTTTACATTTAGCCGAAGATTTACGGAATGTCATAAGTGAAGACAGCATAGGGTAGGGATCAGGTCCTCCTTAGTCCCTCATCTTAGACTCGGGGCCACAGAGGCCCAGGAAGAGCAAGCAAGAAACTTGCCCAGGATCACACACAGCGATAGGCAATTAGCCAGCCAGCCATGAAATCAAGCTGTTTGGACCCTGGATCACTTCTGTCTCCAGTTTCTCCAATCTTTCGATTACATTCGAACATCAATCATGTTCTCAAAGTAATGTTTTAAAATAAATATTTTTCATTTTCAAACTAGCAGAATCCAAAAGGGGATTCGGGCATTGCTGAGAAGACAGAGACTCCCAACAGCAAGGGTTAATTTTTAACCCTTCCAGGCCACGTTGCCATGAAAAGAGGTAAGACGGGACCTGAAGTTGCGGTCTGCATCCGGGCGACCCAGGACAACACACGAAAGCACTACTTGTGAGAATGTGAATGGCAAAACCATTCTGAAAAGAAAAAAAAAAAAAAAAAGACAATATGAATGAGATGTCCAAACCTCAGTTTTGAGCCAGAATTCCCACTTCTAGGAACTTTCCCTGAGGAAGACACTAGAAAGAAGAGGAAACATGCAATGTACAATGTGTTTCCAGCAAAACACCTAGAAACAACATAAGTAACAGCGAGGTTTGGTGAAACATGCCTGGATATACCTGTCCATGGGATGTCAGGCACAAGAGAGAGGGTATCTATGTATCTTCTATGTATCTTCTAAATCTATGTATCTTCTATGTATCTTCTAAAGAAGTGATCTTTAAAAAGCACATCACAAAACGGCACACATAGCACGATCCTACTGTTGTAAAAATAAACCCTTTGTGTTTCTTAGCAAGCAGTGAAAAATATCAGAGTTTACCACCCAGCAGAAGACCTATGAAGTGTTGAATTTTTCTCCTTTTGTCTGTAGCATCCATTTTCTTATAAAGGAAATGTATTAATTCAGAGAGGGGGTTTTTTGGTTTGTTTTGTTTTGTTAAAGATTTTATTTATTTGACAGAGAGAGATCACAAGTAGGCAGAGAGGCAGGCAGAGAGAGAGGAGGAAGTAGGCTCCCAGGCCCGATGCAGGGCTCTATCCCAGGACCCCAGGATCATGACCTGAGCCAAAGGTAGAGACTTTAACCCACTGAGCCACCCAAGTGGTTTTTTGAAAGGTCTTACAAATGTAATAGGTTGATTATTGACTACCCAAGGTGGATACCCACAAAAGAATAACCTTAATACCTTCTCTACTGGCAGGATCCCGGAGCCGGTTGGCGATGCTTATCTCTACTCCAGCATCTGTCAAGCCTTCCTAATTACTCCTGCAGGTGGCCAGATGGAATGGGCTCGTGCCCAGGACAGAAATGTGACCTCAGTGACTACTGCCCTTCCTTCCTCTGGTACAAAGGAGTCTTCTCTCTGCTCCCTTGCAGATGTGCTCGATGATTCTTCTTCTTCTGTGTATGCTCAGAGAAGCTGATGTAGGCAAGGGGGCTCTAACTCTGACATCAGCTGGCCTGGGTTCGAGGACTGGCTCTGCCGTTTATTTGCGGCCCAACTTTAAGCAAGTATCTTCACTTCTCCAAACCCGATTTTCTTGTTGTGTAAAGGTGTAATTTATGTAATTTATATATCACAAAATGCACCAGCCTTAAGTGTACCATTCCCCGAGTTCTGATAAACATTTGCAAACATTACAGATGTTTATACTCATGTATCCACCACCCAAGTCAAAGTAGAGAACATTTCCATTACCTGAGAAATTCCCTCCTGCCCCTTTCAAGTCCATTTCTGTAAACCGAAGCATCCACTTCCTGATTTCTGTTACCACAGCTTAGTTCCGCCTATCTTAGAACTTCACAGAAACCGAGCCCTGTGGATCAGCTCTTCTGTGTCTGGTTTCTTTTGATCAACATAATGGTTTTGAGATACAGCCGTGTTGTTGGATCACAGTTCGGTCCTTTCTGTTGAACGTGTCTGTTGTGTGAATATACTCTGATTTGTTTATCCACTCACCTATTGATGGGTGTTTTCTGTTTGGGTCTGTTATGAATAGAGCTGTGATTAACACTCTTGTTCAAGTCCTCTGTGTGTATATGTGTGTGTGTGTGTGTGTGTGTGCACATGTATTTTGATTTCAAGTCCTCTCGTGTGTGTGTGTGTGTGTAAGCATGTGTGTGTGTGCACATGTATTTGCTGGATCAATTTTCCAAGTGGTTGTGCCATTTTACACACCCACTAGCAATGTATGAAGACTGCTATCTCTCTCCTCACCAACACTTGGTATCATCAGTGGAGTGGCATTCATGGCATTGCGTGGAGGTTTTGACTTGTATGTTCCTGATTACTAATAATATAATTAGTGACCATTTATGTATCTCCTTTTACCAAGTTTCAATGTAAGCATTTTGCCCATTTTAACAGTTTGTTAGTCTTATTATTATTGGCTATGGGTTCTTTATATATTCTGGGTATAAGTTCATTGTCACATAAGTGGCTTTAAAAATACTTTCCTACCTATCTCAAAAATTCAAGGTCTATAAACTTTAATGATAGCCTTCCTTAATAAAATTCACAATTCTGCTATTTGTAAGTAACAGTAAAATGGGGCTAAAAACATCTGAGGATGGCACAGCATCCACCAACACAGAGGAGAGGAAGCCCTCGGCTTCGTCCCACCGTCTTGGAAAGCCTCCAGTACTGCTGCTCTACCACCAGGTTCTCCAGATTTTCCGTCTTCCCCAACCCTGCTTCCCCATCAACTCACATCATGATTATCACTCCCTCATCTTGGCTTAGATTTTGGATCAGTTTTTTTTGCTTTGATCTGACTGCTTTCCTTGTTTCTGAAATACTGGGTTTGAACTTCTTGCAATCACAGTTTATGTTATTTTCTTATGTGACTTGTTGCTTATCCCAAATCCTTTACCCACCTTCCTGCCTGTCCAGCTGGTTTGCATGGTCTTGCTTTTCTACCAACAGTTGAAAGCTTCTTGTACTTTAGCCTGTTTATGTGGCTTCAGGCCCTTGGATCTGTTCTGGGTCCAACCCATTCTTTATTCTTTGCATATCTGGGCTTGCCCATGATGAACCAGACTTGGTGCCTCATTTCTTACCCTAGAAATAATACTGCCAGAATGTCTGTGGGGTAAGACGTTGATTCTGTTTCCCCGGATAAAATATTAGCATGGCCTTAGGCATCAAGATCTTTAATAACTGACTTCCTATCATCTTTCCCTATCTAGCTTTTGTTGTTTTTCAAATAAATTTTCCAACAAGAAAATGCATTTCTATTTTTCCCCGTTAAATGTATAAAATAATCAGCAAGGATCACAAGAGTTGACCGCTCATTGCTATTTCCATGGCAAATTACTCCTAGCTAGAAGAAAGAATCTGGGTTCATGGGATTTTTTTTTTTCTTTTTTACACTCCTCTACATTCATTCATTCATTTGTTCACTCAACATTTACTGATCACCAGCTAGCTGTGAGTTTCTGTGATTGGGGCTGAAAATATAAGTGGGCCTCAGACAAAAACCCTTACTCTTAGATGTTCACTGGCTAGTGAGGAAAGCCAACAGGTAAAGAACATTCCCTCTACAAAACAGGAAGGGTTATAAGGCAAGTGCACAGTGCTATAGGAGTTTAGGGGGAAAATGGAATATTCATTCCAGAGACCCATCAGGATTGACAGTGATGGTGATCTTTTACAGAAAAGGTTATATTTGAGCAGTGCACTAAAGGACAACTAGAAATTAAACACAGAAGATAGGGAACATTGTCAATAGAAACGTCTTTCACCAAACCCTTAATCTCCAAGATGCCAGAAACAAATTGGTTATAAAAATGATACCTAGCTCAAAAAGAATGTTTGAGAGAAACACACACACACACACAGAAAGGAATAAAGACATTAAATAATGGCTATTTAACAATAAAAAACAAAAAGTATACATAGGTCGGTCATGCTGGGATGGTATGTCTCCCACTGCTGTATTGTCTGGGGTGAGCAAAGGAAAAGACCACACAAGCAAGCAACACATGGTCCCGTCCGCACTGTGGCTGGGTTCTTCCTAACCCTAGCTGATCTGACGACCATCCGCCTTGTTTTGGCAAACAAAGACCAGGTCCACTTCCCACACAGGTCTGTCTCCAGGGCTGTGTCCAGCACCTCGAGGCACCGAATATTTATCAAAGAAATTGATGGGTGGGGCACCTGGGTGGCTCAGTTGGTTAAGTGACTGCCTTTGGCTCAGGTCATGATCCCTGAATTCCGGGACCAAGTCCTGCATTGGGTTCCCAGATCCGCAGAGAGTCTGCTTCTTCTTCTGACCTTCTCCCCTCTCATGCTCTCTCTCTCACTGTCTCCCTCTCAAATAAATAAATACATAAAATCTTAAAAAAATAAAAAGAAAGGAAGAAAGAAACGGATGCATGAAATCGTGAAAGCAGGCAGCTTAAGGGTCATGTGGCTCCTGCAAACAAATCGTGGCTCCTGGGCGTCAGGGCCCTCCCCCACCTGGATTTTTGTTTTTCTGTTTCCACCCTGTGTTAACATTCTGATTCTTCTGCTGCATCCCTGAAACCATTACAATTGGAAGGTGATCTTAGAATATTCTGTGTCTCCTTGAGAAAGGACTCCTGAGGAGATACTTTTGTGACAGGAATTTTTTTTTTTTTTAAGATTTTATTTATTTAAAGGTGCCTGGGTGGCTCAGTGGGTTAAAGCCTCTGCCTTCCGCTCAGGTCATGATCCCAGGGTCCTGGAATCAAGGCCCTCATCGGGCTCTCTGCCCAGCAGGGAGCCTTCTTCCTCCTCTCTCTCTCTGCCTGCCTCTCTGCCTACTTGTGATCTCTGTCTGTCAAATAAATAAATAATATCTTTTAAAAAATGTTATTTATTTGACAGAGAGAGTACAAGTAGGCCGAGCAGCAGGCAGAGGAAGAGGGAGAAGCAGGCTCCCCGCCAAGCTGGGAGCCCAATTTGGGGCTCGATTCCAGGATCCTGGGATCATGACCTGAGCCGAAGGCAGCCATCTCACCGACTGAGCCACCTAGGCACCCGTGACAGGGAATTTTTAAAAGCACACCCTTAAGACTGGCTTGAACCACTTTTACTTACAGAGACTATTCTAGGGAATGCAGCTCTGCCTAGGAATGTGACCCAGAGAAAGTATAAATGTATCCAATGTCTGACTGGGCACCAAATGGTTACATACTATCACCTCAGGTTTCTGTTTCTAACTGTGCCACAGAAGTAACCTCTTTTCGTTCAGAAGAAACACCTAAAATGCAACTTGCTCTTTTTCCTGCAAAACAGCATCCCTGGGGCAGAGCTACCTGTGGGAGGGGCCCACACACAGAATGTCAACGGATGGGGGGCAAAGAGTGAGGGGCTTTAGGAAACGCAGATCAGAGCCCCAGGAAGACACCGCCTAACACCCGCTGGCAGGACTGCAGTCGGACAGACAGATGGTAACAAGCGCTGGCCAGGATGTGGAGAATTTAGAACCCTCACACGATGCTGATGGGAATGTGATACGGTGTGGCAGCTCTGGAAAACAGTCCAGCAGTTCCACGAAAGGTGAAAGTAGAGTGAGCCTGTGACCCATCAACTCCACTCCTAGGTGCGAATCTCAGGGACACGAACACACACATTCACACAGAAACTCACAGACCAGTGTGTGCAGCATCAGTACTCGTAACAGCCAAAAAGCGAACACAATCCAAAGACAAGCAAGCGATGAGTGGATCAAGAATCTGGCACGTCCATACATGGTTAACCATGCTAGCAAACTGATAGCGGAGATAGTTGTACAACCTTGTGAGTAGAGTATAAACTACTGAATATGTGAATTGTATGGTACGTGACTTAAAGCTCAATAAAGGTGTTATTTAAAAAAAAAAAAAAAGGAGTAGGCAACGTGAAATACAGAAGAGAAGAAGGGGTAAAGTTCAACCATAAAGGGAGGGCCAGACTCTCCCAGGACCTGGGGACAGAGGGGTCCAAGGTAAAAACAGAACCACTCTTGATTTTCATTCTACTTTTGTTATGGGGGTGATGTATTCTTAAGCTAACCCTCGGGAAACTATAAATCTATGCTGATATGTCAGGGACACGCCACACTTGGCTACTGAGATGTAAGTGATCAAAAATGCAATAAAATGGAAAATTCCCTTCCTCGATTGCACGAGCCACATTTCAAGAGCTCAGTAGCCCCAGAGTGGTTCTCGGCCATCACACAGAGCAGCTATGGAACAGAACTATCATTTCATTCTTACCATACAACACGGCTCTCGATGGCTCATGTGGCTACTTGGCGGGGTGTCGAAGACTTTCCACCAATCCTCCTGGCTCTCTCTAAAGCCTAGACTTGAACTCTTTTCCAGCACTGTCGCAGGTAAGAATCTAGGCTCAGGCCAAGGAAAAAGGCAGGTCCCTGCAAAGAACGGAGCACTGGCCAGGCCCCCTCCCATGACGGCTGTGTCGCTCAACACATAGGCGTTGCTCTGTCCTGCTGGGATATTGGATTTTTTTTTAATTTCTTAAAAAACAAACAAAAAAACAAAGCAAAGAAAGAAGGAAAAGAACTCTAGGATTGTTTTTATAATACCAGTGGAATAATAAACAACTGTTTAATGTTCTGAGCTGGGAAACAGGAGGGAAGATAAATCAATATTTACCAATAGTCCTTATCCCATGTTAAATATTAGCTTAAACTTAAAAACCCGCGTTTTTGGTGGCTACCTGTCCTTATGCCCGCATTTCACGGGTCTCTTGCTCTGGTAGAGAAATAATCATTTCAGGAGCAGTGGGGAATCCCTGAACGATGTCCGTTCTATATGTTTTACTGTCATCTTTAATAGTTACTGAAAGCGCAGGGACTGCAGGAAAATACCGCCTGATCAAAATCGCTCACCCTTTGTCACACAGCAACCCATACATGTCAGTGGGAGTGAACTGATATTACTAATAAAGCCAGGGGGCCAGTAAAATGAAGAGGAATTTGCTAGAAGTTTTGCTGAACTGGGCGGGGGTCCTGCCTTTCACAGATGGGCGTTAAGCCTCAAAACGAGAGACATGAGCAGTTGCCGCCTGTCCTACACAGACAGAACCCAGACCTCCACACCAGAGGAAGAACACGCTGGGCAGAAAATCTACCCTGCATTCAGCTGGTCCAGCCAAACCCCTAGTCTCTCAGCTGCCGGGGAAAACAGCGAAATTCTGTCTCCAGAGAAGCCAGAAGAAGGTCTCAGTAGGGAACGTGGAGCCAAAAAACCCAGCTCATTATAGAACATCGGCTGGATGGCCCAAACAGCAGATTTCCTATTGCATATTGAAATATTCATGGGCATCGCCCTCCCTGGGGTCGCCCATAAAGATCCTTTATAAACACTAAGTGAATAAAAGTCCCGACACCGTCTCCATGGGGGATGTATATTAAATAGTAAGCTTTTCTTATCAACGGGTAAGGCTAAGCCCCGAGAGGTGAAATAAGTTGTCTTAAATCACAGCGCGCCGGGAGGAGTCCAGGTGCACTGGCATCTGAACCTCATTAGAATTGTATAGACTATGACAAGAAATGCCATCATGATACAAAGAATTTTGGAAGTTAAGCAGTTATTTAATCAAAGTCACTTAAATGATTTATGGCTGGAAGGATCAAAGAATTAATGTTACAAAATTAAGCAAAAGCCGAAATGAAAGCAGTGGCGGGGGTGGGGAGAGGGGAAGGAAAAGGGTGTGGGGGTAAGGATTTGGTTTTCCCACGTTTTAATTCTTCTTTGAAAGTGAACTGAACAAATCCTTGAATATTTGCAATGAAAGTAAATCTGTCTCTCTCCCCTGAGAGGAAGGGAAAATGCCAATAAAATGGGTGAGGTTCAACTCAGTGAGAAGACCCAGGCCTTCTAAGAGTCTCCTCGTCCTCCCATCTTCTGCTAAGAGGGGGGTTGGGGGGGGGGGGGCTACTCTTCCATCAGTCCTCTAAGCCAAAAGCTGAGAGAAAGAGGCTGGCCTCGGCACAATACCGAATGTCCCTGAAATTGCCCACTGTGGTCAACCCGGCGGCCACTTCCATAAACCACCCACAACCAACACGACTCTTTCCCTTCCTCCGTATCCCCGCTGCTTCCCAGAATTTGGCCCCCTCTTCCCCTGACTGGCTGTACTGGACATAGCTGCCATGTTGAATTTCTTCTCATCCCCACTCACACTCCTTCCCTCGCTCCTTAGAACAAAATGGAACTCCATCACACCACCGGGCACAATTACACTCCTCCTCTGGTATCAGAGCGTGGCATGTGGGAAGACAGATGTTTATTCCGTTTAAATAAAAATAAAAATTTCTGCTTCCTTGATGACCCACTGTGGTAAATGATGAGCACTCTAGGTGTCCATTCACAACACAAAAAGCTCTGCTTGCTGTCTCTCTCCACGAGGATCCTCCCTAGGCCACAGGTGAGTTGGGCCTGGAGAGAGACCATGGTCCAAATCAGAACACGAGGCTGGGTTGCAAGGAAACCTGGTTCTTTGTCACATCACTCCCATGTCTGTTCATAACCCAGGCAGTATCACCCACACCTTCCTGCCCCTTGCTCCCCACCCCTTCCCACAATAGCATCTCAGGGCAAAGGCCCCCTCTGACCACATCTCACAGAGCACCACCCACACCCTCTCTCTCTAGCTGCTTTTTCCTATTCAACGTTTTTTTCAGAGCAGTTATCATCACTGACACCCTGTCTGCCTCTAGAACACAAGCTCCATGAGGGCAGGGACCTCTGACGTGGTCACCGCTATGCTCCCAGTGTCTGCCCTTGCAGCAGCTGCAGTCACTGTTACAGAATAAATGCCTGGGATGAACAAATGTATGGAGAACATTTACCAAGTGCCTGGTCATAATGTCTACCCATCACTGAGTGCTGAGAGTACCCTCAGCAAGCTCCCTGGGTACTCCTTCAACAAGCGCATTCTCTGTCAATGGGTAGCACTCCATCTTTAATCAGTAGAAAGTCTCTTGCAGCAAAGCCTAACGTCAGCTATGGACTTCGGCTGATAATGATGTGCCAGTGCAGCTTTATCAGTTGTAACAAACGTACCAGATGGGGGAGGCTGACAGTGGGGGAAGCCATGAATGGGTGGTGAGGGGTATATAAGAAATCTCTGTACCTTCTTCTCAATATTGCTGTGACTCCAAATCTGCTGTAAAAAAATTAAGTTTGTTTGTTTGTTTTTGAGAGACCGAGAGAAGGAAAGTACGAGTGGGGGTGGGGTGGGGAGCAGAGGGAGAGGGAGAAGCAATGCGGGGCTCGATTCCAGGACCCCAGGACCATGACCTGAGCTAAAGGCAGACCCTTAACCAACTGAGCCACCCAGGTGCCCGAAAAAATAAAGTCTTAAAAAAAAAGTTTCTTGCCCCAAGATAGCAGTGCCACATGTTCCTAGGATTATTACCGTACCTTCTCCTCTCACCAGCATGGGAAGCTTATTACTTCTGCCAAAATAGGTATTAGAATGGCTCCTACTGTGTTCATTTCATTTTTAAGAATATCCATAATATTTATGCACTGTGGCCTGCTGAAGAAAAAATGCTTTTCAAAGCCAATAAAACACCACAACAACCAGATTTAAATGCTTTCATTTAATCTAAATAAACCAGTTCTGCAGCTTGGTAGATGAGTTCTCCAAATAGGTACCAGATGGTAAGCTTTCCGAGGAAAGTAGCTTCAGACCTCACACCGAACCAGGACCAACTACTTTTCTTTTCTCTTTTTTTTTTTTTTTAAAGAAGAATGCAACTCGACCATTCTCTTATACCAACTACTTTTCTTAATGAAGAATCCATTTGAAGTTCTCAGTTAATTTCCAATCAAGTGGTTTCTATGGACTAGAGGGTATGGTGTGGTGTCTGGGTGGTGAAAGCAGCCAATATCATGTATGGGTTGGGATTCCAACAGACCCAGGCTGTTCCTGTAGAAGCCACAATACTTCTGGAATTGACGTCTAGTTCTGCCACCCATCAGCCATTTGAAGCATCTTGCTGAACCTCTTAGAGTCTAAGTGTCCTTGCTGCCCAATTGCCCTCATTTAACTAACACGGAATAATGGTTTGGCCTGGGTGTTGACTCTATCCCACTTTCAAGCTAATGAGTTAAACTCTTGCTGGTGGAAGACACATGAATCCTATGGTCGGAGACGAAAGATGCCATGCCTCCCAGCCCAGCAGGCAGTGTGGACATGAGCGTTTCCATCAGTGAGCCTCAGGCCCAAGTCCACAGGAAGACAAGGCAGAAGGGTCCAGACATAGGGTGCACATACAGTGACTTTGCACCGCTACTGAGGGACCCTGAGCTTAGGGAATGCACTGCTTTTAAAGCAAGCACTAAGCAAGCCTGCTCTTTGTTCTGGGGGTCTTTCTGACCTCACTTCTCAGGATTGCTCACTGAACACCCACCATGAAGAATGGCTCAGGTAAAAAAGCAGTCATGGCCTCGTATCCTTGGCATAGACATGGAAGACCACGAGGGAGCCAAGGAGGGCCGCCTCCCAATATTCCTATGATTAAACTATGCCTACCGTGCCTACCACCTGGTACCCAGACATACTATCTCTCTCTCCCTTCTCTTTCTCTCCGAAAGACATCCCCCCCCCTTTTTTTTAAATCTAGCGCCACTTAAAGAATTCTAAAATGTTTGAGATGGAAGCATTTTGGAAACCAAATGGTTGTGAAAGTTTAGGAAGCTATGACAAATTATACACTCTGTTTTCCTTCAATGAACAGAGAAGTGTCTCATATAATGTTAGGAACCAAAGCAGGATCCTAATTTGTTTTCTAATATGTGAAAATACTTTACATATTCATGCTATTTTTCTGTGTTTTATAAACTCTGCAATGAAAAGGTGTTATAGCACCTCTATTCAGAAGGGAAAAAAAATGCAATGTTCTAGTCCAGTCCCTTCACCTCACAGAGGAGGAAGTGGGAAGCAGACAGGCTAAATGGCCTCCCCCAGATCCTTGGTGGGCCCTTTGCTGAGCTGGTGTCAGATGCACACCCTCTGATTTCCAGTTCTGTGGCTTGTGCCTTCAGAGGATTTGCAAGGAGCAGCAGGGCTGGGCATGGAGGGGCTGGCCAGGGTGACCACGACCCTCTGAACTTGGGCAAAGCAGTTGGTTACATGTTGAATGACTCCTGGAAGCTGGACTCAAGTTCATCTGTCCATGACTATGCTGGACACGAGGGAGAAGATGAGTTCCTTTAAGCCTGAGCTTCCTATAGTAAGCCACTCACTGTTAATAGTTGACAGCCAACAGACATGTGGCTTAACCCAGGGCAAAACAAAGCCCTGAGACTCCAGTAGGCAGGACTGAGGTTGGGCTCTGGCACAAACCCCTGAACGGTTGGCTTCAGCCTGAGCTATCTGAATTACTTGTCTAGACAGTTCCCATTTCACTGGATAATTAAGTGGTCCTCCCCTTCCCTGAGCAATTTTCACAACTCACGTAACATCTTTCTCAGTCACATACTTATCTCTCTCTTCTCGCCCCAGTGTTATTTTCAAATGACATTTCTGTACGCCGCATTTTTATTTTACTTTTTGGTGGCAATGACTTTGACATTCCTTCTTTCAAGAGTAGAGCCCAACGCAAATTATTAGAGATCTGATTGGGGAACGCCTGGGCTGAGTTAGAATACACTGGATGAAGCATCTTGGGGTTTCTCTCTCAAAGTCTTTCAATATAACTCTGGTCCTGCTTTTGTGGGGAGTGCATGTGGGGAGGGCATCTGGCTTTGTGGCACCAGTTATATACAACTCAAGTTTATATTACAATGCTAAGTCCGGGCTCTCCTCTAGGCATGAGGGGTACAGAGACCAGAGATGTGAGCCTTGTCTTCATGGGGTCTGGGGTCTCGTGGGAGATAGATGAAGTCTGCAGGGGCAATTCATTGAGGTAACTGCTGAGGACCACATGCCCCAGCCCCCACCTTTCAAACTTCGGGACAACGAAGGGAGCAGGGACACTCTCAACTGGAGTGTCCCCAGCTGAGAACACAGCAGAGGGAAATCTCAGTGTGGCTGAAAGGAAAACGAACAGCTGAGGGTGGGTTTTCAATGTGCGCTCCCGAAAATCCTCATGTTCTGCCGTAGAGTGTCCTAAAAATAGTAGTTGACAGGAAAACTAAGGACCGACCGATTAAAACCTATGCAACTCTGGGACCAGAAGTCAGCAAAAACAATGAATTGGTTCCTGGGATATAATTTAATACTCCAAGCAGGAAGCTTAGCATTCTAGAGTCTAGTGTCGGCCTCAGGGGATATTAAAAAAGTACAAAGAGCAGAGAGTGGTATGCCGGCCTGTGGGTGTTGGGGCAAGCTGAGGAAGCCAAGCTCTGAGCCCCAGGGCAGCCACTGAAGGGTGCAGGAGGAAGGACAACTCCTCGGGGTCCTGAACCCCACCAGGCTGAAGGTCTACTTCTGGAGGAGCCCTAGGCAGACATGCATTTTTAATCTGCTTTCAACAGATCTCAAAAAGGTCCTGCCAATGCAGCCCTCTCCTGAAGGGTTTTGGGGGGGTTTTGGTTGTTTTTTGATTTGGTTGATTTGGGTTTTGTTTGGTCCTATGGAAGTTTATAGTTCTGCCTCCATGATTCCATCTCTTCCGCCCTTGGAAAACTCACAGATGCCGCGACCTCACTTCTGTGGTATATCGACATCACTCCTCCTGTTACCAGTCATTTGTGAAGGGACCAATGTCCCAACAACATGAGTTATCCCACAATCGGCTGCACCTCCCAGGATGGCTGAGCCCAGAACACAAGCCCCATGAAGCTGGCAGAAAGATCTGGCCATGGCGGGGGATTTGGGGCCGTTCCAGTCAAGAAAGACAACCTGTTTTTCAAGAAACCATCAGTGGTGGAAATGAGAAAACTAAAAAATAATGGGGATGATGGGATACAGTGGGACTTTTGTTTCCTACATGCAACCTGCAGGTTTAATGTTGTTACATTGTTATAATGTTATATTGTTTTGTGTGGATTTTTCATAACCTCATGATGACATTCTTGTCAGCATGGGAAGGAATGCCCAGTGTTGGCCCTTTTGCCAGATGAGACCACAGTCTGGACAAACCTAGGCTTGTCTGGCAAGGGAGTTAGAGAGTACAGCCATCCCATCAAGAAAAACTTCCTATCTCTTCCATGTTCGTGGGCTGCTCGTCTTGCATGAACATGGGGAAGAGAGAGTGAGGGGATCAGTACTTAGTCTGGGCCTCAACAGAGCATGTGGGGAGAGGAGCCAAACAGGTCCACTCATCCCAATGGGTAACATTCTGCCCTCAGTGACATGGTGAATGATGTGGGTTACAGAAGGAAAAAAGCCAAAAACCCAAATCCTGCTTGCAAAAGAGATTTGACTCCCAAAGCCTAACCCAGCGAGTGTGCAAATGGCAGGCAGGAATAAAATGGGTGTGTGCTAAGTACATCATACAGATAACAGACCTTGCACAGGGACCAAGTCCTGACACTGGGCAGAGAAGACGCATAATACATTCTTCTGAGTGTAAGAAAACCTTCTATAAGACTTTGTGGGCATAAACCACCTTGAGAAAACACAGGCATTTTTTTTTTCTCAAAAAGAAACACCTGAGAATGCTTTGACCAACTTAATCTTTTTTTTGAAGATGGATATTAGATGTCTTTGTTGTTTGTCTCTCAGAACAAAAGGATTCTGTTTACACGAAGAAAATAACGGGCCCAAACTCGAGCCCTCTGGACAGTCCTCCTTGGACCTCGTCATTGAGTCCAAGCTGATCGTTATTAATCACTTTGGGGCTGTCAGAAGCTTCCTGCCCTTTACAAATTGTGGTACTTCCCTTTTGTAAGATCAGATAACTGTGTTATTTGGCTGTTCATTAAAATTTGCCTTACCTATTTGAAACACATTTTTCCATCTATGTTTCTGTTCCCATACAAACTCGAACCATTTAAATTTCCTCTACTTTTGCAAAATTTTATTTCAACGTTGGAAGGCTTCGATTTTTAAGCTTTTGCTTCTGTGCACTGCTTTTCCATTTTTTGCATTTGCTATTTTAATCACAAACACTGCCCCCTGTTTGATTTGGCTGTCGACTTCTGGCTGACATTTTCCTCTCATCTTTCTCTTCTTCTAGATCAACTTCTGCATTATAGCTCTTTGGTTTCCTTCCCCCACCATTAAGAGCATCTTTTTTTTTTTTTAAGATTTTATTTATTTATTTGACATACAAAGATCACAAGTAGGCAGAGAGGCAGGCAGAGAAAGGAGGAAGCAGGCTCCCCGCTGAGCAGAGAGCCCGATGCGGGGCTCGATCCCAGGACCTGAGCTGAAGGCGGAGGCTTTAACCCACTGAGCCACCCAGGCGCCCCAAGAGCATCTTTTTTTAAGTGTCTGTCTGTTTCATTCACTCCCTGATACTAAACAGATAACCAAATTCTGAAAAAGGACAGATTGTTGTTGCCACCAATGCAGAAGACAGTAATCATGGGAGCAGCATCTCAGCTGGATGAAGGAAGAGGTCAAAACTTCCATCCCCCTTAACATGAGCCTAGAAGGATGGGAGATTGGCCAGAAGGAGGGGAACATGCTGGGGTAAAGGCAAAAGCTGTGGTCAAAAAAAGTTAATCAAGATAAAC
This sequence comes from Meles meles, assembly GCF_922984935.1. Taxonomy (NCBI): domain Eukaryota; kingdom Metazoa; phylum Chordata; class Mammalia; order Carnivora; family Mustelidae; genus Meles; species Meles meles. The sequence goes on along the minus strand of NC_060071.1, from coordinate 38,254,516 downwards.
AACCCCAGTGGTATCAGGTGGCTATCACTGGCCCCTGATGGTATGTGACGAGAGAGGCACTTCACTTTGTGGTCATCTTCCCCAAAACCTGTCACCCCAGTCCAACCGTGAGAAAGTCTCACACCAACCCAGTTGGAGGGGCCTTCTTCAACATACCTGACCATATTCCTCAGAACTGTCAAGGGCATGAGAAATAGAAAAGACAGAGAAAATGCCACAGACCAGAGGAGGTTAAGGGACACGGGGACCTAATGTGACGCGGGATGCTGCAGCGGATCCCGAACAGAAAAACGACAGTAATGGAAAAGCTGGTGATCCAAACCAACAAAGTCCAGAGCTTAGGTAAAGTGAGGTGCCAACACTGGCCTCTGAGTGTTGACAAATGTACCCTGGCAATGGATGACGGGAGGGGTTGCCATCGGGCAGAACTGGAACTGCCTGAGCTGGGCACAGAGGCTCTCTCTACTGTCACTGTGTTTTTTTCTGAGAGTCTACAACTGGTCCAGATTTTTAAAAAAAATTTTTTTTTACTCAAAAACCCAATCCAAACCATAACTTATTCTCAAACTCCTTGCACTTGGGCTTGAACCCCTGGCTCTATTTTTTTAAACTTTTCTTTTCTCCATCTTCTACAATTATTTGCCCACTTTGTGAGATGGACATGTGACCTCAGTGTTTACGCCTCCAAAACTGGGTCTCCTGAGGTCACGTGACTTAATTAAGTAGTCCTTGTATCTTTCATCTATTCTTCTGTGCAAATCAACAGCACTGACCATCCTCACCTTTAATCGTCTCAGTGTCCATTATCCCGCACTCACTCGGTTCCTCGAGCGTCGGGCCCCGAGCTACCCCTCCAGGTACACTGGTGACTTAGGGTCCCTGCCCTCAAGTAATCAAGATAAAGGAAGGTGAAATTCTTCATGACTTGCTCATCATAAAACAAGGGCAAGTCCCAGGGGCATTGCTGAATCAGAAATGTATAATTTGCTCTGCTATTCGGAAAGCCTTCACTTTCCACCCCATTTCTCATCATTCTTTCCTACCTCTCCCTTCCTTCCCTAAGCCAAGACCAGGCTTTATGCCCCCTAAAGTCATAACTGACTATGTAACTGGATCCCACAGGCTGTCTGCAATGGTAAGCGCCAGGATGAACTGGTTTTTCATGGTCACTTGAGTTAGGAAATTACAGCATACAGATTCCATTTTCCTGTTTTGTGTATGATTTTCCTCTGTTTAAAAAAGATGGGAGGGTTGGCAGACTCAGGGCTTCTCTCAGTTTTACTGTGTGATCTGTCCCTCAAAACTCTCAATTCAGGGCCTAGGAGCACATCAACACACAACAGGCTGTGGGGGAAGGGGAGGCTAGAGTCACTAGAGAGTGTGACTGAAAACACACCACAGTACGGGAGCTGCCGCAGCTCCTTGCATGGATGGGAGGTAGAGCATCCCTGAGTCCGGCCCTGGGCAGGCCGATGGAGGATGGAGCTCTGCCTGCTCAAGGTCTTCCCAGTACAAGGGGGGATCTGCCTCATTTTCATGCAGGGACCAACCTCCTAATGGGTGGGCTCACCATCCCATGGCAGAGTAGCTCCATAGAAAGGCCAGGTTGTGAGGTCTGAGCCAAGGGGGTCCCAGGGAGGATAGTAAAGAGTGGTGTGCACCCGAGTCAGGGTGGAAATGCTCTCTGAGCCATAAAAACCCTTAGGTCCTGGCTGTGGTCTAGAGAGCCTTGACCTGACTCTTGTCTACCCCCCGACCATATCTCCAACCACACTTCCAGCATTTGTTATGCTTCGGCAACACCTGTCTTTCTATCTGTTCCTCAAACACGCTGGGACATTTCCTGCTGCCTCTGCACATGCTGTTCCCACTGCCTGGAACAGTCTTCCTAACTTATCTTCACAAGGTCTCATGTTAAACCTCACCCCCACACCTCCTCCTCAGACAGGGCTGTTTCTCTCCCAGCAGTCAGAGTCCCCCCACCACCCTCCACCCAGTACCATCACAGGAACCTGTTTCAGTGTTCCCAAAATGAACTGGCTTATGGCATTCTTAACGGGCTGATAATTTGTTCATGGTAAACCTAGACTGAGAGGAGCATCTGATAGTTTCCTTTATTAAGTAGTTAGGTCCAAACAACTTCATACGGCAGTTTTCACAGGCTCTGACAGCCTAAAATTGTAAAATTTCTCATGGGATTCTGTGACTTTACGACAGTCCCCCAGGGTACCCAGGCGCACAGTTTGGGAATCATGGCCCTATTTTATCTGCTTCACGGCATTTTTCTCTATCTGAACAACCATGTCTTAATGTTCACTGCATTTTTGTCTGGTTTTCCCCACGAGGAGGTAAGCTGGGGGTGTGCAAGAGCAGATAATCTTGCCTCTCTTGTTCGCCTACATATCTACAAAGCCAGGGGCTGAGCAGAAACTTGGTAAATATTGTCTGAGTGACAATGAAACAAAATGGGAGCTCATGGAAAGCTTCCCAGTGAGGGGAACACGTGATGTAAGCCTGAGTGGGGACAGAGTGAGCCAGGTGAGAGGTGGCTATGGGGCATTCCGAGTGTGGAGAGTGGGGCATGGAGCTCTCTGGGGGCCTTCCAGCGTCCACACAGCTCCTGGGGGAACCAGATGCTAAAACTCCCTGTGGGCCAACCTTCCTAATCCACGTATGGTCCTGGAAGCTTTGGTGGATGCCACTGAAGGGTGTCACGCAGGGCACAGCATTGATACGAGGCTGTTCGAAGATCACCCTAGAAGGGATGGGGCCGGGGAGGGGGGTCCTGGAGCAGGCAAGAGGTAAGAAAACCAGTCAGGAGGCCACTGGGACGCCTCCAAAGTGAAGAGAAGCAGCATCCACTTGCAGAAGGCAAACAGAGTGGAAAAGGAGGTCTCAAGAAGTCAGAACCCACAGGACTTTGGGAGGCCCTGGGTGAACCACCTGGATGAATTCCCAGGATACACCTGATGCCCAAGTCAGGAAGTCTGGTCTTGCCCAGACCGGACTTCCCTACTTGGGCATCAGGGGAACAGCAGTACCATTCACCCCGGGAGCCCCACAGTGGGAGCAGATTTAGGGAAGATGAGCTAATCACGTGTGTTTGAGATGTCTGTGGGACACACAGGTGAAGCTGGTCAGCAGGCCACCGGGTATATGGGTTCAAGTCCAGGAGAGCGGTCTGGGGTCAGCAGTCCTCAAAGTCAATGAGACTTTGACTCAAGGTAGCTCTGCGGAGTCTCCTTTTCTCTGTGGGGGCTGGTGTCCTGGGGGGTACAGAGGTTGAGCTGTGTGCTTAACAAAGCCAGACAGACTACATCACGGGGGGGATGCCCCTGCCACCTGCATGAGATCAGGACTCCCTAGTTTACCAATTTCCAGACCCCACTTGCCTGGTCTCTGCAGAGATTGTTCTGAGGGCTGAGACAGGATTCTCACATAACAGGTGACTGGAACACAACTCGTGAGATGCCTGTAAGAATTTTAACTTGGATCGGAGGCTGAATTCTTGCTGAAAATGCCAGCACTGTCTTGCCCCATCTGAGTTTGGGTTTGAGATAAACCGATGGAACTCAGGGATACTTCCCTAGCTGGAGACCTCCTGGATCTTCTCTTTATAATGTGGGCAGGATCCAGAAAGCAGCAACCTCTCAGAACAGGGCAAGATACCCCAGGTGTGTGTGACCTTTACACTGGGCTTTTAAAAGCTGGCTTTCCCCTGGGTCTGCAGGTGTTCCTCAGGGCAAGTCGGGGCCTGAAAAAGTCTCCAGCTGATAAAGCCACAAGCCTCCTTAGGGCCACAGCTAACAATCCCCAGGATTGTTGCTATTGGAGCCAAGGGGAGAGATGCTAGAGGGAGCCAGGAGTCAGGGCTCAGATGCTGGGGACTCAGAGAATGCCTAGACACAGCCCCGATGTGGGACGTCCCTGCTGTCCCATAAGCTGGGCCTGAAGGAGCAGCGAGGAGAGCATGCTGCATTTAGCACGTGGGACCAGAGAGATAAATGGGAGTCAGAGCTTCTATAAAAGGTGATGGTGGTCAATTCAAGTGAGAGGTCTTGAGCAGACACTGCTAGTTCCCTACACAATGACCTCTCTTGACTTCTTCCGCACTAAACAGTCCGGTACGCAACTCTTGCTGGTTTTGCAGTGTATCCAGCCAAAAACTGCCCTTTCCCATCCTCCCTTGCAGCTCAGAGTGGCCATATACAGTTCCGGTCAATGAAATGTAAGCGAACACGGCTAACCGGGACTTCAGGGGGAAATCTTTACCTGGGAACACACCGCTGGAGGGTACTTTTTGCCCTTTCTCTTCTTCCCAGTGGGAACACCGATGCCGTGCTGACAGACAGCTGCCTTGAGATCACACGCACCGGGTGTGAGGACAAAGACGACACTGTAAGGATGGGTTGGCAGAAAGGCAGAAGGAGCCCGGGTCCCTCCGCGCCTGATGGAAGAGGGCCCCCACACCAGCCCTGGACAGCCTATCCCAGGGTTTCTTGCTATACGAGAAAAACAGAATCCCAATCTGGTTTGGCCTTCTTTAGTTAAACTAGTTAGTCTTTGTCACTTGCAGCCGATCCAGTCTCAACTGACGGAGGGTCTTAAGTTGGGTAGACGGAAGAGAACGAGACAGACATCGATCCACAGTAAAATGGTAACAAATCAGGAATGACAGTAACTGACATGGGGGTAAAAAGGAAGAGGCACCAGGAATGAGCACGCATTTCCTTTGTAGTGGAAGTCAGTCCCGAGGCTTAGTGAGCTCCGCGTTACCTGTTCCACGTGGGACATCGAGGGACAGACACCATGTCACCTGACTCCCATAAATGCCCACCCCACAGGAGAGTGTTAGGACTCTCTGCGGCCGGTGCCACAACTTCATGATGATTTCTCCCCCAGGAAAGGGTGTCATGTGAAGAGAGAAGCCAGGGTCCTCCGCAAACCTGGTACACTCACACCGACGCCGTAAACTACTGGAGCCCCCCAGAAAATGGACTCCTGGCTTAGTGTTGCTTCATTTTCAGTAACACCTGAGACGCACCCTTACGGGAAGATTCTGCCCCAGCATGCTGGGAGTTTGTTCACATCTCCTGTGGTATTTGTACCCTGTGCTTTTCTGAACTCCGACAGTATCAGTTCACTTCTATACACCATCTATCCTATAATGCATACTGTATGGTCTATACTGTATGTAGCTATATATTATTATAGCATATACATTGAACAGCATGTTCATTTACTTGACTACGAGTTCCCTGAGTAGGACAGCAGGCTTCTGACATGGCATCCGACCCAGAAGAGGCCTGAAGGGACAGCACGTGTGATGTCAGGAGTGAGAACTCCAATATTTGGCCCTTTGTCAGAAATAACTCATTTTTTTTTTTAAGATTTTATTCATTTATTTGAAAGAGAGAGAGAGTGAGCACAAGGGGTGGAGGGGCAGAGGGCAGGGGGAGAAGCAGGCTCGATCCTGACACGGACCTTGATCCCAGGACCCTGGGATCATGACCTGAGCCAAAGGCAGACACTCAACCGACCGAGCCATCCAGGTGCCCCTGGAAAGACCTCATTTATAAAATGATTTGTCTTCTTTCTCCACCTCTCATGTAAAATGTTCCCTAGCCTTTTTCTGTCTAAAGATGGACAGGAACCTGAAATTATCTTCTGTAAAACACCTTGCCACTATTCAATATAAAATGTATATAATATATCATGATCTAATCCATCATTCTTCTAGTCTACTGTTTCGGGTCTCCTTACATTTTACTTTCCAATGCTTTAATTATACTTGCCCTTTCCTACCCTCTTTCAAAATTCCTTCGTTCCTCTAACTTGTAAAGTATAAAACTTGATACATTATATTATTGTACACAGTTAATTTCAAGCTGGAAGATTTTAAAAAGGTTTTTTTAATTGTTCAGTCCTCTGTACTTGCTTTTGGATGAGATGGTGTGTTCCTGTGCATCTGTGCTCCATGATGACCTCAAGCTGTTTTCCTCCACAGAAATTCACAAAGAAACACAAGCTATTATTTTCACTCATTTCCCCACCCTAATTTTCATGAACTTCCGTGTTCCTAGTTAATTTCAACAGCACATAAAAAGTGTTGAGATGTATTTTTAAATGCCTTCTGAACTGACCCGTGTTCTATACAAGCACCTCTAAACATCTCCAGACTAAACACACAGACTTGCCCTGATTATGCACCATTCCTTTCAGTAACTATATCAACTCTAACGATCACGCTATTTATCCCTGTACAATGGGGCCCTAATTAAGGTCCAGTTCCCACAAATGTTCTGGAATTTTATGAAAATATTTCTCTCTGAGATCGGTATCGTGGATTAGTTCTACTTTATTCCTAAAATCAATCAATGTCAAAGGCCTCATTCTCAGTTTTATATTTAAACATGTTCCACATTCCTGGGCAGATCTTAAACACAGTTAAATAGGTGTGTTCTCTGCATGATCTGTTCCCTCTTTGGTGGCAGAAATTATGTAACACGAGTTAAACAGAGGTGGCAGAGACAGGAAGGGGAGCCACAAAGATGAGTCCATGACACCAACACAAAAATGATCTTGGAGGTTTGCAAGGTGCCAGACTGGAAAGGGTTTTTTGCGTCTTTAACTTCAAATCTGCCTTCAACTACCAGCTATTCAAAAGAGACTCACAAGAGTTAGGGAGCTAAGCCATTGGACACTGGATTGTTATATCAGCTCAGCCAAGAAATTCCCTTGCTGTGCTGAAATGCCCTCTCCAAAGATGGCTGATAATGACCCTGGCATTCCCTGGTATGAAGGCAGCCAACAGCTCGTGTTGGCAGGACTGGAAAAGACAAGCACAGAAGAGAGAACAGGAGACGGGGTGGGGGGGGGGGGCAGGGGATGATGGTGACGATGAACAGCATTCAGGCCTGGAAGCCAGACCAGTCCACTTTGGGCAAACCCAGTCTCTGCCATGTACTAGCTGCATGACCTTTAGTAACAGAAGTTCTTCCAGCTTCTCTCTTTGCAAAATGAGGAAACCAACATTTACCTCCTGAGTTTATACAGAATAATCAAAATAGAAAGTTTTTGGTACACTGAAAGTGCCCAATACATGTTCATTGCTTTCTTTCTCTCTTCCTATCTCCTCAAAATAAAAACAAAGCAACAACAGAAAACAGGAAAAACAAAAAGAAGGAACCATCCACAGCTTTGGTGATTTTGGTTCTCACACCGACTCATTACCGCTAACAATTTTACTATTATATAGGAAGAGTTGCACTAGTCACCTAAGACATATAGCCCCTGGCCGTCAAATTGCTTAGTAGGTAAAGATATGGGAAATGTTGTATATAGTATCGTAGGTGACATGGCAGAAAAACATCAGGGACAATATGTGCTTCGAAAACTCAGTGCTGGAGAGACCACTGCTCCATGCAGACAGCCAGGCTGCAAGGAGGGGCCAAGCAACTCTGGGCACCAGGAATTATAACCATCAGACCAAAAGTGAAGGGTTTGTGTTTGGAAATAATGAGAAACAAGGTGGAAAAGGTATGGTCTGTTTGGTCAATACCAACCGACAGAACTTCATCTGTCATCGACTCAGGACTAACGCATGTTGTTGAACTTGGTCATAAAATGAACCAAAGTCATGTCATGAGATTAACCTGGCTGCCGGGCACAGGATCAATGGAGAAGGTGGGAACCAGGGGCAAAGGGAGCACTCATGGTGGCCACTGCAATGTCTAGAAAGCAGAGATGGCTCCGGAACCAAGAAGGGGGGTGGTCAGTGGTCATGGGAATGAGAGAAAGTAATGATTCTAGAAAGAGCCTAAAGGAACAGGAGCATTAAGAGAGGCAGTCATGGGATTAAAAGATAAAGAGAGACAGTGAGAAACTCTCTGATCCCCAAGCAGAAAATACTGATTTCTCACCACTATCAGTAAGATATTATCAACATACAAGCATGACTGGGGTGAAAAAATTTAAAATATTCTAAAATACATTGAAGGCACTTGTTCACAGAAGGAATTTTGTGGGTCTCAACTTGCAATGGACCCTAGAATGTTGGCATTTTAATTAGGTGAGAAATAATCAGCTTTCTCAAGAAGAATGAGTTGTTCGCCTCTTAAAGCATGATAAATTACAATACTATACGGATTATTTCCCTGGATTCTTTCTGATTACAGAGTGTTACAAAATTTAATATTGTTCTCAGTAATATAATCCACCAGCAGAATTTCTATCTATTAAAAACTAATTATTAAACTTGAGTGAGTATTAGATATCTTTCACCCATCCGTGCTGGCTCCATGCCGTCCCCAGTTAGGCTGAGTGCCTAAATCATTATAAAATCAGCCTACACCCACTCTTCCCACTCGTAAGGAACTGAGTTTATTTTTTTTTATTTTGTTCATTTATGTATTTATATATTTATTTTTAGAGAAAGGGATAGCATGCGTGCATGCACGAGCTGGGGGAGGGGTAGAGGAAGAGGATCTTAAGCAGGCTCCACATCTAGTGGGGAGCCCGACACAGGGCTCGATCTCATGACCATGAGATCATGACCTGAGCTGAAGTCAAGAGTCAGATGCTTAACCGACTGAGCTCCCCACGTGCCCCCCAAGTTTCTTTCAAATATAATTTAAACCCAAATATGTTTAATTCCTCACGTTGACATTTCCATTGGCTTATACTATGCGTTCCACCCATGCAGAACATCCAGTGGCTAATCCTGAAGCAATCTTCTAGATTCTGCTTCTCAGGGCATCAAAATCTTTCTTTTTTTTTTTTTTCTTGGACAAGTGCACTCAAAACCCATTATGCCTATCCAACAATGAGCAATCTTTCCAGCCCCATGGTTTTAGACAACGACTCATCAGCAGATGCTGATAAACAGGAAGAAAACACTCCGCAAAAGACTGCAGAGACCGGAAGACCTTCCAACCCAGTGCAGTGAGTATGGCTTTCCCCCAGGGAATTTCAGTCCAAAGAGATTCAACTTGATCTCTGTAGACAGGACTCCTTGAACAAGGAAGCAATGTAGTATGCCCTATAAAACGGATTTAAATATGCATGTTCATATATTATTTACATGGATATGCAAATTTCATGGACGTATATGCTTTCATCATATAGCCATACTCCCTTCTCTCTTCCTTACTGGAAGACAACTAATTTGTTGCCCTACTCAGGCCACAAGGCTTCCAACAAATGCTCCAGGAGTGGTTTCTCTCATTTTGGGGTGCTATATACCCCAGATGGAAAGGGGGTGGGAGTCACGGCACGGTCTTTTCCTTTCTCCAGTATTACTCGTGCTTCTGGGTCACCTCCCTCCCCTTATCCTCTCACTTATCCTTTAGGACAGAATCCCAGTTTTATTTCATGCATCAGTGTGCCCCAAATAAATGGCTACAGCTTCTATCTCTCTTGTTGCTAGGGGTGTCCAGTGAGATGTCAGCGGAGTTGTAGGGTGAGTTTCTGGGCGTGTTCTTTAAGGAGGAGCAGGCAGTAGTGTACTTTTCTTCCCTTCCCTTCCTTCATCCACTGCCTGGAATGCAATTCTGTCAACAGAAGCTCCCGCAGCCACCTTGGACCCTGAGGCAGCCGGGATGAAAGCTGCATGCCCAGGGAGATAGAACAAAAAAGCCTGAGGAACATAGGATCCTCACTGCCTACACCCAGACTGCGTTGAAGTGGAAAAAAAAAAAAAAAAAGAAGAAGAAGAAGAAGAAGAAGATAAAAGGAAAAAAAAAAGAAAATCCTTTTGGGATTATACCATGGTTATTCTGAGTCTTCTGCTCTGGTGGCTGATTCTAATCCTAATTCATATAATACTTCATCCCAACACTTTTTTTTATTGTACACAAAGTCAATTTTTAATAGGAAAAACTTATTTTTTATACCAGAGGTAACATTAGGAAGACAAAGCTGTAGTTCAGGTATCACTACACATCCCTAAATTATCTCAGTTCAGCTTAACCAACAAATGTCTCAGATTCACACCTGACAAGTGCTGTTCTGAACTGATCCGTAACTTCAGAAACCAAAGGATGGTATTAACTATCAACCATTCATTCCCCTGCCACGGGAGAAGCCTCTGCTCCAAGTTGAGCCAGCACATGGGCTGGTGGTTTACTGTACAGGGAAGAGAGGAGTGTGAACCCCAGTCACTCCTCTGGAGGACACGCGGACGAGGCTCTGTCCTGCATCCTTCCAGAACCGGAAGTTCTCATCGGCCCCTCTAGTGACTCTCCCAGAGGCTCCAACAAATGCACATTTTTTCCTGAAGTGAAGCCTCATGAAAAACTGAGAGACGAGATGCGTTGGGTCCGTGGGAGAGTCGCTGGGGGTAGTGAGATGTGTTTGTGAAATAAGGTGTCAGACTTTCTCCTCTATGGCCCACAGGAGAGGTTTCTAAACCCAAATCCTTTTCTGTTACAATGATAATAATGTTACCCCTCATTTTAATCCTTTACAACCTCTGCAGTCTGCGGGTTTCCTGAACCAATAGCTTGGGCATGTCCAACTTGATTTGTTGGGTATCAGATTCCCTAAGCAAAGAAATTGCTCATTTTCTCCTATATCATATTCTAACAAAGAGACACTATACTTTTTAGGATTTTAGTTTCATTTAGGCTGTAATTTGGGAGGGACTGGATACTGGGGATCATCAGAACGAACCAACGTCCATTCCTTTCTTGAGGCAGACATCTGCTCTGGGAAAGGCTGGCTAATGGGCCATCCTTGTCTCTAGATTTTCACAGTAGGGCTGGAACTGCTCCAAGCAGTAGGAGAGGGGGTGCTCCATTTTAACAGTCTCCAAAATAACCCAACGATTCAAGTTTATGGTGTGGAAAGCGAGGCTAGGTTGCTATTGGCGGCTGTCAACTTGAATTGTTAGCAGCTTCTACCTTTCGAGAGAACTGTGACTTAGGTCACACATACCATTTCTTCTCCCTCTTCTTGAAAAACAGTAAATTGTCTACGTGCCCCAGGCCTCGCTCCTCTCAGCCGTCATAGGCCTTAGCCAGGTCAGCTGTATCAATACTTTGGAAGGTGCGTGGACCATTAAGTGGGGATTCAATGGAAATCTCTCTACCAGCACTTCACCAGACACACACACTGCCTCCTAGGCCCTGAAAGAGAAACATATGCCAAAAATATGTCGATTTACAAAATGTTTTCATATCTTTAGGGTATTTTATTTCTCCTGCTTCTTGTGACATAAATAGCACGTAACCCTGACCCCAGGATTTTTTAATAACCAGCTGTGAAATTTCACTAGCACTGGCATAAAATCAAGAGCTGAAAATAATTCATCCCCATGTATGGGGGCTTCTGTCCTCCTCCGATGGGGCTTTGATTTGGTAATGGTTTATAAAGCCACTCTTCTTCCTGAGCTGAAACAGAACTTAAAAGAAAAATATTGAATTCACTACGGGCAAGAATCCAGACAGTATTTCTTTTGGGGGTCCATGGTGTGGAGGGAGGTCAGACCATGGAAGAGTAAAGAGGAAACTGTATAATATATACTGAGGTTGCCTGAAAGATTTTTAAAATATTTAATTACCATTCAGGGTCCCGTTGGGCTGGAGAGCTGTGTGTGCTTTGTGCTAGCCTTTGCAACGACACTCTGGGCCTGACCCTGATTTGGGACCTCTGCTGCTTTTAGGTAACAAACTTTTCCAGCTTGGAAGGTGAGATTAAAAAGGAAAGGATGGAGAGAGACATGAGTTTAGTCCTTTCTTTTTTTTAATGTTGGCATTCCCCTACTTTATTATAATTTAAAAAAAATAACGTCCTCCCCCCGACGAGCTCGGTTTGCAAATAAAAACAGTAGGTGCAAGTTGAAAAATAGTTTTCCCTGAATTTTTTTTTTTCACTTATAAAGATTCAGGTGTGATTTTGAAAGCCTCCCCATACTGGCAGGCTTAGGCATAATTTCCTTAGAAATTCACACACGCACACACACACGCGCGCGCGCGCACACACGCACACACCCTCTCCCCATCTTTAACCAAATTAAAGTTGGATTATATCTGGGCGTTCCATCACTGAGATGCCACTGGAAAGCAATGTTGAGACCTGGGGCGGGCGGGGTGGGGGAGCTTAGGGCTATTAGGTACGGCCACGCCCTTCATGAGCACTTCCAGCAGGAGCCTTACACTGTTAGCACAGGGCAAGTGCAGCTGCCGTGCAGGGCTGAGTTCCTATCCAGTCTAACTTCTGATGAGTCATGCTGTGCTCTGGGGCCAGGTAGCCACTCTGAGCCTCCCTTTCCCCAGTGATAATGATGGCAACAGCCCTTCCTTCACAAGCCAGCTGTGGTTGACTCGAGAGACCATCTGTAAAAGAGCCAGCAGGGTGAACAGCTGAAAATATGAGCTCAACCAGTCTTCACCCTCTGGATGAAAGAAGCTGTCCTTAAGACAAAGAGAGCTCATGCCAGCAATTTCAGGCCAATTCAGTTATGTTCTTTGTTCACATTGAAGCGTATGGAGGGGCAGGGTGGCTCAGTGGGTTAAGCCTCTGCCTTCGGCTCAGGTCATGGTCTCAGGGTTCTGGGATCGAGCCCCATATCGGGATCTCTGCTCGGCAGGGAGCCTGCTTCCTCCTCTCTCTCTACCTGCCTCTCTGCCTACTTGTGATCTCTGTCAAATAAATAAATAAATAAATTCTTAAAAAAAAAGAAGAAGAAGAAGAAGAAGCGGTATGGAGTCCTCGGAGTAAAACTAAAGCCCGCGTTTATATACTAATTTTGAGGCATACTAGCCATAGGTCTCAGACACAATATATCCAGCTTCTTGGAGCCTCAATTTATGCAGGTATAAACTCGGGGTAATACTCAGCTCCATTTTCCTTGCAGCTGATAAGATCACATGAAGGAATCTCGTTGTGTCTGCAGGGTGCTAGACAAATACAGGCTAATACTACGCTTGAGATGGCTCCAGTCCTCACTCAGTGGAAATTATTTAAAAATTATTTTAAAAATCAAAGGAATATGCGAGTGAGAGGCACACAGACCACAGATTTGTCGGCCAAGCTTCAGAAGAGCCCAGAGGCTGTCTCCTAGCTACACGCGAGACCCTCTAACTGTCTCAAGAACCCGGCTATCATCTCATTCCCTCAGAGCACACAGAGTGCGATGAGGTGAGAGCTGCTTAGTGTCTCTGCTTTTATGCCAACCTACCAAGTCTTCCCAGACCATTTTTACCCTGAGTAACCGGAGCAGGTTTGTTTAAGACCGAGGAATGACCATATGTTTCAGAAATATCTTCTTGCTGCCTCCTCCCAGCCAAGACGCCCACCTGAATTCACAAACTTTTATTTGGAAAGTTTGATGGCTGGTGTGGTTTTTAGAGGGGCTATTTTACACATTATAGTGATTAACCCTTTTTCAACAGTTCATTAACGGTTTCTGAAAAACATAAAAAAGACATTTCATGGAGGGCAAAGGGTTTAAACATGGCATGCTTCAGGAATAATGCTTGCCACACACAAATCAATTCCTGCTACCAGGTTCCATGAGTATGGAATTGATTTAGGGGCTTATTTAAGAACAATAGAGAATTTTCCACTTTGAAGAAGACGCTGGGTTAACTCGGGGCCTGAGAAAAGAAAAGAAAGGGGGGTGTGCTTCCTAGGTTTCTTGCTGGGTTTCTTTTCTGGTAGCTTTCTTTCTCTCGTGCTCAGGGAGGTGAAGCCAAGTCCTAGCCACTCTGATTTCCTACACCTTTAGAACAGAACCTGAGACTATAAGAACTGCCAAACTCCCTCAGACAAGTTGTATATCACCCATCGTAGCTGTGGCTTATGAGAGCACATTGTTTTGAAAAAAGCAAAACAGTCAACATCCAAAGCACTAAGTGTATAATATCTATAATATTTAAATATGTCTCACAGATCGTGAAGATAAAGCAAACACTCCAAAAGGAAAATGTGCAAAGGACATGAACAGGCAATTCAAAAAGGAGATGGAAGTCACAATTGGGAAGAATCGTTTCACCTTACTAGAAATCAGAGAGGCAAATGAAAATAAGATACCATTCTTCAACTTACAAACTATGGTTATTCAGAAAATAGGATTATGTCCAATGATGTCCAGGGTAGTGGGAAAAGGCAAATTTTAAAACACTAGTAGTGGAACAGTGAATCCACCTTTCTGGTGACTTGGCAAGTGCCAAAAGATATTCATACTCCTCTGATCAAAGTAGTTCCTTTTCTAGGGGGTTGAGAAAATACACATACATGCATACAAAAATGAACGTGGAAAGATGTTCACTGTAGTACAGTCAGGTGGGAAACTGTTTCTATAAAGGGCCAGATACTATAAATATTATAGGCCTGACAAGCCAGTCAATCTCTGTTGCAACTATTCAACTCTACCACTGTAAGGAAAAATTCGCCACAGATTGTAACCAACTGGGCATGGGTGTGTTCCAATAAAACTTTACTTATAAAAATAAGTAAGGGCAGGCTAGATTTGGCCCATGGACTGTAGTTTGCAAACCCATATAGTATCATTTAATGATAAATTTTTTAAAAACCAGAATGACTTAATATTTAATATGGAAATGGTAAACTAATTTATTTCATGCACCTACTACAACTTCTTTTCCCTTTAGTGATTTGTGAAAATGCTTATGTGAAAAAAAAATCAGCAAAACTGTAGGTTTAGAGTGATCCCAATTTTTTTAAAGGAAAGAATATGTAAGCATGGAAAAAGGATTAGCAAGAAATACACAAGGATTTTAACAGTAATGGTTTGAATTTTCTTTTTTATACTTCTCAGGATCTGAATTCTCTATTTGTGTGTTTTATTTTTAAAATAGAAAAAAAAATGTTTTAGATGACAGAATTGGACTTCTGGTGTGAATATAGTTGCATAAACCAGCACTCTCCCCCTCTTTCCTGTGAATATAATAAAAAAATGAGAACAAAAAGAAAAAGCTTACCATCATCCATTTCTGGCAAAACCAGGAGACAAACACAACAAAAAGCAAACAGATTTTCCCTGGAGCTACACAGGAAGTAGTATAGAGAAGAGAAGGGAGAGTTTAGAGCATCAGATTTCAGAGACCTAAAACAATGCACTTCTAAAGGGTGATGGGCCCTCCTGAGAGGTGAAGGCAGACCTATCATCTACAAGAGGGGTCCACTGATGGGGGCAAGCTGGGGAGCACCTAGGAGTAGATCCAGAGTCATAGGCCAGAAGTTCATGCAATTTGTGGGTCCCTTTTAAAGACAGATCATACATTTTAAATACAAAGTTAGGTACAAATGCATTTATTTAGAATGAACAAAGAATGGCTACTAAGTGTAAAATTTTTAAACTGGTAAATTCTAGGGGCACCTGGGTGGCTCAGTGGGTTAAAACCTCTGCCTTCGGCTCAGGTCATGATCTCAGGGTCCTGGGATCGAGCCCCACATGGGGCTCTCTGCTCAGCAGGGAGCCTGCTTCCCTTCCTCTCTCTCTGCCTGCCTCTATGCCTGCTTGTGATCTCTGTCTGTCAAATAAATAAATAAAACTGGTAAATTCTACATACACCACTAAGATTCAGAAAAATAATGTTTCTAATAATTAACTGCAACTATCTTCTTGACCCACCTCTATAATATCCCTCCGCTATGACATGCCATCTCAAAATATTTTCTTTCCCTATAATTTTTGGCTGCATCATCCTTGATCACCTCTTCATAGGATATAATTTTATTCCCATGAGGTTTTTGAGGAACTCTCTAGAAGATGAACTACAGACAAGGAAAAGATGACTGGGGAAACCACATCAGAATGATTATCTGGGCACTCTGAACACACTTAACTGTAAATCTAAAACTAAAACAAATTTGAGTATCATAAATTAGAAAAGGAAAAAGAAATCAAAGAGAAGCATAAGAAAAGAATTTATAAAAATAAAAGCAGGTACTAGTGAGTTAGAAATAGAAAATAGTAGAACAAGCAAACTAAAAAGTTTTTTGGGGGGAAGACAGTTGATATGCTAGCTAACTCAATCAGAAAAAAATGGAGGAAACAGTAAATATACAAAGGAAAACATACAGAAATAACTACAAAATCTAAGCAAACTAAAAGAACCATAAAAGACAACTTTGCTAAATTCAAAACAAATACGTCTGAAAACCTAGATGGATAGGTAATTTTTGAAGAAAATATAATTTTCCTAAACCGATACCAGAAAAAGAGAAAATCTAAACAGACCAGTTTTCATAGGGGAAAAAAATGAGGAAAGTTGACAAACAGCCTCACCTCCTAGAAAGTATCAGATCCAGCTGGTTGCCTATAGGATTTCCACCAAATTTCAAAGAGCAGAAAATCCCAATGTAATTTAAACTATTCTCGAACATAAAAATTGAAGAGAACTAAATTTCCTGATGTGTACAACAACAGAATGCAACAAAGATTTCAAAAATAAAGTCCTAGACCATCTCTTATGATTACTCAGGCAAAAATCCTAAATAAAATACTAAATTAACAAGAGTTTAACTGAACTGCTTCATGGTAGTGTTGCCTTGGTGTCCATTTGTTTGGCAAACTGGCCTGCAGAGATTTTAAACGGACTCTGGGCCCTCATGCAAGCTCGTGACCTAGACAGTATCCCAAAGCAGTGGGAACCCCAATGCACTCCATCTATGTACCCTAAGAAAGGCACGTGCTGTGGTCCTACCTCTCTCTGTCTACCCTCTGCCTTAATCTCCCTATGTGGCTCCTTGAGGCAAGCTATGTACTTTCTCCAGGACCTATGAGTAATAAACATCTCTGTTTTGATTTCTCTTGTGGTCTGTTGTTGAACTGTGGCTCACCATCTGACACCCTGTGCTCCACTTAATAAATGTTAATTTAATGAAATCATAACACAAACAGACATTAAAAGAACAATGCAACCTAATTAGGTAGGGTTTATGTGAAGAATACAAACAGTTTAATGTTAGGAGACGCATTAATATAATTCATCATATGGACAAGTTTAAGGGGGAAAAAGCACAATGTAACATCTACTCTTGATAAAAATATTCAGTGATATAAAAATGCTCCCTTAACATGACACAAATAAATCAACCCCTGCTTAAGAGCTTGCATCATGCTGAAGAGAGAAATACAAACAACATCTTCAGTAAAGTCAGGAACAAAACAAAGATACAAAGACTTAGCTCTTATTTAACTTCATACAAGAAGTAGTAGCCTATATAATTAGACAAGAAAAAGAAACTAGAGCTAAAAATATGGATTAGGAAGAGGTAAAGTTATCACTACTTGCAGATGATTGGGTTATACACCTGAACACCCAAAAGAAAAAATAATTTAAAACTACAGAAATAATAGTAGAATAAAGGAAGATAATAAAGCAGAAAAATTGTATAGAATTCAATAACTTTCATATTTACAAAAAATTATCAGACTGAAGTTATAGTGGGAAAAAAAGATCCCACTTACAACAGCAATAAAAAGATAAAATACACAGAAATCAATTTAAGAAATGTGGAAGTCACTTACAAAAAATCTTTAAAATAGGGATGCCTGGGTGGCTCAGTCAATTAAGCATCTACCTTCGGCTCAGGTCATGATCCCAGAGTCCTGGGATCAAGCCCTGCTTGGGGCTCCCTGATCAGTGGGGAGTCTGCTTCTTCCTCTGTCCCTCCCCCTGCTTATGCTCTCTCTCTCTCTCAAATAAATAAAGTCTTTTTAAAAAAATCTTTAAAATATTCTGAAGGACCCAAAAGAATATCTGAACAAATGGGAAGTCATACCATGTCCTTGAATGTCATACATTTAATGTGATCTTATTTTAAGTGAGTTTCAAAAGTTTTCCCCCTTGAAACTACACAAATATCTACATGTGAGATTCTGTGCTGGGCTTCAGGAAGCCTGCAAACACAAATCAAACAAGAAGTGTTCCATACCATGTTGCATGAGGCCTCACATTCTTGTTGACAAACTCTTGTGATTGCAACTATCAAAATATTTTTTAAAATCTATGTATACAGAGATTCAGGAGAGGCAACTGGATTTAGCAACAAAGAGGATAGTTGCAGAAAGTAGTAGTGGGGCTGAAAACTAGCCTTGCAGTCCTTGGCAAAAGCCATTTATTTCTGTACCAAAGGAAAACAAGAGAACTTCTCCACTGGATTACAGGGAGTTCATCTTCTAGTAACTTCCATATAGGTAAATTAAATAAAATATAAACACACACACACACACACACACACACAAAATCCCACACAGCCAAATTCAGAACAAGAAAGGGAAATCCTGAGGCATAAGAAATAAGGAGGAAATGTGAAGTCAGATGGTGGTTGCTAGCATAACGCCAAATTCTTACAGTGCTACCAGACTCGGATCAACCTCTAGGGACAAGATGTGGAAGCCATTTTAACCTAGTCTACTACAGAGACGATAGCCGACACCCTCGCCAGTCAAAATGGAGTTGGATTTGAGGGGTTTTCTTAGCATCAAGTTGGAAGCTTTATGAACTGTGGGGAGCTACTCAGTGGGTGGTGTCTTCCCAAACCGAGATGTTAACATTAAAACACAACCAAATGCTGGAGAAATCCATAACATCCCCAAAAGGCAACTTCACAGTCTTCTCATCAGTATTCCTCTTGAACCCAGGGCAAGTGAGCCTCTCCAGGAAAAAGGACTCCTGCTCAACCAGCTCACACTCAGAAATGGCAAAGAATGGGGGAAACAGCCCACCATGAGCCGATATCAAAACCCAGCACACAAAGGAATTCACACCCAGGAACGGCAGATGAGAGGCCCAGCTCAAAGAGACTTCCAAAAACTGTTCCTAAAATGTTTGTGGACTTAGAGGAAAGAGTGGTTAAAAAACAAACAAACAAACAAACAAAAAAACAGAAGAGAAACTTGGCATCAGGAAGGCAGACAACTGGTTCCAATAAAGTTCGGTAAGACGTGAGCGATACTGGCGTGCCATAAGCCAAACATGGAAAAACAATAAATAAGTGGGAGAATGAATACTTATTAAGAGCTATTCACGTAGCAGGCACCATCCTAAGATGTAACTTTCTCATATGATTCCCACAACAGCTATCCTGTGGGGCAAAATAATTATCCCCATTTTTTTTTCTACCTGGGCCTCAGAGGGGTTAACTCACCCCAGCTCACCCACCATGAACTGGAATTGGAACCCCACCTGTAAGGAGGGAGCAATGACCACTGCTGAGGAAAAACAATGGCAAACTGAAGGCTCCGGATCACCAAGGGAACAGGAGAGAGAATTAAAGAACATTTTGTTTTAAAGGAAGGTGGGGGTGCCTGGGTGGTTCAGTTGGTTAAATGACTACCTTCAGCTCAGGTCATGATCCTGGAATCCAGGGATCAAGT
This sequence comes from Meles meles, assembly GCF_922984935.1. Taxonomy (NCBI): domain Eukaryota; kingdom Metazoa; phylum Chordata; class Mammalia; order Carnivora; family Mustelidae; genus Meles; species Meles meles. Next base: position 38,235,165 of record NC_060071.1, on the reverse strand, counting down.
CCCTCATAGGGCTCCCAGCTCCATGGGGAGTCTGCTTCTCCCTTTGACCTTCTCTCCTCTCATGCTCTCTCTCTCACTTTCTCTCTCTCTCGAATAAATGAATTTTTAAAATCTTAAAATAAATAAAATAAAGGAAAGTGGATACTGCTTTCACTCTCTGTGAGAAACAAAAATATTTTGACGCGAAAGGATGCTGAAGACAAAGTATCACGTGACATGTGACACTAGGAATAATGTCTTCAAACTGGAATCTTCTCTCAGGCACGCAATTATTCTAGCAAGAGAGGAGAAAAATGATCTGATTTCAATTTGTTCAGCATTTATTTTCTAAAAAAAGGATATTTGCCACAAGTAATTACTGTGACGTGGGAGCTATTCCTGGTTAGAAAAGTTTTTAATCATGAAGTGGTATTTGACAATGTAATTATTTCCACAGGCCCCCAAACAAGCTTGTCACTGAACTGTAGTAGTAACGGGGTCCGACCACAAAGAAAATGGTATGCGTTGCTGATCACACATGGTCACTTATTTTATACGAATAACATTAAAATATAGATTAATAAAGGTTTGCCATTCTGTGAGAGGTACGGTAAAATAACACAGGAAACAGTCTCATGCCCGACTGTGTTCTTAAAAGTGGGGTGACCTTAGACACGTTACCTGGGCTATAGACTCCCCTTCCGCAGAAGGTGGAAGAAGGAGTCTAGGATCCTCCAGGCACTTCCAACTCCAAATGCCACTTTACTCAGTCCTCCTCCTGCCCAGCAAGTCTGGTAACATCAAATGCTCTGGAGGCTAACGCTGAGCTCAGTTTTCTCGTAATGGTCTCAAAACATTTTAGAGATGAATTTGCAATAAGTTCCTCTTCTACCACTGAACCACAATCATTTGGAGCCAAAACTGGTCAATGATGGTGAACTGTAACTCTACCCACGGAGGAAAATGAATCACTGAAAAATTCCTTCGAGGGTTTCTAGTTCAACGTCCTCAGCTTACGGATAAGGATCTGGGGTCCCAGAAATGGAGGACAGTACGATCGCCACTAAGGGCAGACCTTGGCCCAGAATCCATATCTTCCCGTTCCTCACCCAGGGCTCCATACCATGCTGATAAGAACCAGGTCAGCTGAATCATGGCAGAAACAGATCTACAGCTGTTGAGCTAACGAGGCCTAGAAAAGCCATTAATGCTAACGAGGATAACAGGAGCTGTGGTGGTGGTTACTCATCAAACACCCTTCCTCAGCCCCGCCCTCTCTTCCAAATCTGGAAACAAAAGCTTCTAGAGCAGTCAAAGAAGGGAGAGTGGAGAAATGGCATACTGAAGAAACAGACTAGCCAAAATGTTTGTTGAAGGCCACATGGGCTAGTTAGTAAGAGTCAGGAGGAGAGCAGAGGATGCTGGTCAAAAGTCTGTTTCTGTGAAGATGGGAGGACTTAAGTGAATTCAACAAGAATGCATATTTTACCAGTAGGGACTGCACCCTCTGTCTGTAACCCATGACCTCTTTTAAATGAAAATGTTTCTCAGTGTCATGGAGGGAGACTCTTGACCTCAGGTCTTACTTCCTCCATCATGAATTCCCTGTGGTGCCAAGTTGAGGATACATCCCATCTCTATGCCTCAGTTGGACACTGGGGTTAATAAACTCACAGTTCAGTGAACCTCAGCGTTGAGAAGAGGGCTACAGACGATAAAGGGTGTGCTTAAGTACAAGGAGGAGTAAGAGGAAGACTCTGATATTGATGATGTTCCATTGACCCCTGGGTGGGGCTGGGACTAAGAGCTCCACCTTCTGACAAGACAGGTCTGGTTTAAAAGCCAGGCTCTGCCCAATCTTGGGCAAAATACATCGTCTTTCTGAGTCCTGGGTTCTCCAAATTTAAATTTGGAATAATAATAGTACCTATATCTTTAGAAAAACAATTTGGGAAGAGACCCAAAGCCAATTTATTCTCCTGGTGTTACTTGTGGAAACAGTAGCATGCACGGCTTTCTGAAAGCTAATTTAGCAAAATAGAACCACTGTCTGCAGATGTTCTTTATGATTACATTATGCCAGCAGAGGGCGCCTGGGTGGCTCAGTCTGTTAAGCATCTGCCTTCAGCTCAGGTCATGATCCCAGGGTCCTGGCAGAGTCCCATGTCAGGCTCCCTGCTCAGCAGGAAGCCTGCTTCTCCCTCTCCCTCCGACCCTCCCCCGACTCATTCTTGTTCTCTCCCTCTTAAATAAAATAAATAAATAAATAGATAGATAGATAGATAAATAATCCTTTAAAAAGTAAACTATACCGGTGGAGTCAATAAAAATCAATAGACAGAATTTCCCCAGTCATCAGAGCATTAGGAATTTTGCAGCTTCCTTCTGGAAATACAGTCTTGCTTCTGTCTCGGTAAGAAAGCCCAGGTTCAAAATCAAGCAGAGAGAGTCAAGTATCATATGGTTTCACTTATTTGTGGAGCATAACAAAGAACATGGAGGACATGGGGAGATGGAGAGCAGAAGGGAGTTGAGGGAAATTGGAAGGGGAGATGAACCATGAGAGACTATGGACTCTGAAAAACAACCTGAGGGTTTTGAAAGGGCAGGGGGCGGGAGGTTGGGGAACTAGGTGGAGGGTAATACAGAGGGCACGTATTGCATGGAGCACTGGGTGTGGTGCAAAAACAATGAGTACTGTTACGCTGAAAATAAATAAATTAATTAAAAAAAAAAAAAAAAGAACGCCCAGGTTCAGAGAAAAGCTGTCTGATGGGCCCAAGGTGAGCTAGACACTGTGTTAACACATATCAGAAGGGCCTCCCTGTTTATGGCATACCTTCCCAGCTTTGCTCACAGCCCTAAGAGGTAGGCAGAGTGGATGCTGACTCCATTCCCCCACAAGAAGAAACTGAGGCTGTGCAAGTCCAAGTTCAGGTCACTTTCCGAAGGAAACTACCAACCAACTGAATGTTCTTCTGATGACACAGCACTGCCTGTCACTCCTCCTAACCACGTTTGAGAACATTACTCTCACCTAAATCAAATGTCCGGTCAGAAGCCAAATATGCCTCAATATTAGTAATTAATAACATTTATAATTAATAGTAATTAATTATATAAGTAATTAATAACATTTTATCCATCATGATACCAAGATATCAAATAAGATACCAACTGTAAATTTCATATATTCACCCACGTAAAGTTTGGGGAAGCAGAAGAAGGGGGAACTCAAGAAGAAATGAGGTATCTGATACCATGTAGCCGGTCTGGGGGACTCAAGGCTGCAGTCAGCCAAACTTGACCTGTGTATCTATCTCCCCTTTGGGTCCCCCTGTATCCCTACAGGGTGCTTTTATGGAATGGGTTTGCATTCCTACACCTTTGTCATCACCACGTGAAGAACATAAGTAACTAGGCAGCATCGGTATGAGACAAGATCCCAGGAAGGGATGAGAGACTCGTGGAGCAGAGCCTCCCCACCCACCTCAGCAAGTGGCAGTGGGTGTTCTACAAACACCCACCATTCTACAAACTCCTGAGGAAGAAGGGAGTGCTTATTTCTGAGAGTTTATGGTTGTGTGTTATCCAGCATTACTACAACTATAGTTGACAATACACAACATAAATGTCAAAAAATAGGGAGTTTGATAAATTGCAATAGATCTAATGGAGTATTAAAGACACTATTACTAATGATAATGATCTATATACATACTGACATGGGAAATATCCAAAATAGATTAAGAAAAAAGCAAGTTACAACATGTATGTATTGCATGAATCCTTTCTTATATGTTATATGTGTTATATGTATAATGTGTGTGTGTGTGTGTGTGTGTGTGTGTGTTTACATGTATAGGAAAGAGCCTGGAGAGAAACAGACCAAAATTTATTAGTGTTTCTCTCTGAGTGGTAAGAATATAAATGTTTTTACCATCCTCCTTACAAAATCTTTATTTTCTTCATTAAAAAATATGCTTCCAGCAATTTTAAGTCAGAATAAAAACAATAAAATTATTTCCTTTAGAAAAACAATTAAAAGTTAGCATAGAATTCTGGCTATAATTTGCCAGGTATCATCGGCCTTCAATCCTTCAATAGGAAAAAAGTTTTCTTCTTCTCCTAAAGAGTTAAAGGCACCTTTTTTCAAAACCTGGCAGCTAAAGGCTGAAATATCATTCAAAACTTAAACCAAATTCCCATCAATATACCAAAACCAGCACAGTCTGATCTCCAAATTTGTCTGTTTCTTACATCTGTTAATGACAAGTCTTTGTTTCCGGCCCTGAGTAGCCTATCTGTGAATTAGCCCTCATACAGTTTCCCAAAAGTAAAGTTAACCTTCTCTCCCACCTCTAACTCGTGATGATTTATCCTTGATTTTTCCCATAAAACCCCCAATCCAGGGGCAATGATTAAGAAATTGCAGACTGTAATGAAAATCATCTCATTAGTGTCAGGGAAAGAGAAAGCGTCCCCAATCAAAACGACTAAGATTTGGTATCAGAAACAAAGCTCTGAACCTTGATCAGTAACATGGATGAGTCTACCAGGAATTTCTGTGACCTCCATCCACCTAATACCCCATTCAGGTAGAGGGGAGACTTTGGAACCATCTGACCCCCCCGCCCAAAAAAAAAATCTGCCAAGGACCAGCTAGCATTTACAGATCCCAGACATGGCTTGCAAAAAAATGCTCTGCCAAATTTTCCCGCAGGTGTTTCTGTTCCCCGAGACAGCCACGGCAGCATCGGGGGCCCACCACTCTCTGGGGTTAAGGATTATAGTTGTTTCAGTTACAAGACATGAAACAGACCTGTGGTTTCAGGAAATATTAAAGACCTGTGTGCTTGCAGAAAAATGACAGAAACTTTCATCTCTGTTAACCAGCAAAGAGTCCCTTTCTCTAATGGCCTATTAGGAGAGCACGGTGACAAACAGGTCCTCAGAACACTTTGCCGCACGGCCCGGTGTCTGGAAGAAGGCCCATATGCTTCCTGTTCCTTGAGACCACTTCTGTGGTTGCCAGGACCTCCCATTATCAGAAAACGAACCCCAATAGTTTTTTGTTATTTGTTGCATAATCACAGTGAGGGTGTGTGTGTGTGTGTGTGTGTGTGTGTGTGTGTGTGTGTGTGTGTGTTTTAAGCCACATAAAACAGACTTGAAGTTTGGTTTGCTACCGACACCCCCCCCCCCGAGATTCAAGATCCAAATCTTCATCATGCTGCACTACCTTACAATGGGTTTCTAGAAGCACTGTTACTTGGAGGTTGTTACTATTCAATATACCCTTTGTGTAGAATCTACACATCGTCATGTTTTCCACTAAAAACCGCATCTTCCTACTTCATAAATACATCTCTACAGATACTGTATAAATAGGTGTTCATTTAAAAATATGAGAATGGTGGCTATAACTTATTTTTGAGCCATCTTAAAGAACGTTTAAAGAAATGAACGTAATAATACAAGATAGTATAAATTAAAATAAGTAGATGAAGACACCACACAGCCCAGAGTAGAATTAACAGACACGTATTATACCTTCTGCTGTACTAGCTTCCAAGGAGGTTCTGAGCTCTTCACCGTGAGCAGTAATGTGACACTGTGTTCACAGGATGGGAGGACCAGAGCAGGTTGCTTGCCCAGGGCAGAGACCGCTAATTCTACTCAGCTAAACCTAAGGGAAATTTCTTGCTTGGGTCCTCATTAAGAGGCCGCTGTGGAATGCAGTAAGCAACATTCTCAAGGACAATGTTGCACCAACGCCACCAGCAGTGTCCCGGGGCGGTCTCTCCCAGCAGCCCTCAGAGCAGGCTGAGAGCATAAGCCCCCCTCCTTGGCACCGGAACAACTGGATCTGAGCGCAGAGCTCTGCTGCATCACACCTGACCCTGGCACAGGTCTGGGAGGAAGCAGGATGACTGTTCATGATCGTTCTTTAAGCTACAGAAACGCTGTCTTCCAGCAAAGACCTACTTGGGAGCAGGAAGGGCAGAAGGCAGAGCAGATTAGGGGGCAGCGGATGCAGAGGGCCGTTTTAGGGATGTGGACAGCAGGATGTTCTGCTGGAGATGCCCAGGAGGGGCCTGGGAAGGAGATCTGGGCTGGTGATGAGGACAAGACTCTCCAGGGTGAAGGGGAGGTTGAACCCACGGGAGAAGAGCCAACCCAGTGAAGGGGAGGGAGGGGGAACAGAAGGGGTTGAGGACCCATGGATGAGACAGTTGCTCAAGAAGAAAAGGAAGCAGCAGCCCTTCCTTCTTTTTCCATAACAGGCGGAGCGAGGCTCCCAATGTGGCCTCCATACCCGCCATCTCACCCCTGCACCTTTCAAGTGTCTCTTGCGATCTGCCCGTCCTTTCATCCCGTGGACACAAGCCCTGCCTTCTGTGTGGGGAAAATGAATTCAAGACTCAGGGCCTGCAGGACAGCACACCCACTTCCTCCACCTCTGGACTCCTCTGGGCAACTTCTAAATGCCATTTCCCACCCATATGCTCACAGCTTTCCCAGCTGTCTGCTCATGTTCAACTCCACGGGAAACAGAAGAATGAGGTCACATTCGACGGGGGCCGGGGTGTCCCGCTCTCAGGCAGCTGGCTCCGGCTGGCTCCGAGCGGGTCTGAGGCTGCTTCTCCACGCTGTGATGTCATGGCTCTGGGCTTTGAAATGTTCCTTTGTAAACCGGGATCCGGACTACAAATGATTTGCATGTTTACCTTCACAAAGAGTGCTATTTTGGGGACCTATACGCATATACATCCCGAGGGGCGGGTCTTGGCCTAGATGTACATTCGAACTACCATTCGGGAAGCTCTGAAAACAACTACATGGGCTCCGATCTTTGAAGTTCCCACTGAATTGGCCTGTGGGCAGTAGGGCCGGGCTGCTGAGTAGGAATGTCCCAGGTGGTTCTGCCCTATCCTGGTCACTTCCCAATGACAGCCTTCAGCAAGTGGCTGCCTCATGGCTCTGTACATTTTGCGGTATCCATAGAGGCTCTGCGGGCCCCACTCAAACTTCTCCAGGATTTGACATCCTTTGCTTTCAACAGTCCCCCCAAAACAGAGGCCAGGGTCTTTGGCACCCCTTCTCCTGCCCCCCAGGAGCAGTGACAACGGAAAGGGAATGTTCCCTGCCTCTCTTCTCCGTGTGGGGCTCAGGGCATAGTGGTGAGACCACCTTTGTTACAGTGGTCTGAGGCATTAGTGCTGGGGCTGTTACTATCATCAGAGACAACTCTAATTTACCAACGAGTCAACTTGTGGATTCGAAGACAGGGAAATAATAACACCTCTGAGAAATCTAGAGTCCCCGCTGCGGTGTGGCCTGGTGAAAGGATTGTGGTTCTTAAAATAATACTGAACAGAGTAAAAACAGGTAAAGATTCCCAAGCTAAAAACAGTCAACAAAAAATGTGAGAAGATCACAAAAGCAAACCTCCCTCCCTAAAAATGCACTGTTTAAAACCGTCTTTGGGACACCTGGGTGGCTCAGTCAGTTAAGTGTTCGAGTCTTGATTTCAGCTCAGGTCATGATCTTGGGGTTGTGGGATCAAGCCCCACTTGGGCTCTGTGCTAGTGGGGAATCTGCTTGAGGATTTCCCCCTCCCTCCTCCCCAACCCCTGACACTGTGTGCGCTCTCTCCAAAACAAATAAATCGTAAAACAAAAACAGAAACAAAAACGGCCCTTGCCAGTGACAGCATCTATTAACAGCCATTCCCCCCATCAGAGATACATAAAACAACTCATGCTGACTCCCCCACTGTTTTTCAGAGGATACAAATCCTCCCAGTGCCGTTTTTCTAAATTTAGAATGCGAAGTTCACCAGGCACACAGTTTCAGTTAAGATGACATGTGCTTTATGAGAATAACATACAGTCAGCCTCCAGCAAAATCACCCTTTCTTAAAATCAAGACTCATGTTTCCAAGCAGGTCAGCAAACAGGACTTCCAAAAGATGCATCAAGAGAGGGTTGTTTCTGGAACATTCATCTTGGAAGGAAGGCAAATTCCTTGGGGAGAAAATCATAGTTTGTCGGTAGAGGATCTCTGCCTGTGGGGGTAGCCAAGCAAGCCTCTGTCTGCTAAGAAAAGCAAAGAAAGCTTCAACTGGGAAAGTTCTAACCAGGAACTTGGAGTGAGAGCAGAAGGCTTACAAGAACAGTCTGAGCCTTGCTGGCAAGGATCCTGCCCGGATGAACCTTTCACCGATATTCAGGATGATGACTCTTAAATGGGTTAACTCCAACAGGTATGATGATGATTATCAATGACAAACAATAGCAGTATTTTTGGAACACCTACTATGTGTATACTGAGTGCTTTGCTGTACTGAGTCCACAAGCATGAAGTCTTTTTTTTTTAAAGATTTTATTTATTTATTTGACAGAGATCACAAGTAGGCAGAGAGGCAGACAGAGAGAGAGAGACGGGGAAGCCGGTTTCCTGCTGAGCAGAGAGCCCGATGCGGGGCTCGATCCCAGGACCCTGAGATCATGACCTGAGCTGAAGGCAGAGGCTTAACCCACTGAGCCACCGAGGCGCTCCTACAAGCATGAAGTCTTTACAGGAAACCCATAACATGGATACCACTGTTATCTCCAAGTTCCAGAGGAGAAGTCACCTGGGCACTGGAGGCACAGTTAGACGGTGGCCAAGCTGGGATTCAAACCCACCATGTTTGACTCCAGGGCCCAGGCCCTAAACCCCACACATACAGTTTCTCGGAGCCAAGCTACTGAGCGCTATGGATTGTCTGACTTGAATCCTCACGACAACACCTCAAGGAAGGTCCTATCAGCCCCCCTTTAAAGATAAGGACACTGAGAAATAAGTAGTTTGGGGGACTTGCCTAAGGGGACATACTTAGTATATGGCTAAGCTACGCATGTCACTAGACCAAATGTCTCCCCTCACGTGGCAAAAGGTAAGTATCTGACTGAGGTCAAACGAGGGGGGACAAGGGTTATGCTGCAGTGGGGGAACAGAGAGAGGTGGGCTAAAAGGTCCCAGAGGAGCATTCTGCAGACATGAGACCAGGAGGTCACCCCAGGGCTGGCCTGGGTGAGCAAGAGGGACCACTCAAGACATGACAGTGATAAGCCCTGCTCTCAAGAGTTGAAACAGAAAAGATTAAGCACACTTACCATCTCAGAGGCGGCAGGACATCCTGGGAACTGTCCCCTCTACCCTTCCTCCATGGGTCTGATTTTTTGATACTTCCAGATAGACAGTATTATCATGCTCAGCGGTTGGGGCCCAGATGAGCCATAGGGGAGTAGCTGGAGAAGGACCCAGGGCTGGAGAGGGAGGGGGCAACAGAGTCCAGGGCCTACGGCACAGCAAGGGGAGGGACACCTCTGGAGAGGAGCTCCAGGTTAGACTCCGTGCTCAGCAGGGAGTCTGCTTAGGATTCTCTCTCTCTCTCTCTCTCTCTCCCTCTGCCCCTCTGCCAATCTCTCTCTCTCCAATAAATAGATAAACCTTTAAAAATAAAATATCTCTACTCTGAGATGACTGGAGTGCAGCATTCACTAGGCTCTAAGTCATCAACTTCTAGAAAATAAATCAGAATTTTCAGTTTCATGGGGGACTCTGGGTGGGGAATGGCGAGAACACTAACAAATGACCAGATCCTGCTCCATAAATTTTAGATGCAAATCATCCCAAATCAAAGCTCTGAGTTTTGATAAGTTAGTAGTAATTATGAATCACTTCTAGAAGAAAAAAGTTTAGTTTTACCAAAAAATACTTTAAAGACTACAAAGTCTTTAAGTTGGAGGACCTCCTATACTTACTGCCTGAACATGTAAGGATGTTTCCTACCTTTACACCTTTGTGCCGGCCAGTTTCTCTGTCCATAAGGCCTCCATCTCTACCTCCAGAGGCCTAGTAAACTCCTATACATCCCTCAAAACCCAGCCCAGACATCTCCTCTGGGCCACCCTGACACTGTGCATAGATTTATGCTGCATACTTTTCTCCATAATATAACTGCTTATGGTTAGCTTCCCTCACTAGATTTGGAGCTGTGAGGACAAATACCATGTTTCCATGATCTTTGTACTGCCACCATGTAGCACGTGATATGTGCTCATCTATTCACAGACAAATATTTATCGAAAGCCTACCGTATGCTGGGCATAGGTATGCACTCCAAAGAGCCCCACTTGTACAGACCGATGACATCCTCGCAGGGCCAGGGCAATGCAGGACACAGGAAAGTGGCATGGTTTGTAAGATGGAGAAAATTTTTTCAGTACTTCCCCTGTGGAAGTGAGCTGCAGGTGCTTATGAAAAATACACAAACAAGTCCCTAGGTCAACTATGAAGCTTAGAGGGGGGCTGAGCAGATGTCAAACTAGGCAGCGCAAGAAAAGGGGATGGATATTTATTATTATAGCCATAACAGAGTCTGCAGGATGTCCTCCAATATTTATTCTCCCTTTCTTCCCTAGTAATAGAATTCCCCAGGTTTTAGCTGGGCACGTACATACCCAGAATAAAGACTACACTTCCCAGCCTACTGTGTGTGTAGGTGTGGCCATGTGACTAAGTTCTGGCCAACAGAAGAGATGTGGAGTAGTATGTGCAACTTCTGAGAAATATTCGTAACGGGAGAGTACATGCCCTTCATGCTGGCTGGAATGTATGTGTGATGGCTGGAGCTTCAGCAATCATTTGGAATGGTAAGATGATCTTATCTTGGGAGCCAGGCATGAAGTCTCAGGCTGAGGACAACAAAACTCTCCTGCCACTCTCAGACTTCTTTAATGTGAGACAGAAACGGGCTGCTTTAAATCACTGCAGTTATTTTTGTGTTCTATTAGAGTTGAATTTAATGTAATGGGGAATAGGAGAAAGGGGGCAGAGCAAGGGTTGAGCCAGTGAAGCCTATTGAACCTACAGCCAATCCCTTGTTAAAGTCACCTCTCATGATCATCCTAATCTTCAGTAAAGTTAGTCCATTCCTGAAAAGTACAGGCATGCCATGTGGATTTTTGTGGAAACTGGATTTGGGGGCTCCGCTAATGAGGACAGAAACCAAGGCAGCAGGGGAGGGTGTGGAAGTGAGGAGGCAAAGGCATGAAAAATGCCCTGGAAGTCTCTGGAAATCATGGGAGATACCTTCGTGTTTTTAGGGTTTGCATTTTAGAAAGCTTCGTGGGAGTTATTTGGGACTCTGGATTAAGGGCCGGGTAAGGAAAACTGTTTCAGCAGGGGCCAGAGGTCAGAGAGGTCAAGGCTGGCGTAGCTGACAATGGAGGTGGGTGGGGTAAGGGCCCGACTGCGAGATAAGCAGAGGCCAGGTCAAAACTGAGGGAGTTCATCCTAATGGCCACGAAGAGAGAGTCCCTGCGGGTTTAATCTGAGGAGTCTGAGGTTGGTGGAGATTGGCCGATCACGGAGCCACCAGCATAAAGCAGGGAGCTCCCTTTCTGAGCCACCGTCACAATCCAAGCAAGAGGGAATGGCAGCTTCTCCCAGAGGACCGGAAGTGGAGCAGCCTTTGAGTGAGACCAGAGAGCAGAATAAACACTTGAGGGAGGAAGATGAAGGGAACTCAGGGAGCTCGAGGCAGTCGAGCCGTTTCTGCCTCAGGGCCAGAGAATGGACGTCTGAAAGATAAGGGACATGACCTTTTGTGACCTCTGAGGGCCTTAAATTGAAGGGCTGGGGGGGGGGGGGCAGCTGGCAGTGAGGGTCTACAGCACATCCAAGTCCGACCCCATTCCCCTGGTCCACCTTTTCCTTTCCAGGCCTCTATTCCCCTATGTCTAAATAGGAGACGAGAAGAGAAGGAAGAAGAAGAAGAAATGGTCTTAAAATTCTCAAAGAAGGGTAGGTCAGGTCCTCTTCCCTGCACCAACTTCAGCCTGAGCCCTGCTTTCTGGACCTTCCACTCTGCCATTGCAGGAAACAAGCACCTACCCCCCCTCCACCCCCAACAGAATGGCTAACAAACACTGTGAATAGGCTTTCTCATATTGGCCACTATTTTAAAACTAAGAAGTGACCAAAGCATTCTTTCCAGCTCCCTTCCCACTCCATCTGATACCATATGCTTTACAAATAAGCAAGCAACAAAGCCAGTTTGGGGAAATCACCCATTAGGTTCGGCTTTTCCCAACAGGGGAGAGGCAGCCAGACAATGTAACTGATGAAGTTTGATTTATATGTAGGTAACTTGGGTCTCGGGGATAAAAAGTCTGTGCAAATACAAATCTTAAATTTAAATGCACGTCACCCAGATTTTAAATAATGAGTCCCCGTTCCTTTGGGCTCATTAAGTCTGAAGCCAAGGAGGGAGGCCAGGGAGAAAACCAGGCATAAATCTATCATTTAGTTTTATAATGTAGAAAGGACTTGAAACTCCCCAAAAGGTAGCAGGAACAGCTTTTAAATCCTGCCTTTTTTCTGCCCCTGTCCACCCCTCACAACCACCCTCATTAACTGCGGCACAATTGTCAGCTGCGGAATCGCTGCCAAGAGGCAGTAGGAGCCTGAACAGCCAAGTTCAAAGAGGGCTCATTTGTTTTTAACTATTATGTAATGACGAGCAGTCACACTGCACATCCTGTGAGCGACCCCACTTCAAGTAATAAAAACCTTGTTTTCTTCAAAGTGGATTGCAAGAAGAGATTAGTACATTTGCAAATGTGTATAAACGGGGCTCCTTTAGTAAGGAATTTCAGTGGCTAAAAGCTCAGATTTCCTAAGGGTTTAGGGGGAGAGCCTGGAGCTTGAGTTGTATGACGAGTCACCCACCCACCAAGGAAAAAATGACTCAGGTGAAGGCCACACGCAAGTACGCATTTTACCTAATTCAGAAAGCTTTTTTTTTTTTTTTTGGAAGATTTTATTTATTTGACACAGAGAGAGAGAGAGAGAACAAGAACGAATGGGGGAGTGGCAGGCAGAGGGAGAAGCAGGCTCCCCACTGAGCAGGGAGCCCCATGCATGGCTCAATGCCAGCAGGCTGGGAAGACGCTTAACCAACTGAGCCACCCCGGAGTCCCTAATTCAGAAAGTTTTAAATGTTCATTTTCACTTGCCATTCAGGATACCTAAACTGACTTTTAAAATGCATTATGTTGGGGTGCCTGGGTGGCTCAGTGGATTAAGCCTCTGCCTTTGGCTCAGATCATGATCTTAGAGTCCTGGGATGGAGCCCGGCATCAGGCTCTCTGCTCAGCGGGAAGCCTGCTTCACCCTCTCTCTCTGCCTGCCTCTCTGCCTCCTTGTGATCTCTCTCTCTGTCAAATAAATAAATAAAATCTTTTTTAAAAAATGCATTATGTTCACTCTCCTATGAAGGGAATTAAAGAGGTGAAGATTTCATCTCTTACTTCATTTTAAGGTTATAGTTTTGGAAGACCGTGGAACTGATGGGAAATTGGTAGGAGGCTACTACCTACGTGGGGCTCACAAATGAGAACTCCATGAATTCCTTGGTAGAAACAGTGTCTATCTCACTCCTGAAAGAAAACACAGGGGATAAGCTCCTAGACATCAGCCTTGGTGATGATTTTTTGGATTTGATGCTAAGAGTAAAGAGGAAAGGAGAGGAGGGAGGAGGAGAGGAAAGGGAAGAAAAAGAGAGAGAGTAAGGGGGGAGAGTAGGAAAGAAAAAAACAAAGGGACCACACCAAACCAAAAAGTTTCTGCACATCAAAGGGACCATCAACGCAATGAAAAGGCAATTTGTAGAATAGGAGAAAATATTTGCAAGTCATCCATCTGAGAAGTGGTTAATCGCTAAAATATATAACGAACGCATACAACTCGATAGCACATAAGTAATCAGATTTAAAAATGGACAGAGGAACCGAATACACATTTTTTTTCCAAAGAAGACATAAAAATGGCCAACAAGTATGTGAAAAGATGTACAGCATTACTCACAATCAGGGAATCACAGACCAAAACCATAATAAGATACCGCCTCACACCTGTTAGAATGGCTGTCATCAAAAAGACAAGAGATAAGTGTTGGTGAAGATGTGGAGAAAAGGGAATCCTTGTGTGCTGTTGGTGGGAATCAGTAAACTGGTGCAGCCACTGTGGGAAACAGTATGGAGGTTCCTGAAAAAACTAAAAAGACTGCCATATGATTCAGCAGTTCCCCTCTGGGTATCTATCCAAAGGAAATGAAATCAAAATCTCAAAGAGACTCCCATGTTCATGGCAGCATTATTTACAATAGCCAAGACATAGAGACATCGATGGATAAATGGCTGAAGAAAACTTTGTATATATATGTGTGTGTATACACACACACACACACACACACAGACAGACACACACACAGAGGAATATTATTCAGTCATAAAAAAGATTGTGTCAATATTGTTGGTACTTGAGGGCATTGTGCTAAGTGAGATGTCAGATAAAGAAAAACAAATACTACATGCTCTCACTTATCTGTGGAAACTAAAAACAAAAAACTGAAGTCACAGAAACAGAATAGATGGGTAGTTGTCACAAGTAAGGGGGTAGATGATGGGGGAAAGGGGTAAAGGTGGTCAAGGTTACAAACTTCAATTGAAAGATCAGTAAATTCTGGAGATGTAACATACAGCAGGATGACGACAGTCAACCACATGGGACTGTACATTTGAAAGTTGTTAAGAGAAAAGATCCTAAAAGTTCTCATCACAAGAAAAAAGTTTTAACTACATGAGATGATAGATGTTAACTAAACTTACTGTGATAATCATTTAACAACATATACATATACTAAGTCGTTATGTTATACACTATAAACTAATGCACTGCTTTATGTTAATTATACCTCAATAAAACTTGGGAAGAAAAAACTCTTAAAAAAGAAGAAAAGAGAAAAAGAAACAGGGTATAATTCCCAAAGTGGAGAAAAACATGGCAGAGGAATTTCTGATCGTAGAGAGTTTTAAGTCAGCTTTAGAGAGGGGCATGTTCAGATATGAGCTATGACTATACTAGAAAACAAGAAGTATGTCCCAGTCACATAATGGGGAAAAGTACCAAAGCTCTGTATTTTCCATGAAAAAATTAGGATAAGCGGATCGAGTGTGCTGCTGATAACCAAAGGCGCCTGCAAACCAAGAGACACACTGTGGGTCACACAGTTACCTTGAATTGTGACCCTTGACGTGAGTACTATTTCATTGGTATCACCAAAAACGAGAGTTAGACTCAAAACCACAAATTAGGGGGGGAAAATGTGTAAGTCAGGGCAGGAAGCCAAAAAGAACAAAGAAATCACAGGCCCTAATACTTAAGGCTGGATGACTAGGATGGGGGGAACTGGCATGAGTCCATGGGGTTTCCTAAGGTGGAGTGAAACTGACAAGGATGGCTAGTTATAGATCCATATCTGGGTCAGTTTGGATGGTTGTGCAGGTGCATTAAGAAGTACCGACGTGGCAAGGACAGGTCTGTTGTGCAGGTGCATTAAGAAGTACCGACGTGGCAAGGACAGGTCTTGCCCAAGAACTTACACTAAATCCTCAAATATTAGGTGATTTGGATTATGAAAATCCAAGAATCTGAGGCCCGAAGCACAGAAGAGAACAGACAAATGAGGTTAAAAGGGGGTGATGAGCTGAAACCAGGATAGCAAAAGATCAGCTGATTAGGAGTTAAGAGGCTTGGGTTCTAAACAGGTTTGTAATTCTTGGTCCCCTGGTCTTAAAGGGTCAGGACAAGGGGGTCAATAAGTAGATATATGTCTTCATGAATCTGCCAGTCCCTTACACTGACTCAGGAGTTTGCTGGTGAGGGAGCACAAGCAGAGGACAAACCAGTTCCCATTTTGCCCCATTCGCTTTCTTCCTGTGGAGTGAGAAGCTGGTCCCTGTAACTGACAACTGTGAATGTCAGCGGCCCAGAATGTATTGATTAATCAAGGCATTTGGCAACATCTCTCAGGAAATTCTTGTGGACAAGATGGAGAAATGCAGACCAGATGACAGTATAATTTGGGCAACTCATAGTTGGCTAGAAACCTATTCCCCAACAGTGCTGATGGAAGGGGGAAGGGAGGTGCTAGTGACCTGCCAAATGGCTCTGTCACTGGTCCTACTCTACTCCTCATTACTCGGAGTGCCCGAGATACAAAGATAGAAAGAATGCTCTCCAAACCCGCAGATGACATAAAGCTTCAAGAAATACCCAAAACAATGAAATCAAGATTTAAGAGCTAGCAAATATCAAAATGACATCAATGGGCTGGAAAAAATGAGTTGGATCCACAAGGTGGAATTAGATAGAGATAAATGTGAAGTCTTTCATTTAGGTTCAAAAAATCAGTTGCATGAAGACAGGGTTGGGAAGACCTGAACTGAGACCAGTTCCCCTCAACAAAAACTGATAATCTTAGTTGATCATAGCCAAAATAATCCAATAGTTTGACATAGCCATAAAAAAAAGCTAATATAATCTTTAGTTACATCAGTAGAAATACAACCTCCAAATTAATTGGAAGAAACAGTCCCATTCGACTCTGTCCTGCACCGACATCTGGACTGGCCCGGTGCCTTGCCCATAGACAGCATTCAACAAATACTTGTCACACAAATGAATGGATACCACATTTTCAGATGGACCTTGAAACCAAGATGGTAAGGGATTTGGAGACTGTTCTCAGAAGAGAAGGCTGAACAAACAGGGAAATGTTTAACCTGGAAGAGACTAAGGAGACCCACATGAGAGCGGTTTTCAACTATTTGAAAGAATTTCACGTTTGGTTTTGCTCCAGAGGGGGAAAAATTGAAGGTCAATGGTTAGAAGATACATAGAGATAAAACTTGGCTCAAGTAGAAAACGAGAACTCTCAGACAATCAAAGGTAGTGGAGCTTTTTCTCCACTTTTTCTCCATGAGAAAAGCCTTTTCTCATTGGCCTAATCATCTATCACATATTTAGTATTTCGGGATACATACCCTTGTACATTGGAGGTTAGGTCTGGAAGGTCTCTCAGATCTCTTCCGACTATAAGGATATAAGAGATATGATTCTTTACTGCTGCTGGTCTTATTTCTTTAGCTCCCAATGAGCTTCCAACTCATTGGAGTTGGCTTGCCAACACCCAAGTTTTGTGCCAGGCAATCTTGGCTATGGATTTCAAAGCAACAGCTAACAAAAGAACCTGGCCTGTGCCCTACATGGCAATCCATGAAATGGTAACTTTGTGAAAAGAGGTTCAGTTTTGATTTGTTTGTTTGACTTTTCTCAATGCAAACAAGAGGGAAGAAAAGGAACCTGACAGTGCCCATATGGCTTCATCATGGTGGAAGAAAATCCTGCTTGGAAATTGTGATCAAAGGTGGACTCTGACCTTGACTTTTCTGGCCTGTATTTTTGTTTCTTAACAAACATCAAATGAGATGTTTGGAAGTCAGTACCTCTTTTAATAGGACTCAATAAAATATTGATATTGTTCAATGTATTTAATACTGATGGAACCTACAGATCCCAAGAGCACCTTTTGGTTCTTTATTTGAAACAGCACTGTGGGAATTTTCCATGAAAGGGGACTGAAAGTTCTGAAAGGCTCGAGGGAAGGTGGTAGCCCACCTCTAACATGGCCTCCAATAATCCTGGCCTACTGGTACTCAGGCCTTTCTGTAGTTCCCTCACACATGGAATAAGGCTAACCTGTGGAACCAACAAGATGGTGAAGATGTCAAGCTGTGCTTTTGAGCTTTGGTCATAGAACTCATTAGGGCTTCTCCTTTGGGCTTTCTTGAATCATCTGGGAAAGCCAGCCGCCATATTGTAAAAACAACAGATAGAGGCAGAGTCAGTGAAGAACTGAGCTGTGTGAGTGAGCTGTCTTGGAAGCAGATCATCTGGCCCCAGTCAAGTCTTTACATGATAGCAAAGCTAGCTAACATCCTGACTGTCATCTCCTGAGAGTCCCCAAGTCAGAAGCACCCAGTTGAGCAGCTTCTGAATTCCTGACCCACAGAAACTCTATGGGACAATAAATTTTATTATTGTTTTTAGGTCACTAAGTTTTGAAGTAATTTGTTACACAGCAAGAGATAACTAACACAGGGGAGTTAACACAGATCTGCAATTAATACAACTCAGCTACTCTTTGTCGTACTTAAATAACAGTGAGAGACCTCACTAAGGGGACCAAACATGGACAAAATGAGTACATAGGAAAGCCATACAGAAAACATAGATGTCATTTGTCTTTCCAGGACCAAATCCACCACACAGTGAATGATTAGATAAGCATCTCTAGCAAACTGTTCTCTGGTAATTTCCAGCCCTGCCTAGCTGGGTGGCAATGACTAGACACCACCAAGGAAAAATGACCTTGGCCTTAAACACTAAAGGTGGCTGAACTGTGCTCAAAGAGGGAACATTCATCATTGTCATAAGGTAGCTTTTTCTATTTTCACTAAAGGAACAGCCACAGCCCTGTGAGAGAAAGGCCAGAACTCAGAGAATAAAAAGTCTCTGAAGACTTTAAATGATCCAGGATAAATCAGCTCCCATAGAGTCACCGGCATTGCTGTCAGAGTCGGATGTGAGCTCAGAATCTGAGGACCCTACACCAAGCTGTTTCCACAGTGTGCAAATACGTCCACGTGCCATCCAGCCCTGCTGGTAGGCATAATAAATCCAGTGGGTAGTGTATTCTGATCCATTAATTTGGGGAGAACAGTCATGATACTTAAGAGCCTTTTAATATGCCATTTAATCTATTCTTGGGGTTATCTGGGGTCAGTGGCATGCTTAAAAAAATAGGAAACATGTATCTCTTTTTCCTCCTTGATTATCTATATTTATTTTTTTAAATGCTGGTAAGTGATTTATTTCTTCAGTTAGCATGAGTCGGCTCAGAACTACTACTGGCCCGGAGTTTCGACCTCTTCGCTCTTCTCTTTACGGAATCCTTTGCAAATGTGCTCAAGAAAGAAAATTACCATCGGTATCATGGGCCAGAGAAACACTAAAAAAGGATCATGGCACTTCTTATAAGAGAGATATCAGTTGGCCAGAGGTAGAAACTTGGAGGGAAGCCCAGAGGTAGGCAGTGCTGGTCACTCTGGGGCTACAAAAGTTAAGGTTGAGGGGTGCTTGGGTGGCTCAGGAGGTTAAGTGTCCAACTCTTGATTTTGGCTCAGGTCATGATCTCATGGGTTGTGAGATCGAGCCCCACATCAGGGTCCACACTCAGCAGGGAGTCTGCTTGAGATTCTCTCCCTCTGCCCCTCCCCCCACTTATGTGTGTGTGCATGCACACACTTGCTCTCTCTCTCAAATAAATAAATAAATCTTTAAAAAAAAAAAAGAAAAAAGGGTATGGTGGCAGAGGACAAGGTATAGATCCAGGCTGTGTTAGACTGACTACGTGGCCTTTAAGAACCTACTCCAAAAAGATAAAAAAGCGTAAAGCTTACTGGCCTAAATATGTCTCCAGAATTCACCCATCCACCTGCCAGTCTCTGGTTCACAGTAACACAATGGGCTATCCTCTCACAAACTTTAAATGTTATTCTGAAATAGCATTAGTTACTATGTAACTCCCTAGTTTATATATAACTCCCTGGTTTATATATATTGGGAGTTCATAACTCCCTAGAATGAATATATATATATATAATAAATTATAATATTATTATAAATTATAAATTAGAAGTGAATATATATATATTCGCTTCTAATTTACATTTATATTTTGTCGTAGTTCAAGGATTAGGCGTGATTTTCATTTTGAGGGCACACGTGTGTCTTTTCAAATTTTTCAAATGAGAAAGAAACCTATGGGGCACCTGGGTGGCTCAGTGGGTTAAAGCCTCTGCCTTCAGCTCAGGTCATGATCTCAGGGTCCTGGGATCAAGCCCCGAGTCAGGCTCTCTGCTCAGCAGGGAGCCTGCTTTCCCCTCTCTCTCTGCCTGCCTCTCTGCCTGCTTGTGATCTCTGTCTGTCAAATAAATACACTGAAAAATCTTTAAAAAAAAAAAATCTTAATAAGTCTTGTTTCATATAGTCTATCAAATGCAGGAGATACAACTTTTTGAAGAAAACTTGCAGAAGAAATAACGCAGTCCACTTTGAGTCAAGCCAGGTGAGCAAACCAAAAGTTCACCTGGAACAGCGCTGAACGCTCTGCTGAGTGACCAGCCCAGAAGCATGGGGACCAGACAGCGAGCAAGAGACAAGGAAAGAGCCTGCCCGCCCACCGCTCAAGACCTGAAGAGTACCAACAGAGATGTAGTTAGGAACCACGAGAAAGCTGTCTCAACAATCCCTGGTCAATCTTTTGAATATAATTTTCAAATGAAATACAAAACCCTAACGGCAGTGAGGTGAGGATTCCAGTCGAGAAGGGCTCATCCTGTCTATGGCCATACCACCCTGAACGCGCCCGATCTCCTCTGATCTCGGAAGCTAAGCAGGGTCGGGCCTGGTTAGTACTTGGATGGGAGAAGGGCTCATCCGAGCCTCCAGCAAACGACAGATCTGGGGACTGGGCCGCCTACACCGAGTACCACTCGGTACTAAAAGTAGTAAAAGGTAGAGCCAAGGCTGTTCGGAAGTGTCTCTTAAAAAGGTCTGTGTAGAGCAGTAAAACATAAGGTGGAAGAAACCTCATAGGATAAAAATGACTCTCTAGAATAACATAAACGCCTTGAACAGTTTTTCCAACAACGTGTAAGGATGAACAGAATATTTTCATCACTGCTATTTCTCTTTTAGAAAGTCCTAGGATGGGGGGGTGCCTGGGTGGCTCAGTGGGTTAAGGCCTCTGCCTTCAGCTCAGGTCATGATCCCAGGGTCCTGGGATCGAGCCCTGCGGGCTCTCTGCTCGGCAGGGAGCCTGCTTCCCTTCCTCTCTCTCTGCCTACTTGTGATCTCCGTCTGTCAAATAAACAAAATCTTAAAAAAAAAAAAAAAAGAAAAGAAAGTTCTAGGATGTCTAGTGTTTTGAAACATGACAGTTACGTGATCAGCTAACGTCTGCATCATGGAGGAGCCTGGGTGGCTCAGTGGGGTTAAGTGTCTATGACTCTTGATTTCTGCTCAGGTCACAATCTCAGGGTCATGAGATTGAGCCCCACGTCGGGCTTCGCACTGGGTGTGGAACCGGCTTAAGATTCTCTCTCCCTCTGCCCCTTTCTGTACATTCATGCTCTCTCTCTCTAAAAATAAATAAATAAATCTTGATATTTAAAAAAAAAAAGCCATTTGCATCATGTGT
The DNA here is from genome assembly GCF_922984935.1 of Meles meles. Taxonomy (NCBI): domain Eukaryota; kingdom Metazoa; phylum Chordata; class Mammalia; order Carnivora; family Mustelidae; genus Meles; species Meles meles. Next base: position 38,213,963 of record NC_060071.1, on the reverse strand, counting down.
TCTAGTTCATGAAGGGCCACTGGTACTTTACTTTGAGCTTAGGAGCCACCCTGAGAGGTAGGTGTAATATTTTGTAGGCGAGGAAATAGGTGTGTATTTACTGAGTGCCTAACAGGTATGTTCGACTTTACCAAAGACTAATATTCCATCACAGGCAGTCCTAATGAAGTCCTGTTTTTTAAATTTATTACCCTCATTCTCATTTTACAAATATGAGCACTAAAGTTTAGAAAGGGAGTTATACTGCCTATGATAATATTGCTGTAAATACTCAAAAAAACAAACACAACGAAATGTAAAATATTAACCTTCTGACTCAAAACTCTAGGCTCTTTCCACTATATAACAGTATATATACAAGTTAAATTTCCATGTGTATTCGTATCATAAAATCCTTGTTCAAAGCCTACACGAGCTGGGGCAAGTCAATGAATTTCTCTGAGCAACAGTTTTATCATCTGTGAAAGAGAAATACTGATTAAAATTATAATAATTTACCCGTGGTCATTAAAACATTAAACTAATGCCTATACAGAGATTTATTATAACAAAATTAGATTTTCACAGCATTAGGTCACTTTTGAGCATTCATCCCAGAACTGGAAAAAACCAGAAATCCTCTGGTAAAGGATTCGGGTAACTGCAGACACGGGAGAACCCCTCAGCTCATTTGTTCATTCAATGCCTGGGTGTCAGGCACCATAACGGCTAGGGAGTCCAATGGGGCAAAGACCCTACACACAAGGGCTCATGTTCTGGCAGGGGTGACCGGCCATAAACAGAGACATAAATAAGTACTGTCATCTCGGGTTAACAGGGCTATGGGGAAGATGAGGCAGTAAGAGGGAGCGCAGTATGGCAGGGGAGGGCGTGTAGGACGAGGCTGGCGAGAGGACACTAGAGAAGAGTGCGAAAACACGAAGGACTGAGCCGTGCAAACACCACAGGGTCAAGTGCTTTAGGCAGGTGTCCCGGCAAGCGTCCAGCCCCTGAGCTGGTCAATGCTTGGCAAGACCCCAGAGCAAGAAGGCAGAGGTGGTGGACACTACGCGAGAGCAGGTTAGAGGAGGATGAAGCAGGGGCTGGGGGCAGACTACAGATCACCCCGTGGTCCACAGCTGGGAGTCTGCATTTTCTTCCAAGTGATGAATCTCCACTTCCTAACCCCAGACTGAATGCACAGGTTGGAAACACAGACACACTGTCTTTCCCAGACCAGCTCCTGTAGAGGCCGAGATGGAATTCCACACACCCCCAGCCTTCAACCTTGTCCAAAGGATATCCATGAGAATCTCTCCTCATCCACTACGGTCTTGCCTCCCCATTCCACCCCAACACCCTTTCAATTTCTAATTACGGCTTGTTGAGCAGGAAGCAAATATTAGGAAAGCGTGCAGCCTCTGGATGGGGCTCCTGGACCCAGCAGGCCCTCAGCCACCGACTGGGCACAACTCCTCATAGGCTTCAGGTTCCCTGGGCATGAACTGAGCATTCTGATTGAACTTGCTTGGCCATGAGCTTCAGGAGAGCCCCTGGCCCACCTCCACTGTGCACGCCACAACTCTATTCCTTTCTGGGTCCACAAGTATGATCCTCTCAGCATTTCCCCTACCTTACTGACACTGTAAGGCAGCTCCTTTTGGCTACTGGCAAAAAAAAAAAAAAAAAAAAAAAAGTCCTCTCTGGAAATGGAAGAAATTACGTATGAGAAAGAAATGCATGAGATTGCCTTAAAGTCGGAGCTGAAAGGGAATACACAGGCTGGCAAATACATGGATAAACATGGCATACTGCCTTGGCACTCCCTGGGTGCTTAACTGGGGATATTTTCATCTATTTATTTAAGTAATCCAAAAGTAAACCACGAGAGGAAAAGAGAGGAAGAGAAACGTTCTTTCCTCATACCCAAACCAAACACCACAAAATAACACTGCCATTCATTCGAAGGGATTCTAATTAAGGGAGGGAGAAAGCCTGACCTTGTTTACAAAAGGGGCCCAGTCTCAAAAGTCAGTGGGTCAAACTGGGCTGAGCCTGACCCTTGACTCTCTGGCAGGCTCAGAAGGAGAGAAAACTGACCTCCGTGGGCCAGGGCAGGCCTCCGGAGCCTTCAGAGCTCCCGAGAAACAATAGAACCTACGAGTATTGTCGGGAAAAGCACAAAGGACCGCGGTCCCCAGTCCCTCTTGCTCCATCCGCGGCCACCCGGAGGCTGAAGAGGGCAATTTTGTCTCTGACACCTCCCACCTCCCTTTCAGCATCTACTGTGACAAATTTCTGCCCCCTTCCTCGGTCCTCCTCATTCCTCTCCCCTACCTCTCAACCAAATTGGCGTTCATCTGGAACGGATTACCTCCAACAGTTCACTTTCACACTAGGCCCCGGTGTCGTGCCGCCAGGGGAGAACAACATTTTATTACAGGCCAATTCCTCAGGTCAAAGGAACGAACGCCTCATGCTGGACATGCTGATGGCATATGGACCCGCGTGAAGGGCCAAGCTGCCCTGGGGGGGTGAACGACGGCTGCTTGAGAGAGGAGTCTCCCCCATCCACGGACTAGCCCGGACAACGGGAGAGCTGGGGGGTGGGAGAATATGATAAAGGATGCTATACCTCCACGTGCCTGTCTTCAAACCCTGCCCACCCACCACACCTCCAGTTCAGTGGAGGGTCTGAGCAAAGCCCCCCAGCTTCCCAGGAAGCACAGCTGTGAGAGGAGAGCTGTAGCAACCCCTTCCAACCAGTCCGATGCCCTAGGCCCTCCTGATTCAGTCGCTGCGAGGCCCGCGCTGCGCTGCATCATCCGTGAAACCTTCCAGCTCAGAGAGGCCCAAGGGTTTGGTGCAGGGCCAGGGCATTTGGGGAGGAGGCAGTGCACAGTTCTGCCTTCTGCTGGTTGCTACCCGCCCTGCCCACAGACCTCCAACAAAGGCTGCCCTGACCCACAGAAACCATCCAGGAACTTACTGATGGGAGAAAACCAAGCCCCACAGGATCGGCAGGAGAGGAAGCTATTTTTGGATGGCAAAGGTGAGGATGGAAGGCAGAGGGAGCTTCCCTGGCCCTCAAACCAGAGAAGATTCTGGCTTTGGAAGGCGAGTGTCCTCCTCCTCCCGCCTTGATCCCATCCACTGAGCCCTGGAGTTTTTACTGACGCAGTCAGTTGAGCATGTCTTGGTAATCCATGCTTGTTAATTTTGGTCCTCTTTGGAATGACCTTCATGTCAGGGAGAGATGATTGGGGGGGGGGAGGGCAGAGGGAGGGGACTGGGCTGCCAACATTGCACTGAGAAAGCCTTCTTTTCAATTACCTTCCCGACCATTTAGAATGAATTTTAACGGGCTAGGCTTTTCCTGGGACATTTTTTCTTTGAACTCCCAGACTTCCCTTCATTGCAAGTTGCCATAATATGAACCAGATTTTTTTTCTTCCTCTTGTTTGCTTAAAAGGCGTTAACTATAAATTAGAGTATCTCAAGAGTGAGGTACACAGCTGGGAGAAGGGCCAGGCCGTCTCTCTTTCTTTGGCAGCCTGGCTCCAAGACCCAGGCCAGGGATGATCCCGCCCTTCTCAAAGCTATCCGGTTACAGCGATGTACAGAAACAGCCTTGTCTGACTTAAACATCAAGTCCTATTCCTTTTTTTTTTTTTTTTTTTTCATTTCTTTCCTAGAGGAAAGGGAAGAGTGGTTTTAAGTGGACATTTATCCTGATTCATTTCCATGCGGTGTTTCCATTCTAAAGGTATTCACCTGGTGCGGGCAGCAAGGCTCATCTACATTCAATATCATACACTCTGATGCCTGGAGTTCCTCGCCTCTGGGAGCTCCCAGTCCTGGCCATGACGGTCACTCTGCAAGAAGGCAATGACCACCACACTGGATTTTTTTTTTTTTAACCGTACTATCCATTAGATTCCCATCAGAGAATCTTCACAACTGCACTTACCCCCTTTCCTCCAGATCCGAATGCCATGCCTCTAGGGGACAAAGCCACCAAGAAGCAGACAACCATTTCTGGGTGATTTGGTTTTTAGGACATTCAAGTTCAAACCAAACAAGCTTTGGTTTTTAGAACACTCAAGTTCACAGCTGTTATTCAATGTCAGAATTCAGGAAACATTCACTGAGTACAAATTGTTTGCCAGGAACAAACTCAACAATTTCACATCTGTTCATGCCAGCAGTATATTACTCATTTGTGGTAGGCAACACCGCATTGGTCCATGGCCCTCCATCCATTGAGATGGCGAAGTACAAAGGAGACAGAAGGGCAGTTCTGAAGCTCATCTTAGACAGGAGAGTCTCACTTGCAAGAAGGAGGTGCCTCAGAGTCCAAAAGTTTGGATTTGAATTCCAAAAGGGCTCAGCCTACAAGATCACCCAAAGTTGGGGGCTGAGCACAGGGTGTGTCTGAAAATGAGAGGCAAGCTCTCATATGGGGCAGTGTCTTGCCACAAGGGGACGGGGGTGTCATTGCTTAGGGTATGCAACAAAATACCACAGATGGAGTGGCTTAAACAACAGACATTTATTTTCTCACAGTTCTGGAGGTTAGAAATTCAAGACCAAGGGGCACCTGGGTGCCTCGGTCATTAAGCATCTGCCTTCTGCTCAGGTCATGATCCCAGGGTCCTGGGATCAAGCCCCGCATCAGGCTCCCTACTCAGCGGGAAGCCTGCTTCTCCTTCTCCCACAGTCCCTGCTTGTGTTTCCTCTCTTGCTGTGTCTCTCTGTCAAATAAATAAATAAAATCTTTTAAAAAGAAAGGAAGGAAGGAAGAAAGAAAGAAATCCAAGACCAGGGTCTCCCAGAGTCGGTTTCTGGGGAGGACCCTCTTCCGGGCTTCCAGTGTCTTCTTGCTGTGTCCTCACAGGGCCTTTCCTCCGTGGGTCTGTGTGGAGAGAGAGTGAGCCAGCTATCTGGTATCTTCTCTCATAAGGGAGCCCATCATGAGGCTCCCACCCTGTCCCCTAAGGGCAAGTGAGGCCTGGTGAACAGCGAGAGCTCAGTGACCAGCAAAGTCCTGTCCCCACACACTCCCATTTGCAGCTGTTCCATTTGTACCTGTGACACCATGCCAGGTGTTACGAGAGTCCCTGTTTCCACTTGCAGGTGGGAAAACAGAAGCTCAGAGAGTGACAGCAATGTCTACGGGCACGCCACTCGTAAGGGATGAAAGCTGGACGTGAACTTGGATGTAGTTAACTACAATGTGTGTAGTTGTTAACTACAATGATGCCACCTGACCTGGTTTAAGGAGAAGCAACAGATGGGCTATCTCCTCGGGTTCTCAAACCCACACTGCGGGACCCGTATACCTGCCTAACACCAAGACCCTCCACTCTTTGGCTCTTCTTTTGATTCCATCCGGGTTTGTACCCCCTACCTCCTTAGGGTCATCGTGTCCAGCCTGGTCAGTCATTCAGCATCAGAGCCCTGATCCATCTCTTTGCATTGCTATGGCTTTAATGCGGGGCAGTTTTCATCCAACTTTTGAACCCAAATGGGTTTCCCTCAGTATCTACGAAGCCTAGTATGCATCTATGGTGAAAGTTACACAGAGAACGAGGCATTGACTTTGACCAGCAAAGCCTACCCATACCCTTGGATGATAACCTACCTTTCATTTTCTTTTCTTTTTTTTTTTTTAAAGATTTTATTTATTTATCTGACAGACAGAGATCACAAGGAGGCAGAGGCAGGCAGAGAGAGAGAGAGGAGGAAGCAGGCTCCCTTGCTGAGCAGAGAGCCCGATGTGGGGCTTGATCCCAGTACCCTGGGATCATGACCCGAGCTGAAGGCAGAGGCTTTAACCCGCTGAGCCACCCAGGCGCCCCTACCTTTCATTTTCTGATAGGAGTTAGGGGTTGGAATTTTGGGTGCAAGTCAAGTCCCCCTTAATTAAATCTATTTATTCCTAAAATGCTATTTTAACTTGAACCTAGTAATAGGTTTCACTGTCAAATTTTACTGATTTTGCTCGTCACAACTCAAGTTATGAAATATCTGTATAGCCTGAGAACAACTGATAAACCTCACTGTCCTTTGTGACTTTCATGAGTGTGCGTTAATGGCAGTAATAAGAGCTCGTTTTCTGGAGCATTTACAGAAGAGGCAGGTACTGTGCTTGGTGACTGACACAGAATTAACTCCCTCAAGCCTCACAGTGACTCCGGGAAGTGGCTCTGCTTCTCTGGAGCGCGGAGGTGCTAAGGGATTGACTCAAAGCCACACAGTCGTATGTGACGGAACCTCAGACTAGAAACCCAGGTCCCTCTAACTCCAAGGCTCTGTTCTTCACCTCTCTACTGTACTGCCACGTGAAAACTGTGTCCCATATTCTTCGGGATAACTTGGTCAGTCAGGAGAACAAGAGTTTGACGCCAGTGATGTTGAAGGGTAACTGTAGAGATGCTTATATCCGTCTCTTCTGTGATGGTCATCTTGGATCTGGGTCCCCTTGGGAACACCCGGGGTCCTGGGGAGTGGGGGGGGAAGGTAGTGCTAAGGCTGCCCGTGAGTCAGCCAGGCACACCCAGGTAAAACCAGCCGGTCTCCCTCCAGGTCTGCCTGCTGTGGTCGCCCCAGCAGAGTCCTGCGACTGGAAGCATGAACAGAAGGCAAGCAGCTTTCTGTGTAATCGTCCGATGTGTTTACAGCCAGTCCCTGGTTTTCACCACCTCTCCTTTAACCAGTCCATTCCCCCAGCCACGCCTGAAAGCCATCTATATTTAACTTTTCACCACCTTGATTCAAGAATTTGTCAGTTTCTACCGGGTGGTTAGTATTACCAGGCAACCGTTTCCAATCAGTGTACCGGCGCCATCTAGGCGTGAATGGCGGTAACTGCAGGCTACCCAGGAGCGTGGGCCCCTGCTGGGTTCTTCCCTCCATCTTTCTAGAAGCCCTTGCAGAGGAAGCCGGAAGGACCGCATGAAGACCCTCACAACATGACTTTACACTGGGCATGGTATCCAGAAAATCATGCAAATGTTTCAACTTTTGCAGACTTTGATGTATGACTGGAACAAGAAGTTAGTAAATCTATTACCTCAAGATCATAGGCACTGAAATCACACTACATGTCCAGCACATTAAGGGAGTTAAAACTGAGATAAGGAGGGGCGCCTGGGTGGCTCAATGGGTTAAGCCTCCGCCTTCGGCTCAGGTCATGGTCTCAGGGTCCTGGGATCAAGCCCTGCATTGGGTTCTCTGCTCAGCAGGAGCCTGCTTCCTCCTCTCTCTCTGCCTGCCTCTCTGCCTACTTGTGATCTCTGTCTGTCAAATAAATAAATAAAATCTTTAAAAAAAAAACAAAAACAAAAACTGAGATAAGGATAGGTTATTCCCCCCAAAAATTTCGGCCACCAGATTTTTGACTGAATTTGGGCAAGCGACGTCTCCCCAGGCCTCGGTTCTCCAGACCCTGTCCTCTGAACGTACTCAGTGAGGATGTTGTGCCTTTCTTACAAGGCCCTGCTCTAGGCTGTCACAACACTTCCACATGACAGCTTCTGTCGGCTGCTCTTTGGTTTCAAGCTGGCAGACGGAACAACCAGTAAAGAATAAATTATCTAGAGACGCTCTGGGTGTGACTGGGCAGGCGCCGGTTGGGCACATTCCCATCCTCCTGCTTCCCCTTTTTCCCAACAGAACCCTGACAACGTTTGTGTTGGCACCGTCCCCATAAGACCAGACCCCAGTCTCGCTAATGAGATGGAACCAGAAGTCAGCTGGGTGGAGCTGCTGAGAGAGAGATGGCTTGAGGAGAAGTCACAGACTTGGTTGACAGGTACACTTTGCCCTTCTGCCCGCCTGGAGCACGGGCTCGGTGGACTCGAGCCGTCAACTTGTGCTCATGAGAACGTTTAGTTGCATGGTGAGGAGAACAGAACAAGACACCAGAAGGAGCCTGGGTCCTTGACAAGCTGCAGGAACCTCTTCATTCGCTGAGGTGAGGGCCTCTTCTCTGGGGTCATTGCTCCATGGGAAACACAAACCTTCAATGGGCAAAACCACTGCTGTTGGGTTTCTCTGACAAGCAGAAAGTCATGCCTGACACAACAACTCAGCTTTTGTCACTCATTCTCTGTGCCAGATCTGAAATGGTCCAGCCTTGAGGCACTTGCACTCTGATGGGATAAGGTCTCGGGCAGTGTAACTCATAAGAAGGCATCAGAGGCAAGGGAGGGGGTCGGGGAAGTCTCCCCCACAGTGACTCCTTAGCTGAATATTCAGGAATTAGCCTGGGAAATCACTCAGAATTAACCTGGTAAAAAAGGAGAAAGAAGGCTATAGGCCCACCCAGTGTCTTGATTCTCATTCCAGGGCCCTTCCTTACCTCCCGCTAGTGACTTGTTTAAATCCCCTGGCCCATGATCAGTTGAGGATGGGCAGGAGACTTGCTTCTGAATAATAAGACAGGAGGAACATTCTGCTGTGAGGGCATCTAGAAAAACCTCCTTTGCTCTTACAAAGAAGATGTAGAAGAAAGAGTCTCTTCTTCCTCTCGCTGGACCTTCTGTTGGCCCAAGATGTGCCCATAGCAGATATCCCAAAAGTGAGGGAAGGGAGCACAGGCAGAGTTCATCAGAGTGCAAAGATGAAGGGAACCTTGACCTCAGTGTACCAGTGAACTGCTGCAGCCCCAGAACCACCAGGCACTCCAGGTTTATGTCATATGCATCAGTAATGTCAAATGACACTGCAGAGTGATACTTTCAGATTCATGTTTTAGAAGATGACATTGGCAGTCCTGTATAAGGAGGGATGGGAAGATGGGAAGACCTTATCACCATGGGAAGACCCATCCCAGAGATGGGAAGACCTTATCACCATGGTCGCTCTACTCATCCACCCCAGCGATGGTAAAGACTTGAAGAAAGGAAGTGATGGTAAGAAGGAGGGCGAAGGGGGCACCTGGATAGCTCATGGGGTTAAAGCCTCTGCCTTTGGCTCAGGTCATGATCCCGGGGTCCTGGGATAGAGACCCGCAGAGAGCCCTCTGGGCTCTCTGCTCAGAGGGAAGCCTGCTTCTTTCTCTCTCTCTCTGCCTGCCTCTCTACTTGTGATCTCTGTCAAATAAATAAATAAAATCTTAAAAAAAAAAGAAAAGAAGGAAGGTGAAGAACGACATACAGAAACCCAACAAAGAGGCAGTTTGCTCAGGATGTTGCCACTGCTGGCTGTGGTGCAGGGAGGAGAAGAGGAAGGGAAGACGGCATTCCTGTTTCTGACCTGGATAACCAGGTGGGTGCTGCTCATGGAGATATGGGAGAGAACATCAGTGATGGCAAATTATTTTCTTTCAGAGGAGTTGGGGGAAATGACAAGAAAATATTCCATTTTAACTCTCCCAAAGTTCGAGGTCCCTGTTGGACATGCAGGCGGAGCTAGCCCACGTAGAGTTGCTAAAGGGGGCAAAGCATGGGCTGTTCTCCATGATGGAGCTTGGCCAAATGTCCCCATGCTTAATGTCTTGATGCACAAGAAAAACACAGTCTCCTAAGGAGCTTGTGCACGGCCACCCATCACGTTTGAGTCCTACAACTTTGAAAAGAACTTTAAGAACATAAAGGTAGGGGCGCCTGGGTGGCTCAGTGGATTGGGCCGCTGCCTTCGGCTCGGGTCATGGTTCGGGGTCCTGGGATCGAGCCCCACTTCTTGCTCTCTGCTCCGCGGGGAGCCTGCTTCCTCCTCTCTCTCTGCCTGCCTCTCTGCCTACTTGTGATCTCTGTCAAATAAATAAATAAAATCTTAAGAAAAAAAAAAAAGAACATAAAGGTAAATCATGGCTTCTTCCTAGTCCGTCAAAGTCATGATTCTGACCAGTCCGAGAAATTCAGACTTGGATATCCACCTGTCTACTTGATATCATTACTGGAAAAGACTGGAGGATCATCGGAGAAAACCCAGACCCTCCTGCTGATCACGTTAGCGCAGCTCAGACCATGGCCTCTGGGAGGCGTTGTTATGAATGTGACATCCCTGTACTATGTGGTTGGCATTCACAGGATCCCCCGGTAAGACCCTGTCTTATTCCGGGTCTGGCTGAAGAAGAGACTGAGTTGTTCATCTGAACAAACATCCTTTGAATAAGTAATATGTGCCGACTCACTGTGCTACTTAACGGAGGATCAAAGATGAGCAAGATAAAGTCACTAGTGTGCGGTATTTCTGGGCATCCACGGGGAGGCAGACGTGTGAATCAGAACGGGCAGTAAAAGAATTACAGGTGTCTTGGTAGAAGTCTAGCTGAGGCCCAACAGGGGAGGCATCCATCCTCTCCTGGGATCAAGAGAAAGAGCATTACAGATGAAATGGTGCCTAAGCTGAGTCTTGCCTGGTGAATAGCTATTTGCCATTTGCGTAAGGAAGAGGAAACATTCTAGGCAGAAGGAGGAGCTCAAAGCCCATATGCATAAAACAGAGGCCTGGCCTCTTCAGAGCGCTTGGCCTGGTTTGGCCCAGCAGGAGTTTATGATCCCAGAGTGAAGAGGTGGGTGGGGGCTCGGTCACCGTGCACAGTGAATGCCATGCTGGAGTCCGACGGTGGCGATAGGCACGATGGGCCCAGAAGCAGGGGAGTAATTTACTCTGATTTATATTTCAGAATCCCTCTGGCAGCAAAGCAGAAGCTCAACTGAAAGAGAACAGGGTAAGAGGCAGAAAGATCAGTCAGGAAAGTCTTCAATGGTCCAAAGAACAAGTAAGTGAAGACCTGATCTTTAGCAATGGCATCAAGGGGGGAAGAAGGGACAGACCCAGGAGACTCCAGGATGCAGGAGGCAGAACCTGACCACCGCTGGGTGTGGGGAGGTGAGAATGATGGAGACATCCAGCGGGTCTGGCTTGGGAGATGAGCAGGATGGAGGGGCCACCTGCTGAAATCAGAAGCACGGGAGCAAGGTGGGAGGAAAATAATAATGAGTTCTATCTGATCACGTTGGGCATCTCCAGGTAGGGATGCAGGGTAGTGAGTTAGCATGAGTCTGGAGCTCAGGAGAGAGGCCTGGCGACAGAAGACGCATCAATTCTCTCAGTAAATGACTGTTTTCTGATGAAGAATTAAAGTGTTTAAAACCAGAGAAGTCAAGAAAGTCACTTGTGGCCACAGAAGAGCTGGTGTCAGTTTCAGATAATTCAGATTGATTCAGCGCTTCTGGCTCTCCATTCTGTAGAATGTCTGAGCTGCAGTATCTTTTTTTTTTTTTAAGATGTTATTTATTTGACACAGAGAGAGAGATCACAAGTAGACAGAGAGGCAGAGAGAGGGGGAAACAGGCTCCCTGCTGAGCACAGAGCCCCCATGTGGGGCTTGATCCCAGGACCCTGGGATCATGACCTGAGCTGAAGGCAGAGGCTTTAACCCACTGAGCCACCCAGGCACCCGAGTTGCAGTATCTTACACAGAAAGGGATACAGAGGTGATCCTGTCCCATCCTGCACCCCAATTCCAGCACCCTTTCTTCCCCTCCAGCTTATCAGCTTGTCCACACTTGGCCCATATGTCTTCTCTCTGTGCCTAGCTGCCCCGTGTGCCCCATTCATCACACATGGATTAGACATTCAGCCACATTTCCTAGGGAAGGCATTTCCACAAGAAATGGGCCATTCCAGGATCAGAACAATTTTTTAATGTCAACCAAATGTTTATTAGAAGATACCAGAAAATACCACCTCAGCCTTGGATAATCATGGGAGAAACAGATTTTCAGTTGAGGCAAAGCATTTGTTCCTCGAGCAATCCAAAGAACAGAAGGGATATAGGGCAGGCTTTACTTCTAGGATTGCCTCAGGCACTTTCTTCTTAAAAAAAAAAAAAGTTAATAAAAATAATAAAATAAAATAGCAGGATTTGAAGAGCATTTGTTTTACGGTTTTCATTTTGTAATTACGTTTGCCCCTTGTGCTTTAATTCAGTACAGAGCTTAACACTGTAACCGAGGCTTGCTGCAGAAGGGAATGGGATAGGATACAGCTTTGAACATGCATGAACCTTTGATGCTTTTCAAGAGCACAGGATTAAGGAATTTTCTACGAGAGAGCTGGGACCCGCAGTTCCGCAAATGTCCAGCAGGGGGACCTACGAGTTACACTGCTTTGTTTTGGGGGGGATTTTTTTTCCCCTTCAGATTTGAACATCCATTTTTCAAAAAGACTGTTTCTGTGCTTCCTTTTTGCAACATTTAACATTCTTCCTCCTCCCTTTGAATTGCAAAATGCATCGTGGCTTCTGAGCAACATCAAGAGAAGTTTTACTCTTTATGACCAATGGAACCCCAGTTGATCAGAGCCAAATATTGTAGAAACTTGTGGGCAGAAGACAGCCTGACCCTCTGGACACAAACGGTATTTACGGGCAGCCTCAGCAGCCCTGGGAGGCCAGGCATGGAAGGCAGAAACCTAGGGCAGATGTCAAAGCCCAGTCCACTCTCCTTCAAAAGAAGTGCTTTGAATGCAACGAGGAGAACGGGAACTCTCACTTTTTTTTGCCCTCCATGCCTGTATTTTGAAGAATGACAAACCTAGAGGAAAAGGTTGCAAGAACAGTTCCAGAAACATCCACACGCACTTCCCCCAGATTCGGTGCACATTTCACCACACCTGTTTCACTCTCTGTTCCTCTCCTCTCCTTCTCCCCAGTATTCACAAGTTCTAGCAACACTTCCTAAGCACCAAAGTTCAGTCAGTCTTTTCTGGGAGCTCACTGTGGACCAGGGAGGTCAGATATGCAGCAAATAACACTCCATCTAATGAGAACAGAAAGGCAAGGCACTACGGGGGGCTGCGGACTCAGTAGGAGCAGTGATGGTAGCCCCAGGGTCAGGGAATGCTTCTCAGAGGTGACCTAGAGGGATCTAGAGGTGGGACATAGAGGAAGAAAAGGATGCCTAGGGAGTGAGGTAGAAAGGCAAGGAAGAATCAAAGAGTCATGTGTCCAAGGGCTGAATAGATTTTGCTTGTCCCATTTCTAATTTTCTTAAAAAAAAAAAATTATTTATCTGACAGAGATAAAGCCCTGCAGAGAGGCAGGAAGGGGGTGGGGGGTAGTGGAGCAGGCTCCCTGCCAAGCAGAGAGCCCAATGCGGGGCTCAATCCCAGGACCCTGGGATCACAACCAGAGCCAAAGGCAGAGGTTTTAACTCACGGAGCCACCCAGGTGCCCCCTCTGCTTCCATGTCCTCTCTTTGGAGAGCAGCAAGTTAGCTGTTCCTGTGAGCTCGCTAAACCAGGCTGGGTGGTGGTAGGGAACTTAACCTGCATCTCCTCCTCAAGCCCTTACAGCCTTGCCAGGTCGTTTGGGTGAACTCACTTCACAAAAGGGTAAGAGGAGGCTCAGAAAAACCAAGATATGTAACAAAGGAGACCCAGCTGGTGAGTGGCGGAGTCCGTAATTTTTGTTATATCTTCTCAAAGCTCAACTGGTGAAACGGTCTCTCCAAGGACACCTGGCACTTCCATCCCTCTCTCCCACACCCCCCTCCCAGGTCAGTCGGGCAGTAGCTTTCTCAAACCCACTGACTTTTTGGGGACCAGGGTTCACGGCCTCTGAGCCTCATTCAATCCACATTTTCTGTTCATGTTAGTGTACGGACCTATTTAGCCAGAGCGCTTCCATCCATCTGTTAAACAAAAACCTTGTTGTTTAACCCTTAAACTAACCCCTGTTCCCTTCCCCCAGGGGACTTACTTAAAAACAAGTCCCAGAAACCAGCCCCAGGAAACAAAGCCCAGATACAAGGGTGGGTCAGGCCAGGTGGAGACAACAGATAACTGGGGGATGCATACTGTCTCCCGAGTTACCAAGGAGTATGGGTCCCGCCCTTTGGGAGCCTTTTGGGCGCCAATTCTAACCAAGGTGATAGGCTAGGTCAAATGTCTACTATAGGGTAAATTATAATTCAATTGGTCACTTATGTGTGACCTAACATGACTGTGAAGTTTCCTATGTGTGTTACAATCTCATTGGCCACCTGTGCGTGGCCAGGCCCGACCGCAGGGACTTTGCCCTTAAAAGCTAGTCTGTAAGGCAGAGAGAGGTCGCCTTCTCTGTAAGAGGTGCGGCCCTGAACATCCAGTTTGATTCTTAATGCTTTGCTTGAAATAAAGCTTTGCTTGACCTTCACTTTGTATCAATCTCGCTCCTTTAATCACGCACCCGTTATTGGGGGACCTAACATTTAGGACAGGGCATCCCTTGCTCCCTGTGCCCAACCAAGATCCGGCTGTAATTTCCTGGGCAATTTCAGCACCTTGTCCCCATCTGTCTTCGCCACCCCCCAGACATCAAGATCCGTGTAAATAAACCCCCAGACCTATCAGCACACCATCACTGCTACCATTGGGTCTTTATACAGGAAACGGTATTTAATTCTCCTGAGTTGGTCTCAGCATCTCTAATTTATATTTCAGAGGACTAAGTCTCACAGAAATTACACGACTTGCTCAAAGCAATTTGTTTAGCGACTCCACACCCCATGCCTGGTTTGGGAAGAGGCAGAGAGACTGAGCTGAAACAAGGGATTCAGAACTAAGTCTGAAAGTAAATAGAAGTTTACTTTGTGCATCCACACACAACTGTCCCTGGTATAATACAGTTCTGGGTGTTGTCATCAAGAAGAAATCGCCTTTCTTATTCACACTCGTTCCAGTGATTGCCCCCTTAGTCTACCTCCACTTATTTTAATTTTGGCCTGTTTAGCCTATCTTCAGCTCTGAATGAAACCCTAGTGTATGCCAGTTACCTTAGGAGCTGTCAAACAGGCATGTAGTTTCAATATTGACCACTAGGTGCCGCTATCAACCAGTTCTGCAAAATCACCCTTTAGAAGGTATCAGAAAATCAACACCAAGAAATCTTAAAAGGCATACTTAACTTGATACCGTGCTACGTAATCTATAAAAGTTGGAACACAGCAAACAGATTCCCATGTGCAAAATATTGCATGATTTCTGGCCTCAAATATCCAAACAAAAACAAAAATAAAGACCAAAAAAAGAAAAAAGAAAAAAAAACCTTATTTCTTCCCCAAGTGAGAAATAAAACAAGAACACACCAAGCAGGATGCTTGGGTGGCCTACTTGGCTGGGCTTCTGACTCTTGATTTCAGCTCAGGTCATGGTCTCAGGGTCCTGGGATGGAGCCCCTTGTCCAGGTCCCCACTCAGGTGCGAGTCTGTGCTTAAGATCTTCTCCCTCTGGGGGCGCCTGGGTGGCTCAGTGGGTTAAAGCCTCTGCCTTCAGCTCAGGTCATGGTCCCAGGGTCCTGGGATCGAGCCCCGCATCGGGCTCTCTGCTTGGCAGGGAGCCTGCTTCCTCCTCTCTCTCTGCCTGCCTCTCTGCCTAGTTGTGATTTCTCTCTGTCAAAGAAATAAAAAATTTAAAAAAAAAAAAAAAGATCTTCTCCCTCTGCCCCTGCCCACACTTGTTCTCTCTCTCTCTCCTTCCCTCCCTCCCTCAAATAAAATCAAGTCTCTTAAAAAAAAAAAAAGAACAACAACAACAACACAACAAGCCCATTGGAACACTACTATGCACTGTACTTTATTTATACCATGTATTTGAAACCTCACATTGCATGTGGGAAGTATTTAGATTAGGCTTTTATTTATTTTTTTTTATATTTTTTTTTTTAAGATTTTATTTATTTATTCGACAGAGAGAGATCACAAGTAGGCAGAGAGGCAAGCAGAGAGAGAGAGAGAGAGAGGAGGAAGCAGGCTCCCCGCCAAGCAGAGAGCCCGATGCGGGACTCGATCCCAGGACCCTGGGATCATGACCTGAGCCGAAGGCAGAGGCTTAAACCACTGAGCCACCCAGGTGCCCCAGATTAGGCTTTTAGAAACTAATTTGAAACCCAAAGGACATAAAGATCTTTCACCCAGAAAAAGCTAATCATTCTTCTCACAGGGGAGACAAATGTATTTTACAGCTTTGTCAAGCACAGCTTTAAGAAAACAAGGCTAGTCTTTGGACACCAAATGTCTGAGTCGAAGATCTTTTCACATACATGATTATCTTCAGTTTCTGGCAATCATGGCCATTACTGACCTGCTTTGTTACGCCATTTGGCTGAGTTTGGAGGCAGGGCAAAAAAGAATCTGTTCTTGCACCTTCTCAAGATTTGGTTAGGAGACCAGATCCAGAATATCCTTGAATGTTATAATTATTAATATTTTGCTGAGAATTGTGAAAATAAGGCCCGAGAAAAATAATCAGGATAAATTAAATTTCAAACCGTCAGGAGATGGGTTGATAAACTTTAAGAAATTGATAGGATCTGTAAAAAAATTAAATAAAGTAAAGCTTATAGAAGATATTGCCAGTTTACTGAATGACAGAAGATAGTACCTCAAGAGCTGGGCTGCTCTTAGGGGCAGCAACTTTTTTTTTTTCCTGTCAAACTCAGTTAATTCTAAAAGGAAAGAGCGGCGTGAATGTTCTGTATTTTTCGATAAATCTTCTAATATTTATTTATTTGGCTTTCTCCCAACCATCCATGGGATCTTGACCTGGCCTACCATGGTTTTATCATCAGGAGTACTTTGTATGATTGTAACTTTGGCTATTACTGTCCTAAAAGTCATGGAACATTCATTTTTTTTCCATTAAGTAAAAATATGTTGTGACTATGAAGTCTTGCTAAGTAAGGCTCCTGAACACGGATAGCTTTTCCAAGTGATAAAGGTTTTCATTCAAAGTCTGTGAGTGCATTACGTCCAAGCAAAGAGCAAGTTTACTTTTTATAAGTGTAGGGATGCGAAATCTCCCACCATAAAATGTGTCTCTTTGAACTGTGAGCTATTTGCGACTGATTTTTTTTTTTTTTAAGATTGTACTTATTTATCTGACAGACAGAGATCACAATTGGGCAGAGGCAGGCAGAGACAGAGAGAGGGGGAAGCAGGCTCCCTGCTGAGCAGAGAGCCCTATGCAGGTCTTGATCCTAGGACCTGGGATCATGACCTGAGCTGAAGGCAGAGGCTTTAACCCACTGAGCCACCCAGATTTATTTTTAAATTTTTTTTTAAGATTTTATTTATTTATTTGACACAGAGAGATCACAAGTAGGCAGAGAGGCAGGCAGAGAGAGAGAGGAGGAAGCAGGCTCCCCGCGGAGCAGAGAGCCTGATGCGGGACTCAATCCCAGGACCCTGAGATCATGACCTGAGCTGAAGGCAGCGGCTTAATCCACTGAGCCACCCAGGCGCCCCACCCAGACTTATTTTTAAGAAACTGAAGACTCAAGAAGTTTTCCTTTGTTGCCTTCCTATGAACTGCCTAAAAGTGTTTAGATAGAGGACCTGCTCCAGGAAAGAAGCTGTCACCACAGGTAACTACAGTTTGATCCACACTACGTATGGCAAACAGGGAAGACTACTTAGCAAGGCCTGTTTGAGCAAAGCCCTCTCTGTCCCATGGTTTCTGGATGGCCCAGCAAACACTTACTCCTTCCATTCTCTTTGCCTTCCTTCTCTTTGAAACGCTAGTCCTGTACCTAATTCTCCTTGGTCCAGAATGACATAAATAAATCCATTTCAGGTCAATTTAATTCTTAGATCAGGCAGAAGAATCTTGAAAGACAGAAGAAAAATTTTCCTCCCAAACCTAAGTTCCCATGCTGGAATGTTTGATTTCTCTCTCAAAAATGTATGTTTTGGGGGCGCCTGGGTGGCTCAGTGGGTTAAAGCCTCTGCCTTCAGTTCAGGTCATGATCCCAGGGTCCTGGGATTGAGCCCCGCATCGGGCTCTCTGCTCCGCGGGAAGCCTGCTTCCTCCTCTCTCTCTGCCTGCCTCTCTGCCTACTTGTGATCTCCGTCTGTCAAACAGATAAATAAAATGTTTTTTAAAAAATGTATGTTTTGGTATTCATGTATGAAAAGACATATACACTAATGGAACAGCATAAAAAAGCCCCAAATATATGCTTGCATACATACATATACACAGTAATAAAGAGGGAGCCTCAAAATAGTAAGGGTAAGATTTATTCCATTATGGTAAGGCATAACTAGGTAGCCATCTGAAAAAAGTATAATTGAATCCACACCTCACACAATATACTAGGGTAAATTCCAAATGCATTAATAGAAAATGTAAAAATGTAAAAGCATACAGCCATAAATTCGTGAAAGAAGACATAGAAGGTTGTTTTTAGGTTTCAAAGTGCAGGAGATCTTTCCCTGACACAAAATCTAGAATCATAAAAGAAGGAATTGCGAAATGCACCATTTAAAAATTTAAAACTTCTACATGGCAAAAAAAAAAAAAAAAAAGACAAAAACCTCATGATCAAAGGCATAGGTCAAAAGGCTACTTGGAAAAAAAAAAAAAAACACTTGCAATTTATATCTTTTAAAAAAACTCTTTCATGTATGAAAAGCTCCTAACAAACTAAGAAAAAGATCAACCACCCAATAAAAAAAACAGAGCACAATAAAGGAATATAAATGGTTCTTGGGTCAGAAGGGCAGTGCTGTTGGAGGGAGGGATTAGAGCAGGGCAGGTGAGGTGCCTAGGGCTCAGAATTTAAAGGGGCCCTGAGAATTTCATCTCATTAGGCACCTCCTTAAATTCTGCATCCAAGCCACCTCACTCATCCTACTCCAGGCCCCTAAATGGTTCTTAAACATACGAAAAGATGCTCAACCTCACTCAAAGTAAGAGAAATGCAAATGAAAACGACCCAAGATACAATTTTTCACTTATCAGATTGGCAAAAATCCAATGTTGGACAACACACCACCCACAGATTTCACTGGTGGGAATGGGAGTTGTTTGAACCACTCTGGAGAGCAATTTGCCACCCACCAAGCATTTAAATCACAAAGACATATGGACTCTAGACTCACTTCTAAGAACTGATCTTACAGATACTTGCAAACAAGTAAAATGACCCCCAAACAGTGTATTTATTGCCCATTCGCTTGTTAGTAAGACTGGATGTATCCTACATATGCATCATCATAGTTAAATAGGCCATGGTTAATTCATACAGTTAATTCTTCTATGCACCCGTAAAGGCAAGAAGGATGTCCTTTAGATATCGAAATGGAAAGCTTGCCAAGGGATGTGAAATAAGCAAGTCCAGAACTATGTGTGTGATAAGCTACTATATGTGTCAAAAAGAAGGAAAAAATAATAAATCATGGCCTTATACATGCATAAAAACATCTGCCTTAAAAAAGAAATTATCAAACAATGATTATTTCCTCTCGGGCCATGGGGAGCTGAACAGCTAGAGGACAGGGGATCATACTTTTTGCAAATTGATTTATCTATAAAAAAATATGAAATACAGGGCGCCTGGGTGGTGCAGTTGGTTAAGCGGCTGCCTTCGGCTCAGGTCATGATCCTAGGGTCCTCGGATGGAGCCCCAATTATGGGGCTCCCTGCTCAGTAGAAAGCCTGCTTCTCCCTCTCCCTCTGCCTGCCACTCTGCCTACTTGTGCTCTCTATCTCTTTGACAAATAAATAAATAAAATCTTTTTAAAAAATACGTGAAATACAAAAATGGTATCTATGATTGGTTTAGGGGTGGTGATGGGGGTACATGGGGGTAGAGGTAGGTATCTGGCCCAGGGGACCCTGTGGAGGTTTCCTCTCATTTCTCAGTTACAAGTGTCAGTCACCACCCCTGCCTATTAAGATTGAATGCTTCTTTAAGGTCCATTTGGGGGGATGCTGCCCATTCCTTCAGACAGCTGGGGGGAAGGTACCCTAAATTCCTCTCCCTGGTATATGAGGACCACCAGGAAGGGTAGGTTGAAGCTCTGGAAACCATACCCCAATTTACCTGGGCAGCCCCTCTTCTATCTGCTTTCATATAGGAGATCCTGGCTGATCCCAAAACTTGCTCTTAATATCATCCAGTTTCCAGGAGAGTCTTTCTGGGTTCATAGAACTCCATGGAGGCCCTTCTATTGCTACAGCCAGCACGGGTTCAGGAAGATGTGAAGGAGGAACCTTGGAGGAACCAAGTCTGGCACCATCAAGGGGAGACTAGATTAACCCAAGGGCAGGGAGCAGAGAGAAGGCATGAAGGGGTCATCTCCATATCCCATCGGCTCTGGAGCAGTGCTCAGATAATGCGTCCTGGGCTGGAGACTTAGCTTGAATTTTCTCCCATCCCTGGGGACCTACAGGGTTAGTAGCACCTTGACCCCTGCCCTCCCTTACAGTCCATCTAAGGTATGCCTCCTCACCAGTTCACCAGCCCAGCTCCTCCATTCATTTCATGATGCTTGTCAAAATTCAGAATTCTTTTGCCTCTTAACCAACCTTTTCTCTCTATTACTTTTTCCATTGGATTTTAAGATCAATGTCATAAGACCATGTTCATCTTTTCCACTTCATCCCCCACACCTAGAACACTGTCCAGCAGTGAGCAGTTAAGACTATTTGTTGAATTAATGAATGATCCTATAATATTGCTTGGGCTGTTGATACTTAATTCATAAATATGCATTAATAAAGAAATCTAACCAGAGTTTTTACATTAGTAGTGGTCCCAGTGATTGGAAGTGAGTAAAATTATAGATAACGGGAAAGAAGTACATATAAAAAAGGCAAATGTCATCAGCTTTATTTTAGGTATCAGTTTTAGATGTCAAGAGGGTCTGAGAACGGGGCCTGGGATCTAACATTTCAATGTTTCTTTAATCCTATTCTTGATTATTTGCAGGAAAGGAACTTACACAGTCAGTTTCTAATCTGTTGTTTCACTCATTCTTTCATACATTTTAAGAATATTTACCAAATAATCTTCACACGTTCATTAAGCACAGACACACACCACACTCATTCCCTCCCTCTCCTACAGGAGTTCAAACACGTGTCAAAATAACTAACATAACATGGTAAGGAGTTTAATAGTCACAAACAGACGATCCTTTTAGAACACAGTTTGCTGGGTGTGGGGGTACGAGACGGAGTCCACAGACTGTCACCTACACTCAGAATTCAAGCAAAGGGAGAGCCCTCCACCCTATTTCAAGGCCGAATGATGCAGGTATCTGGCAAAGGGGAGAACATTATACCCAATATGATTATTCTCTTGGTTTGACTCAAGCAGCCACAGAACTCTATGCAAAGTCCACAAAATAAAGCCAGTAACCAAAAGGGGAGAAAAAGGAAGCAACTTAGGGCAAACAGGCAGACAAGCGAGCAGGGTCCACCCACGGGGCTCAGGCAAGCGCAGTGGTGGGTTTACCCAGGAGGATGATGGGAACTCAGGCCAAACACGCCTGGGCACACCCCTATATACGCACATACCCATGACGTCATCCTTCCCTGCCAGGGCCTTCTGCCGGTGCGCAGCTTATCTCTGAACATTTGGAAGCAGTTACCTTGCTTTAATTTACTGAATCAATCTGGAAGTGTCTGTGGACGTGTCCAGATTGAAGGCAAGCAGCGTCCCAGCTGGGAAAGGAGGTGCGAAGGCCCCCGCTGAGTGTGGACCGACGGGGCGCCGCAGGCGTCGCCCCACGGGAAGGTCAAGACCGACCTGGGATGACAGGCAGAAGTTCAAGGGCAGAAGGGCCTCTTCTCCCCCCACTTAACGCCCACGGGAACATGCACTCTCACACTTGCTTACGCTCCTCCTGCCTCAGCTCTGAAGGGACTCGAGAAATTCAGAGTGAGCAAAATAGAGCAAGACGGGGGATTAAGAGCTTGGCAGATGCCAAGAATTTTCCCAGACCTCTGAGGCCTGGGGTTCTGGGGATGTGGCCAAGGGGGCTTCATGTCCCTGTTTTATCTGCACCCGATTGCCCATCCCAGCCAAAAAGGAGAAAGCTCTGTGCTGCTTTCAAGACTAACTTCATTTGCTGAAATCCAACAGCCTGAGTCACCAGGCTTCAGTTCAGCTATTTACACATTTATTTTAAGCACCTATTCTATCGCGGGCATTCTGCTAAAGCGAAGTGCCTGGAAAAGCTCCCAGCTCGCTGGGTGGTAGGTGGGGGCAGCGGGGACAAATAGTTCCGAGAAGCGGGAACCAAGGAATCCACACAGCCCTCCAGGGAGTCAGCCGGCGGCTCTTGAGCAGAGTCCACCAACTGGACCAAGCATGGACACAGAGCAACACTCGAGGCTGAGGGAACAGCGTGTACATTCTCGTGGACGCAGAGAACCCTGCAGGCCTGCTGGCTCAGGGACTGACGTGTCCCAGCCGGGCCAGTAGGGCCTGGCCCAGGGAGGCCAGGCAGGAGACAGATGATGAAGGGTCTGGACTTTATTCCCCGGGGGGCGGGGGAGTCACAGGTGCAGTTTAAGCAAAAGAGAGACATGTCCTAATACATGTTTGGAAAGGAGGCCTGTTTTGGAAAGAGACAGTAAGGACTATAAATTCCGAAGAGGAGAGAGACCTAAATAAAGCACATGGGTTTCTTCCCGTCACCTATAAACTGTTCTTTCTATTCCGATGAACAGTTCGGCCTAAAAAACCAATGTTAATAGTCAACCTCTGTGTAGCCCTTTGCGTGTCTGGATTAACGATATCATTTCACGTGTAAAGCACAGAGCACGGTGTCTGGAACACGGTCTTCTCAGAAAAGGCTCCCTGCTGGCCACATCAGCTCTGACACCTTGCTTCTCTGAGGTTTCCCATCCGCCCGTTTTTTATTGCAAGGCATTTCCTCAAGGCCTGTTCATTTCCCACCAAAGACTCTTCATGGGGGGAAGAAAGCAGGTCTTGGGAGTGGTTCTCACTCTCAGGATCATTCACGTCTAGAAGTCTGAGGCTTCTGTGAGGCTGGTCTCCAAGCAGTTAAGAGTGTTTTTCTCTTTCTCATCCTTTACCCAAGTGACCCCGTTCTTTCAAATGCCTGCTATCCCACCAAAGAGAAACTTTCATCTAGATTTATTAAGTGGTAAGCAAAAGTAATACCTGTGTCATCAAACTATTATAATTCAGTTATTCAGACAGAACTGAGATCAAGCAAAAAAAAAAAAAAAGTCACAGCAGAGTTAATGTGATGCTCAATGATAGACATTATTCCTCTGCTCTCTGTTAATTAGATATAAACGGTATTTCTTTCCCATAAGTTACAAAAATGATTAGGCAGGGCTAGAAGGGTCTCAGAACTTCTCTGAACACTGGTCAGACATTCCTAGTTGATGTCTACAGGGAAGGGGTCGAGTTGAGGGTCTCTGAGGGCTCCAGATACATTCTATTGCTTGAGGAAAAGGGAGTCCTTTCCCCTCAAAGCCTATCTATATGCAGTCCTGTGCTTCAAGACAACTTTTGGGACCCTTCAGTCCCTGCCAAGAAAAGAAAGTCTAACCCAGCACTGAAGGACAGCAGAGGGACCCCCATTTTCTCTGGCCTCAGCCCCTCACCAAGCCAGTCCTAGGATGTCTGCATTCTTCCTGCCCCTCTTCCAACTCTAGGATCTAAAGCGCAGAGGAGTTCCAGCAACAGGGTAAACACAGGCTGCCCACAGGCTGCTCTGCTAGCCCAGAAACAGAGCATTCCAGTTTGCAGGGGGTGGGCTTGGGGCCTTTCTTTGGCTTGGTATCAAGGGGGACGACCCCCTTCTCTCTTAGCTCCTCTCTTGCAGGTTTAGCTCGTATTCTAATTGGATGCTCGTTGCTTTTCACTAACTTTTGTTGCAGACCTGGGTTTGCATTTCAACTGTACGTGGCCAGGAGAGGCTTTCTGGGGCCATTTCAGATGTCCATGAGTGACAGCTCGCTCAGCCACAAGTCAGAGAGGCAGCGACATCAATTCGATTCTGGGCTTCCAATCAAATATTCAGAAAAGGACAGTGTACCCCTTGAAAGTTGCAAAGTAAACAGAACTTGGGCCTGGGAAGCAAATGTACTTGTGATGGTTTTAAACTGATGTTCGAAAGAGGACAGGATAGTCAGTGATTTCAACAACTTCAGGGAGGGAAATTTCAGGCAAGTGCATAGAGAACAAGTACATAGTAATATCAAAGCGGCCCTTGTAACATCAAATTCCTATTAATCTACTCACATCCTGGGCAATGTTTGTCCCAATCTTTTAGCAATTATCATCTGCAAACTGTGCCACACAATAGTCTGAACGGTTTTCGAAAGTCAGTAAGAATCTGTAGCCACGTGCATATAAGTCTTTGTTTTCCTTTTGTATCATCAGGTCACAGACACTAATGCGACACTAGGTAAACACACTCCTCCAGTGGAAAGAGCCCAGGTTTCACCTTCCTTCCAAGTCATGACACCACTTCTGAGTCTTGGTTAACTGTATTTTCATCAAAGTGTCCTTTAGAACTTTGCTACTGGAGGACCTGCGGCATCAGCATCACTTAGGAGCTCACTGGGAAGCAGACTCTCAGGACCTTCCCCAGACCCGGGGAATTAGCATCTGCAATCCCTTGGCACTTCACCCTACAGTGTTCTCACGAAAGACAATGTGAGTCTCACCAACCTGTAATCTAACAACAAACGAACAAAGAAGATGCTTTTGCATAGGAAACTCAAAGAGGACAGGACATATGTGGACATGAACAATGTATTCATACTAAGAAATGTCAGTAGGCTTACTAAATGCCAGACCAGGGGGTACACACTGCCCTTCTCCTGTGTTAGAGGCACAGAGCGCTTT
Source organism: Meles meles (assembly GCF_922984935.1). Taxonomy (NCBI): domain Eukaryota; kingdom Metazoa; phylum Chordata; class Mammalia; order Carnivora; family Mustelidae; genus Meles; species Meles meles. Next base: position 38,189,368 of record NC_060071.1, on the reverse strand, counting down.
TGTAACCTGCGTGAGATCCCACAGTCAATCACACAATGGAAGAGGCAGAATCTGAACCCAGGCGGTCTGACATCTGAGGGCATGTTTTTAATCATTACACCCCATCCCCTCCTGGCGCTGTGCACCTGTATTCAGGAAATGAAATAGCTTTGATTCACAGCCTGGAACAAAAAGCTAGGCTGCTATAAGGCCCACCATTTCAGGCTCAGTCACATTTAGAAGCAGAGACCACATCAGCTGGAGATCAAAACCTCTAACAGAACCCTCTTAGGTATGATTTGAGGTCAGCAAGGCACAGAGAGGACATGTGGAAATCCGTGGTTCTCCCGATGGGGTGGAAAATGGGGTCAGACAAGTCTGAGCCCCTACTGTACTTCCCATCAGGCTCCCCTGCCTCTTCCATCCCATCCCCCACCTCTCCTGGGGTTTTGTGCTTCCAAAGACCCCTCCCACCCATCAGACAACCAATGACAGCTGCTCCTTTCTTCACTTTCACTGAAAATCTGCAAATATCTATTCTGCTTGAATAAGTCATTTTGCATCCTATTTGAGAGCTCCTCATTAAAAAAAAAAAAAGTCTGTAGGGGAAGACTGTGCTGATAAAACCACACGTCTGTGGCTCTTCAACAAAACAAGGAGATAGGAGGGATAACAGGATATTTCAGATGTGATAACCAAAGAGTTCATCCTTTGTGAAAATCAAGCCTACCAGCTACAGGGTGTTAATTAAGATGGAGTTTTAATCCGGGCCCCAAAGAATCCTGTACCTACTGGGGTCTTAGTTCCACTCATACATTTACAGGTGCAAGAAGGGTGGCAGTCCAGGCCCAATTAACGTGGCCATGGAATCCGTGCCATCTCATCGAAGGTGCCTATTGCTAACCAAACGGTTCTTTTTGGCACAGGTAAGCACCCCACAAGGATGCTCTTAAGTCCCAAGTGTTTGCAGAGTGGGGGACAGGGAGTTCCTGGAACAGACTTCGTAAGTCCGAAGAGGCCAGAAAAACTCTGCCTGTTTAAGGTACAAACCTGCTCTAAAAGGCACTAACCCCCTTTCGTTTGGAAGCCTGCCCCATCAGGTGCAAGGCAAAATTAAATACACACTGCCCTGAAAATGCCACCTTCGCCCTCGTGATGCCAGCAGCTTCTTCACAGATCCAGCCCTGCCTTCTTCATAACCTCCACTCCAGAGGTAAGGAAGGACAGCTGAGTCCCCTTTGATGCACGTGATGGAAACATAAATCATTTAATACTTGAAATGCCAGACTGAGCCTTGGAAGACGTCCTGAGGTCAAAATCACAGAGATGACAGAGCCGCCCTAGGTTAGCCCACCTGTCCCAGAGCTCGTGGTTCAGTGCCCCGCGGGCTGTGGGGCGGGAACAGGCCACGGCCTGGCCACATGCGATGAAGTCAGTAGTTCCAGATTGATCATCGGGAGAACGCGCTACAGGCATCCAGTCCTGGGCACTTACCTTGCACTGCCCAGACACGCAGATGGCCGTGCCATTCTGGTCACAGGGGGTACCATCAATGACCTTCTCAGCTTGGCGGACGTAGAAGCGGTAGCCCATTGCCTGGCAGTTCAACTCACACTTCCGGTTGCCCTTTACTACCAAAAAAAAAAAAAAAGAAAGAAAGAAAGAAAAGTATCTTTTTGCTTCCGGTATTCCTTACTGAGATAAAATTCACATAACATAAAAATAACCATTTTAACCAAAGTGTACAATTCAGTGGTTTTTTAGTATATTCCCAATGTTGTGCAACCACCACCACTAATTAATTCCAGAACATTTCTGTCACCCAAAAAAGAACCCCTGGACATGTTTGCTGTCACTCCCCACTCCCTCCCTACCCCCCGACTTTGGCAACCACCAGCCTATTTTCTTTCTCTCAATTTGCCTATTCTGGACGTTTCATAATCACACACTTTTCTTTTTTTAAGATTTTATTTATTTATTTGAGACAGCATGAGGAGGGGAGGGGTGGGGGGCGCCGAGGGGGGGGAGGGGCAAAAGGAGGGGGAGAAGTAGGCTCTCTGCTGAGTAGGGAGCCTGACACGGGACTAGATTCCAGGTCCCTGGGATCATGACCTGAGCCGAAGGCAGATGCTTCACTGACTGAGCCACATAGGCGCCCCATAATCACACACTATTTTAAACTATGCTGAAGTTATGACATCTCCCCACATTTGATGACTGAGGGAATGGACTGGGTCTTGATCTACTGGCCTACAATAGAGATTCAAAGGGATTCTTAAGGAATCTCCCAATGCAAATAACAGACTCTACTTTTAGAAATCCTCCCATGCTTTAACACGGTCATAATTATATCTCACTTCCCAGAGATCACACAATTTTTTTTAATTTTTTTAAAAATTTAAAATTTTTTTAATTGAACATCTATGCAGTTATAATACTTTTATACTCTGTTACACAGAGTTTCCTGTAATAATTCTTCCATTATTAGATACTTAAGTGGTCTCCCCATCACCTCAGGTAGAAGACTCCCTGCTGAGTAAGAAGCCTGAAGCAGGGCTGGATCCCAGGACCCTGGGATCATGACCTGAGCCAAAGGCAGTGGCCTAGCTGACCGAGTCACCCAGGCGCCCCAGCCATTTTTTTTTTTTGCCTTTCTCTCCTCTCCCCCGACCAGATATATTCCCCTACAGCGTCTTTCACACAAAGCCTGGCACACAGTCAGTGCTTAATAAATGCTAAATTAATTACTGCTACAACCAATACATTCAGAGCAATTTAGCTGCCTCCAAAATAAGAATGAGAAAATTTATCAGGCAAGATATATTTCCATATCCAAAACAGACCCCAAGCCAAGTACACACTGATTTTTTTTTTAACTGTTTTTGGAGACAAGATGAATGCTATGTTCAGCCATTAGACAGCATGTTCCAGGGTCATGCCTTTGTCTGAAAATCTGATTACTAGATTGGATAACACTGACTTTTTCCTACACAACACAATACATCATATTTTCCCCAGAGTGGCTGCCTGTCATAGCAATGAACTTCACTCCAAAGCCACTGAAAACCGCTAACAGGAAGTAACATAGAGCCTCTGGGATCACAAGGTTTTTGGGGAACACTGAATCTTCTATGTACTCTGAAGTCTATCTTAGAAGTCAGGAGACGGGGTTTCGTACCCTGGCTGCCCAAAAGATAAAAAAGGTGATCTTGGGAAAATCAAAGAATACCAACGACGGAAGCACCTTTCAGAGTTACCTAAAACCAAGCCATCTTTACGTAGATTAAAAACACAACACTGCAGCAGGCCTAAGGCGGTGACAAGGAAGGGGTAAACTGGTTTCCAAAGCTTGCTTTCTCAGGTCATCTATCCACCCAGACCCTGCTTCCTCCTTCCCAGCTCTCACTTTCTGAGGTGACAGCAGGAACCATCCAAGGGCATTGCCTTTTACATAATAAAAGTGTCTGAAAGGCAGCCTCACAAGGGACAAGAGTTTGGAGTTCTCACTTCTCTTGGCTTCCTCCCAACTACCTCTAGCCTTTGGGATACTATCTTTTGCAACCACAATTTTATTTCTCACTATTTGCAACCGTATAGCGGAAGAACATTCTGAGAACAAAAAAAAAAAAAAAGGCTGAGTGTGAGACGACGATGGCAGAGCCTCTGAACAGCTGCCTGAAAACAGCCTTGAGTCTGGCCTTGAGGCTGGGCTCCTCCTACCTGTGGTCCAAACCAGCCACTAGATCTGAGCCTCCGCCTCTGTGGCTTAGACAGCGTCCCTGCCTTCTCAGGCTCGCAAGAAGGAATAAGGGGGCTGTCGCAAAGAACCGAAGCCTCCCGACAAGGGACTGCCTAACACAACTGCCTAGAATCCTGCTCCCTTAGCAGTACTCAACCTGGTGCCTCTCATGAAGCACATAAGGAACGACTTCTCTCGGCTCTGCATACACTCCCCAGCCACTTTAAAATTCCACAGAAAAATTTATGTGTGCGGATTAAGGTTTTCCGTGGAGAACCACTTTGTTCCTTTTTTCCCCCATGAATACAACTACAATTCTCAGGCCAACAGCCTCTTCTCTAAGCAGATTTTGCCATGGTTTTTTTCAGTGCAGACAGAGGAGGAAAATTAGAAGAGTGTCCAAGAGCAGGGAGCAATGGGCCGCAAGCAATGTAACACGATGTCAATAAAAACCTATCTCTCAATAATCACTCTCAAAGTAAATGGCCTAAATGTGCCCATAAAATGGCACAAGGTTGCAGACTGGATAAAATGACAGGACCCATAAATATGCTGTCTACAAGAGACCCATTTTGAACCTAAGGATACATCCAGATTGAAAGTGAAGGGATGGAGAAGCATCTTTCATGCCAATGGGCCTCAAAAGAAGGCTGGGGTAGTGATTCTCATGTCCAATAAATTAGATTTTAAGCTAAAGACTTTAGTCAAAGATCCAGAAGGACACTACATAATTCTTAAAGGGATTATCCACCAAGAACATCTAACAATTATAAATATTTATGCCCCTAATATGGGAGCAGCCAACTACATAAGACAACTGTTAATCAAGATATAGAGTCATATTGATATATATACATTAATAGTAGGAGATCTCAAAAAAAAAGAAAAAAAATTCTGATTCTCTTATTGCTCTCCCTCTCTGCACTCACCTGCTTCCCCAATGTTCTCCCCACCCCCAAAGGGAACACTTTTCTATTCCACACACTGAGAGGGTGACTTGCAGCATGTCCCAGGACCAGAAGCATAGCACCACCTGGGAACTTGCTGAAAATGCAATTTCTGGGGCCTCACCTCCAACTCCTTCAGCAGAAACTGTGGCAAGCTGTATTTTAAACAAACCCTCAGGGCCCTTCTGGGGCAGCCAAGTTTGGGAGCTACTGCTCGAAGGAAAATCAAGCAGTGAGAAGGCCTGGAAGCTGCCGACTATTCTTATTTTGAATCCAAGATGTTCAAATTCTACACCTAAATTTCTAAGGTAATATAAGCACTATCTGTAGCTACATTTAGAATATTGCCAAGTATCTGGATCCTTGATGGTAAAAATGCCCTCTTACTATTAAAAAACAGAAAAGTGCTGATTACACAAGAAAATTCAAGTGACTTAGAATAAAGCAGCTAACAGCAAAAGCTACCCTCAAATACAGGTTAAATATTTAAATTACTCACTGAACTGTGTTCCCTCAGAAAACCCACTGATATAAAAACATTTTTTAATTTTTTATTTCATTGTTTTTTAAAGATTTTATTTATTTATTTGACAGAGAGAGAGAGAGACATAGCAAGAGAGGGAACACAAGTAGGGGTAGTGGGAGAGGGAGAAGCAGGCTTCCTTCTGAGCAGGGAACCCGATTTGGGGCTTGATTCCAGGATCCTGGAATCATGATCTAGGCCAAAGGCAGATGCTCAATAACTGAGCCATCCAGGCACCCCTAAAAACACTTGTTTAAAAATGATTTTATTTGAGAGAGAGAGAGAGAGAGAGAAATGAGTGGGAGAGGGGCAAAGGGAGAGAGAGAAGCAGACTCCCCGTTGAGCAGGGGCCGGACTGAGCCATGCTGGGCTCAATCCCAGGACCCTGAGATCATGATCTGAGCTGAAAGCAGACGTTTAACCAACAGAGCCACCCAGGCGCCCCAAGAGTAAAGACATTTTTTAAGTGATAAAGGAAAAAAAAACAGAGAGGGAGTTTACAGTTACAAAATTTTGGAAGGTAGGAAGCAAAAGGACCTCTGGAAATGACAAAGCAGACCCAAGAAAACTGAACATAAGCAGGAGTGGAAGCCACAAAGCCACCTAGTACGTTGCATCTCCAAGAGATAACTTTGCAAGCAGGGCAGAAAGCAGACCTAAAAACAGAAAAATCAACTGTAAGGGTTGTTAAGAAGTAGTCAGAGATTCCACTTTCTAGAATGGTTAGCTCAAAGCCTTTGAAAATCAACTCCTTCATAAAAGCAATGAGAATACTGTCAAAAGATAGCTGGAATGGCTATACTAATATTACACCAAATAGACTTTAAGATAAAAGTTGTTACTAGCGGGGCGGCTCAGTGGGTTAAAGCCTCTGCCTTCGGCTCAGGTCATGATCTCAGGGTCCTGGGATTGAGCCCCGCATCAGGCTCTCTGCTCAGCAGGGAACTTGCTTCCCTTCCTCTCTCTCTGCCTGCCTCTCTACCTACTTGTAATCTCTGTCTGTCAAATAAGTAAATAAAATCTTTAAAAAAAAAAAAAGTTGTTACTAGAGACAAATAATAGCATTTTATGATGACAAAAGAATCAATCCATTAGGGAAGACAACAGAGCCCCCCAAACACATGAAGCCAAAACTGAAAGAACTAAAAAGAGAAATAGGCAATTCAACAATCGTAATAGTTTGAAATATTGATGCCACACTTTCGATAATGAACAGAACAACTAGACTGAGCAAGGACTCAGAAGACCTGAACAGCACTGTACACCAACCAGACCTAATAGCTGTCTACAGAACTTTCCACCCAACAACAGCAGAATACTCATTCTTCTCAAGTATACATGAAACATTCTCCAGCAGGGACCAAATGTGAGGTCACAAAACAAACTTTAATACATTTACAAGGACTGAAATCACACAGAGTATGTTCACTCGCCACAATGGAATGAAATCAGGATTTGAAAGCAGAAAGAAATTTGGGGACTTCAAAACTTTGTGGAAATTAACATACTTCTAAATAATTGATCAACCAAAAAACACTAAAGGAAAATAAGAAAAAAACTTTGAAGTAAATAAAAATAAAAATACAATACATCAAAACACGGGATATAGCTGTAGCAGTGCTTAGAGGAAAAATTATAGCTGTAACCACTATGTTAAAAAAGAAGATCTCAAGTCAATAACCTAATCTAATTATATAAAGAATGGAGAGACAATAGAGAAAATCAATGAAACCCAGAGCTGTTTTTTTGAAAACTGACAAACTTTTGGATAGACTGACTGACCAAGAATGAAAGAGAGAAGACACATAACACTAAAATCAGGAATGAAGAGGGGACATTACTACTGATTTTACAGAAAAGAGAAGGACTTCTAACCAGGGAAATTAGGGGGGAAAAAAAAAAGGAAAAAGAAAAAGCATCCAGATTGAAAAGGAATAAGTAAAACTATCTGTATTCACAGATGACCTGATTGTATATATAGAAAAATTTTCAAATGCACCAAAAAACTATTTAAACTAATAAAAAGTTCATCGAGGTTACAGGATATAAGATCAATATGTGAAAGTCAACTGTATTTCTATACACTATCAATAAACAATGTGGGGCACCTGGGTGGCTCAGTTGGTTAAGCCTCTGCCTTTGGCTCAGGTCCTGATCTCAGGGTCCTGGGATAGAGCCCCACATCAGGCTCTCTGCTCAGCAGGGAGCCTGCTTCCCCCTCTGTCTCTGCCTGCCTCTCTGCCTAATTGTGATCTCTCTCTATCAAATAAATAAAATTTAAAAAAATAAAAATAAAAAAATAACGTGAATATGAAATAAGATAACAATTCCATTTACAATAGCATCAAAAAGAATAAAATATTTAGGAACAAATTTAACACAAGAAGTTTAAGACTTATATATTGAAAACTACAAAATACTTTTGAAAGAAATTAAGAAAGACCTAAATAAATGGAAGGACATCCCATGTTCATGAATCAAAAGACTTAGTACTATTAAGATGGCAATAATCCCCAAATTGATCTACAGATTTGACACAATATCAATCAATACACCAGCTGTCTTTTTGCAGAAATTAACAAGCTGTTCCTAAAATTGATATAGAAATGCAAGAAACCAATAGCCAGGGGTGCCTGGGTGGCTCAGTCAGTTAATCAGCTGCCTTCAGTGCAGGTCATGATCCCAGGGTCCTGGGATTGAACTCCCCCTCAGGCTCCTTGCTCAGCCTTTCCCTCTGCCTACCACTCCCCCTGCTTGTGCTCTCTCATTCTCTCTGTCAAATAAATAATCTTTTTTTTTTTTTGACAGAGAGAAATCACAACTAGGCAGAGAGGCAGGCAGAGAGAGAGGAGGAAGCAGGCTCCCCGCGGAGCAGAGAGCCTGATGTGGGGCTCGATCCCAGGACCCTGAGATCATGACCTGAGCCGAAGGCAGAGGCTTTAACCCACTGAGCCACCCAGGCGCCCCTAAATAAAAAAATCTTAAAAAAAAAAAAGGAAACCAATAGCTAAAATAACTTTAGAAAGAGAAAAAGTTGGAGGACTCATACTTCCTGATGTTGAAACTTACTACAAAAGTACAGCAATGAAGACAGTTTGCTATCATAAGGCCTGGCATATAGAGTAACCAAACAGAATTGAGACTATAAGAATGAACCTTTATATATATGGCAATTGGCTTTTGATAAGAGTGCCAAGACAATTCAATGGGAGAAGAACAGTCTTTGCAATAAATAGTTTTGGGACAACTTTGCATATCTACATGCAAAAGAATAAAACTGGACCCCTACCCCACACCATACCTAAAACTTAACTCAAGAGGGAACATCAACCTAAACATAAGAGCTAAAACTAAAATAATCTTAGAAGAAACATAGGCATAAGTCTTCATGATAGTGGATTCATCAATGGTTTCTTAGATAATATGATATCGAAAGCACAAGTTAAGAAAAAAAATAGATAAATTGGGCTTCATCATAGAACTTCACTGAGAAAATGAAATGAAAACCCAAGGAATGGAACAAATTTTTTGCAGATCATATATCAGATAAGGCACTTGTACCTAGAATCTACAAAGAACTTTCGTAACTCAATAGTGAAAAGATAATTCAATAAAAAAAAACAAAAGGGGCAAAGAATTTGAACAGACATCTCTCGAAGGGAGAGATATAAATGGCTAATAAGTACATGAAAAAATGCTCAATATCATTTGTTATTAAGGAAATATAGTCAAAACCATGATGAGAGAGCACTTCATAAATATTAGGATGGCCTAAATTAAAAAGACAGTAAGAGGAGATGTAGAGAAGTCAGAACCTTTGTACAATGCTGATAGGATTGTCAAATGAGGAGTTTCTTTAGGATACATTTGGCTGTCGCTCAGATGTTAAGCACAGCGTCACCATATGACCTAGCAATTACACTTCCAGGTATATGCCTACGAGAAATGAACACATACTTCAAAAATCTTGTACATGAATATTCATAACAGCATTATTCACAATAGCTAGGAAGTGAAAACAATCTAAATGTCCCTCAACTGATGAATGAAAGAACAAAATGTGGTCTGTCAGGGCACCTGGGTGGCTCAGTTGTTAAGCATCTGCCTTCAGCTCAGGTCATGATCCCAGAGTTCTGGTATCAAGTCCTGCATCGGGCTCGCTTCTCCCTCTGCCTCTCTCTCTCTCTCATGAAAAAATAAATAAAATCTTTTTAAAAATGTGGTATGTCATACATGGAATATTACTCAACAGAAAGGAAAGAAATACTGATATATATTATGACATGGATGAGTCTTGAAAACATTGCCCTAATTGAAAAAAGCCAGTCACAAAAAGTTGCCTATTGTCTAATTACAATTATCCGAAATGTTCAGAATAGGCAAATCTCTAAAGGCAGAAAGTAGATTAGCGGTTCCCAGAGGAGAAAATGTAAAGTAAATGTTAATGGGTATGGACTTTCTTCTTGGGGTCCATACTGAAATAATTTAGTGGTAATAGTTGCACAATCTTCTGAATACACTATTAAACATTAAACTGCAGTATTTAAACTGGTGACTTTTATGGTATATGAATTTTATCTCAATAAAACTGTTATAAAAAAAAAGCAGGAAGCTTCCTAGACTCCAAGAAATCATCAAATAAATAATTCAGGAAAACTTCTTTTTCTAGGTTGAAGGAGTCCACCAAATGCCCAGGGCAATGGTGTTAGCGGTAAGATTTAATTTTACCTTACTTATAATTAATACGTTACCCTGACTGCTTCATGGTTACAAATGGAGGATGTGAGACTCCTGGGTCAGAGATAAAGGACTTTATTGCTCTTGGAAGAGCCAGCAGCATATTTTTGTCAATTCCCCTTGTCCCCAAGTCTCACAGAGGCAGGACCCAAGGGTCCAGATGGATTTTGCATACACAGCTGAGGGATGCTTTGCTTGAGGGACCTGCTGCGTTTAGGGAGAAGCAATAAGGAGCCCTGTTCTTTGTCCTGGGTGGAGATGTATCTCATCCTTCAAGGTCATTCACTGCAAACAGGACCTTGAGAAATGACCTGGTTTTGGGGTGGGCAAGGCCTTGCATTCCTGGCATACTCCACAAGACCCTTGGAGCATAAGAAGTGTCTCCCAATGAAGGCATGATAATGAATAACACCAAGGCACATGGCTGTGAAATTTTAAGACAGTTGGGACCAAAAAAAGATAACAGAGGCTACCAAAGATGAAACAAACAAATAAAATGATATTTTATATCAACTTTTATGACAACTTTGGAAGTGAGAAGATAATTGAGCGATAGCTTGTGACTTTTGAATGAAAGTCATTTCTAGAGTTTTCTATCAAGAACTAGAATTCTATATCTAGTCAAGTTATCAACCTCTGAGAAAAAAATAAAGGCATTTTCAGAAATCCAATTCTTGCACAATTTCCCTCTCACACACACTTACTAGAGAATATATTCTACCATAATGAAAGACCAGACTAATAAGAAAGTAGAAGTTGTAGGATCCAGGAAATAGAAGATCTAACCCAAGAGAGAAGCAAGAGGGAATGCACAGGACTAGGGAGGAAGGGGATCCTGACAAGACAAATTTGCACTAGGCTAGGACTGGAGCAGGTCAGAAGGGTCAAGGAGGGGGCAGTTAAGTGTCTTGACTTAAGACAAGTTAAGTGTCTTGACTTAAGACTTAAGACTTAACTTAAGACTCAGCTCGGGTCTTGATCTCAGGACTGGTTGTTTAGGCCCTGTGTTAGGCTCCATACTACTTAAGAAGAAAAGAGGGTGGTGGTCAAGGAGAAGATAAAATGGATAAAAGATCCTATCAATTTTAAGATACTGGTATTTTACAATATTGAGATATCAAGTAATTGATAGAAGATTTACACAATTTAGAGGTGCTTGGGGTTGCGTTGGTGTGAAGTACACAGAAAAGCAGACAAACTAAAAGGAAAAAGGTATTTATTAACAACAAAGAAAATAAGGATTGCAGGAAGAGAAAAGTCATCACAGCACCTGGAATGGATGCTACAGCCTGAAGCCCAGATTATCCAGTACCAGCACCACCTGATCCGGGTCAGAATTCCCCCCTGGAGCTGGGAGTGTCGCTGGCTGGTAGCTCAAAGCTGTGTCTTTTGGGAAATTGCCCTCAGGCTAAGGGAGCTCCTTTACACAAGGTTAAGCCTCCTCCTGACAGAGAGCCCAATGACTGTTCTATGTAGTTGCACAAAGATTGAGTGAGTCTCAATTTGGGGGAACTCTGCAAGCTAGCCCAGCTCAGAGCTGTCCCACTCTGCATCTCAGGTCCCCACAGGCATTGTCCCAGGATGACTCGCTGGTAAACACGGGATACAAATCACTGCCTCAGGCTCAGCATCCTGGAGACCTGCACTAAGCTAGTCCACCATATGGCTCAGCTACAAAGAGCCCCCACCCAGTCACGCTGTGAGCAGTGGTTACCGATCTAACCAAAACGAAAACATAATTACATTGAGAGACTGTGGGGATGGGAAGTATGCACGTGTTAATAATGATGAAAGTGGGCTCCAACCTCATCTTCAACAGAACACACCTGAAACTGAAAAATCTGGAAGTAACAACACAAGCAGCATTTATAGATATGAAGGTACAGCAGAAGAACAGCTAAAATAGTTGGGGAGTAAGAAATAGTGGCAGCGGGGCAAAGTTTGTGGAACTGTTTCTGTAAAACAGATACCCACATTATTTGGATTAAATGATAAAAGTTAATTTTGGGGCACCTGGGTGGCTCAGTGGGTTAAGCCTCTGCCTTCAGCTCCGGTCATGATCTCGGGGTCCTGGGGTGGAGCCCCGCATTGGGCTCTCTGCTCAGCGGGGGGCCTGCTTCCCCCTCTCTCTCTGCCTGCTTGTGATCTCTCTGTCAAATAAATAAATAAAAATCTTAAAAAAAAAAAAGAAAGAAAGAAAAAAGGAATGGCAAAAACTCAGGTTCAACAATTCACATTCCCAGAAACCGAATCCTTTGGCACAGTTTCTGTAAATGGTAGGCTCCCTCCCATCTCTGTTCAAAATTAACATGAAAGTGTCAAACTCACCGCTGTCTTTCCCAGAGCTCTGCAGAAGCGGGACCCCAAAACAAAATGCTGCTCTCTAGGAAAGCAAAACATTGCAGGAGCGTGGAGACGCCAGACCTCAGCTAGCTTTGCTGCTTCCTCGGTTTGCATGAGCTAGGAAGCAAGACTGGCAGGGAACACAGCTCACACCTTTCCCATAACTGCACATTCTCCCATCCTCATGTAAGTAGGGAGAAAATGTCAGGTAAGCAAAGCAGAGAGATCCTATGCCGAAATACACAAGGCTATTCTTGGAGAATGGGCAACATCTGTGCTTAGTTTCGGCTCCATTCAAACTTCACAAGTTCACTCCACGTTTAGCACCAAAACCTTCATTTCCCAGGCTCAAGTTCCTTTTTTTTTTTTTTTTCGTGGAATATATGATATCCCTGTTCAAGAAAAGCAGCTTTGTAAACGCAGCTCATAAAACTCGGACGTGGCAGGCTGCTTACCCAACACATGTTGATGAGTGACGTGTAAACGAATTAGAAACACGTGGAGCAACGCCTTATGTGTGTGGGCAGGGTTTACATAAAGGAAAAGGGGCTCGCTCAAAACTGGAGCCAGGAGGGCAGAGTCTGCAGCACTGGCTTGGGGGTAAATAATCCGGGGGCGACGGCCAAGCCAGGCTTGACCTCCACCTGCATCATCGAGGCACTACTCCTCCTGTTGATGACGAAGGATCTGCCTGCCCTTGGCCTCCGCATTCTGGACGAGACGCGGACGATTACTCTTTAAACTGCCTTCTCCCTAGACTGCATTTTCCAGGACAAAGTTGTGGAAAATAAGATGAGGATCATGCCTTTAAGAGCCCAGACTCTTCTCTGGAATTAGAAAACTGTTCTGAAAAAAAAATCAGAAGAGAAGAGGGACGAGACTGTCTAATTCCTAGCTTTTCCTGTTCTAAAAAAAGGAAATTGTTTGGGGCGCATTCTGTTAATAAAACTCAAATGCAAAAACATGCAGCTCATCAACTGCTAAAGTCCGGAACCTTCAATCCCACACTTGGGACTTCTGTGTAATTGAAACTTCAGAAGTTCACATGCAGTGCCCCACTCAATCTTACTTCACCGACGTCTTAGCAGACTTGGCAATCTAGATTATTTACAATGAACAGAAACGTCTTTTGGAAATGCTGAAAAATTACTGGCTCCATGTTCCACACGTGGTAAATTCCTCTTAGCGTCATTGCTCGCCCTTGAACGTAGTTCCAGTCTGCAACGCTCCAAGGCACCGGTTCTCTGACGCTAGCGTGTTCAGAGTCACCCGGAGGTCTTGCCAAAGCGCAGACAGATGTACCGACTGCCTCCCTGCAATTTCTGATTTATTCAGTCTGGGATGGAGGCCCCAGAATCTGCATTTCTGACAGGTTCCCAGGCAATGTCACCACCACTGGCCCAGGAACTGCACTTTGACAACCGCTGCTCTAACAGAAGCTGTTGAACCAGGATGGAGAAAGGAAACCTGGCCATAGCCACACGACTCACTACCTGACCCCCTCAGGATGAACTGCCAAAGCCGCCATCCAAAATTATGCATGGTCAGCTGAATAAAAGGTCACAATTCTAGGCCTGCAAGCCAGCCAGTGGGAAACCACCACCCTCAGGAGGAGGGTACCTTCAGAGGTACAGCCCATACTGGGCAGAAGGCGAAGCGGGAATAGGAGCTTCTCTTTCCTTAGCGTCTGCATTTGGATCTGGCTGCCTAACCTCTTCCCATCTTTATAATATTTAGATGTCTGCTGTTTATTGAGCACCTACTGTATGCCAGACCCTTCACGGATATTAACCCAGCTAATCCTCACCTACGGAGGATGAGGACACTGAGGGGCAGGCAGGCTTAGTGACCAGCTCCCAAGGCCAAGGCGGTAGGTGGTAGAGCTCAGCATTGAACCCAGGGCTGTTCCACCCTCCTACACTATCTGGAGTCCAAACCTAGTCCAGACAGAATTTCCCATTGCTGTCCTGCCAATGGGAAACAGGTAGGACACCAGTCACCCCAAAGTCACCTACTGGAAGCCAAGTTCCCTACCTAGCTAGCACTATCCGGCTTGCATCTCTTGGGTCCTTGAGGACTTTGGGTCTCCCCAGGACAGCCAGGACAACCTCATTCCAGTGGCTCCAGAAAGTAGCCTGCACTTCTGTTGTGGATTTCTTTTTTTTTTTTTTTTAAGATTTTATTTATTTACTTGACAGACAGAGATTACAAGTAGACAGAGAGGCAGGCAGAGAGAGAGAAAGAGAGGGAAGCAGGCTCCCTGCTCAGCAGAGAACCCAATGCGGAGCTCGATCCCAGGACCCTGGAATCATGACCTGAGCCAAAAGCAGAGGCTTTAACCCACTGAGCCACCCAGGCGCCCCTGTTGTGGATTTCTTTTCTTTTTTTTTTTATTTTTATTCATTTATTTTTTATTTTTAGGTGCACAGGGAAGGGTGTCTTCTCCGGTGTCAAGAAGAAGTGGCCTTTCCAAGAACTGAGCTTTTGAGCTGAACCGACCCGCCCCTGGTGGGAGAAGCAAAAACAAAACACTGCTTTCCAGTTCCAGCGGATGGTGACTTTTGGACTGATATCCATAAAAACATCCATTCAAAAGCGCGCTTGTACTCAGCAGCCCGTGAGCTCCCTCGCGAATTCATCGTCCAAGTTGCAGGCGCAGGGCATGCGCTTTGCAGAATGGTACCAAGCTCCCTTTTGAAGCCTTCTTAAAAGGCCGTTGCACGGTGAGTAGAAATCAGGCTCCTCCGCAGTCTAGACCTTCCTCACTCCGTCGGTGAACACACGATGTCCCCGGCCCACTGGAAATTAGGGGCTCTCACGTCTCTGCACCCAACGAGCCGGCAAGTGACTTAACGTTGCTCTCAGTTTCCTCCTGCATCCAAGTTCTTGTCTCAGGGTCTGTGTCTACGGCACAAACATCTGTATCTCACTTAGGGTCCTTGTGCCAAGTCGTTTAATAGAGGGGAATTCGTAGGTGCTGGGTGAGGTTAAAAAGCAAGCGCACGACGAGGAGGCCACCCAAGAGACTGGACGCGGAAGGAAACTGCAACACCAACAGGGCCAGACAGACAAAAAGAGGTCATGTTACCAGTGCCAGGGGAGGTGGACACCACGTGGTAAGTGGAGCACCACATGGGGCTGGGGGAGGCTGCCCCGGGGTTGCTGGGGTCCAGAGGGGGCCTGGGGTCCAGCCTGTTGTGGATTTCTAAGGCCAAGCCCTTACCCTGCCCAATTCTGTGTCATACTCGTACGGGTCCCGTGGCATTCGTGCTGCACTGGCAGCTCTGTCCCGTTCCTGGGTCCGTGTGCTGGCTGTCAACCTCTCCTTCTATCCCCACCATAATATCGGGATAGAATCTGAAATATATTTTTGACCTCAGTTCCTGGCAAAGAGCTTCTAAAACCCTTGTGATTTCCTGGGAGATGAGGTGTGGGGGTCTTTTGTTATTCACAGTAAGACCCTTTCAAGCATACCTGAGCTTATGCTAATGACTGACTTGTTGGTAGGCCCTAGATAACTTCAGAATGGGGGCTGGTCATCAGAAAGACCAAAGCATTACTACAGGGGAGGGGGAGAGGCTGGAAACTGGGTTGATCCCCAAAAAACAATGATTTAATCATTCTTGCCTATGTCATGGGACCTCCACAAAGAAACAAAAACAAAAACTCTAAATGACAGGGTTCAGAAAGCTTCTGGATTGGCAAACACACGCAGGTGCTGGGAGGGTGGCATTGCCCCTAGAAGGCATGGAAACTCCGCATCTGGAGTTCCAGCTGGCTGTTCCCAAGTTCTATCTTTTATCATGAACTGGTAACTGGAAGTAAACTTTTCCTGAGTTCCAGGAGCCATTCTAGCAAATGTATCAAACCCGAGGAGGGGGTCCTGGGAACCTTCTACTTGGAGCCAACTTGGGCAGAAGATAATTCGGTGACACACTACTTGTAAATGGTGTCTGAACTGGAGAGCGGGGGCAGGCTTGCGGGACAGCCTCTGACCTATAAGATCTATGCTAACTCTGGGTAATTAGTGGCAGAGCTGAATTAAATCACAGGACATCTGGTTGGTGTCCGCAGAGACCTGGAGAATTGCTTGGTGTGGGAAACTCACACATTAGGTTTCAGAAGGGTTGGGAGTAGAAACAGAGCTTGGTGCCTGCCTGCTCCCCACAGCCACTAGCTTCCAGGGAGGAGGATCAAATCGTCTGTTGGCAGACCCCAGGTTTCCTTCTCAGCTGACAAGCACTGATGCGCCCTTCTAGGGCACAGCCCAATTTTCTTCAGAACAGGACACATTTCCGTCAGTGCAGCAAGCATTCAAGAAATATCTTTTACTCCCTCTATCGCACTGTCACCAGCCTGTGTCATTCATTTATGCTGGATTCTTCTCTACCCATTCACTGCTTCTGCCAAACCCTAGTCCAGGTCCTCATTAGCCTGTGCCAGAAGGGTTACAGGGTCTCCTGGCTGATTTCCCTGATTCCAGCTCCCTACCTTCTCCTCATTTACCCAGCTTAAGCTATATTACCAAAAACTTCCTTCTTCAGAAAAGAAGAGGGTGCCCATCTTAAGGACGTGTCATAGCCTTACACGCCTTTCCCATGAATCCTAAATGCCTACCCTCCCCACTCTACCCCTTCTCCAAATGCCCCATGCCCCTCCCAAGCAACGGCTTGGCACATGCCATTTCCTTTGGTTGGTTACCGCATGTTCTATTCTCTGCTTAAGCAAATTCTACTTGACCTTCCAGATGTGGCTCAGTCAGTCCACCTGCTCCTGGAAGCTCCCCCCCCCCCAACCCACGACAAGGGCCATACTTGTCCCACTTACGTAGTCATCTTTAAATAGAATGTCCTCCCTAGAAAGAACCTGTCAGTTAATCCTCTCAGTTTACACAGCAGAAAACTGAAGCTCAGAAAAGTGAATACACTTGCCTAGAGTCATGCTGTTGATCAATGACTTGACCCTACTTAAAATGCAGAAGAGCTTCCTGAATTAATAATAATGATGTCTAACATGGCTAGTTAGGTAGTAGTCACAGTAAGCCACATCCTGTGTGAGACATCGCATGGGCATTAGTCCATCTTATGCTCACAACTCAGCAAAATAGATATTGTTATTATCCCATTTGACAGATGAGGAACCTGAGGCTGAGAGAGGTTAAGGAACTTGCTAAAACCCCCACCACTAACAAAGTGGTGAAGCCAGCAGGGTTCCAATCCAGGTTTGACCCAGAAGCAGAATCCTTACTCTCATTGCCTGTTAAACCTTTACTTCTTTCACCTGAGTACAAATTATGTCCCTAAATAGAAACTTACTTCCTTGAGGTAAAGGATGGTATTTCACAGGGTACTATGTGTGGAGCAATGTTTGTTCATTCACCAAAACACACCTACTGTATGCCAGGCACTGTGCCAGGGTCTAGGTATCAGCGAATTGATAAGACAGAGTCTTTGCCAACACGGGCAATGAGCGCTCATTCATTTTATGAATTCACTCACTAAATATTTATTGCACGTCTACCTTATTCCAGGTACTACAGTAAGTGTCGAAGAAATGACAAGAAAAAGAGACCAAGTCTTTAACCTAGTGCAAGACCAAGTCCGGCCCCAGCTTCACAGGGAAGGCAGCCACTCACTGGCTATTCACACGAACAAACATGAGAACATAATGGAGGACAGTTGACCGCGTGAAGGGGCAGAGAGGAGAGAAGAGGATTCAAGGCAGAGGTTAGCGAAGGCCATACCCAAAAGGCAGGAACATGGCCCCATTCAAAGGATGAGAGACACCTCAGTGGCTGAGGTAGACAGTGAGGGGAGATGATATGAGGGGAGACGAGGCAAGGAGAGATGATGTGAGGTGAGGCCGCAGAGGCAGACCCAGGCCACACTAGACCACCATTCTCACAGAAAGAAGGAACACACTTGTCTGAGTTCTGTGAAGCAGCGTGGCCTACACTGCTTGGACGCTTCCAGAGAGCAGAACATAGAACGGCAGTAGCTTCCTGTTTGGAGCAAGTTGCTGGACGTGGAGCCTCCTGGGAATGGGATTGGCCGACGTGGTCCGAGTGACCGACCTCTTTCTTAAAGGTTTCCTTTTTCCCTCATGTCACAGTCAATCTACGGCTGGAAAAAGGGACTGAAAACAAACCCCGTTGTGGAAAAAAATGCCATGCTGTTCAAAACTCTTCAAGCTGTGGGACACATACTGTTATATCTTAACATGTTACATTTAATAAAAAATAAACGTTGGAAGGAGGTTCTGTCAGCAAAAAGCCAGTTTGGCCAACTGTCAGGAAAGCAGGCTGACAGCTGCAGGAGACACAGGAGGTCATAACCGGTTTCGTAGAGCTTGGGAGAGCACAGCTCTCTGTGAGCGGATATGGACATATTAATGTATGGAACGTATACAGGTCCTCCAGAAAAATGAGGTGGCTGGGGTTTTTCTTGTCAGGAACTAAGTATGTTGAGAGCTGTGAGCAGGAACTCATGGCAGAGAACTCCGGAACAGATGCCATGTAAATGAGAGGTGTCAGAAGCCGGGGAAACCCAGAGCCTGAGGCAGGGGTATTGAGGGGTACAAAGGGAGGCGGCCTGCCTTCCCACCCCCCACTATTAACAGCTTCGTAAAACACGTCTGTGTGTGCACGTGTGTGTGCTGTGTGCATATTACATCAATGTGTGTATATAATGGATATATCTGGGTGCAGGGATGCATGTGTATATATGTATGTCTGTTTGTATATAGAGCATGTGTATATGTGTATACATATAGTCCAGGCTGTTGGTACAAGTCCAAGGCAATCGACAGTGATAAGAGCACAATGAGGGCTGGTTCGTAAGGGGAAAAACTTACTGCATGAATGTGTGGGGCAGTGGCAGAAGAATCCACAGGCCTGAAAGCCAAGCAGGGGCTCTCACAAAAACCCTCTCAGTCTTCTAAACACTGAAGAGCAGACACGCTAAGACACTGGAAAGAGGTTTCAGCAGGAAGAAAGTTCTGGTGGCTTCAGGGAAAAGATTTTTTAGTATGACAAATTCTTAGAATTCAGGGAAAATGGCAAGGGGCCCCAGCTAATCTCGTCTCTTCTTTCTTTCTTTTTTTTTTTTTAAGATTTTATTTATTTATTTGAGAGAGAGTGAGGGAGAGAAGATGAGAGAGGAGAAAGTCAGAGGGAGAAGCTAACTCCCCGCGGAGCTGGGAGCCCAATGCGGGATTCGTTTCTGAGACTCGGAGATCTTGACCTGAGCTGAAGGCAGTGGCTTAACCAACTGAGCCCCCCCCCACCCCCCCCCCACCCCCGGGCACTCCTCGTCTCCACTTTTCACAGAAACGAGAGAGCTGGGCTTTGGCTGAGCTTCACCCGAGTCTGTGAACTGCCAGTGCTAAGCACACAGTCTGCTCCCGGGAGGCAGAGGGAACTTAATTCTTAACATCAAGCTTGATCATGGCATGTTCCTTAGCACCCTCCACCCCCAGGGGACTCTGGGCTCAGCTCTCCTTGTCAGGCTTTAATAACACCCACCAAAGAGTGACATCCACCATGTGACCATCTTATGACAGCCCACCTGAGTTCTTCACTGTCCTAAGACGGGTTTCAAGGACACTGCTTTTTACTACTGGGTCTCTAACTCTTCCACTGCTCTTTTTACTGTTCTGGAAACACACCATGGACACTCTTGTCTCTGTGGCTCTATTTCTTCTATTCAGCTCTCCAGAATGTCCTTGATATTCCAATATACCTAACACAAACCCCACCTTTAACATAGGTTTGTGAAATACACAAACCAAAACTGTGGTACATGGAGGTAGAACCTCCCCTGGCCCCACCCCCCAGGGAAAATGAAACAGAAAAATTGCCTCTGTCTAGGATATCAGGAAAGGCTTTACTAAGGAAGTGACTTTTGAATTGAAATCTATAAAGATAAAGTTAGTTTGTGAGGAAGGGGATAGTAAGGAAACTGTCCTAAGCAGTGGCACCAGCCCGTGCAAAGGTCCTGTGGCAGGAGGTGGAGTAGAAAGAAGGTCAGTGTGGCTGAAGAGCAGAGAGTAAGCCAGCCTGGAAAGGTGGCTCTTCTATAAGTCCACAGTTCTCGTGATCTCTCTGGACTGGGTTGCTAGATAAAATGCAGGATGCCAGACAAGTTTTTCAGATATACAACATATACTGCATGGAACATATTTATACTAAAAAAATTTTAGTAAATCTTACATAACTTGTTTGCATTCTTAATCACAACGGGTCTTATTTTTCAGCTGGCTTGATGTTTTTCTGCCTCTGATGACTTCAATCAGATAACCTCAGAGCAGGAAGAGTCCTTCTAGAAACCAGCCAGTCTGACCTTCTAACTCTACAGACAAGAACAAGAGGCTTACTTAGCAAGGCACCTGGAGCTGCTCAAGGTCAAAGCTAGAGACCCAACTGGGGCTTCTTCCAGGCCTCCCTGCAGTGCTTAGGACTGCGCTGAGCACATTAAAAAAGGGCTTAATCAATTGCTCAGTTGCATTAACAAGCTCATTTACATGCCTCTGTACAGAGGGGGATAAATAGACACAACTCCAGACAGCCAGGGGCTTTCCAAACAAAATAAACAGCAAGCCAGACAGAGAAGGGGCCATTTGCACATGCACAAACACAGGGGCAGACACAAAGGAGCCCAGCAAGTGGCTGCTTCAACCAGCTACACTCCTGCCTTTTCCTGGAGATTCTACAAGAGCCCAGAACCAAGGCTCTCCTTCGCACTGGCTTGGTGAAGTTACACCCGCATGGTGGCCCTATGGATTTCCATGGCACATGTGAAAAGTGATCATTTTTACCTTAAGATGAAAACTGTGACCCTGAAGGGACTCACCAGTCAGCCTCATTTGTCTCTTTTCAGGCCCCACGTGTTTGCTAAGAGATTTTTTTTTTTTTTTCAGGCCTTCTCTGCAGGCAGAACACGTTCTGTCCAAATATGCACAACCACCAGGAGAAAAAGCCAGGGCGGGTCCCGCCACCACTATTTACCAAACGAACTCTGCTGAATGCAGGGGCTAATCCCCCTGAGTGAGCTTGGCTTTCATTCCAGGGCTTTAAAAGACGTCAATCCATCCCAATCACAATCAAATGCAAGCATTTCACTTTCCGAAGACAAACACGGATTTGGACAAATGAGAAACGGAGGTTCCCTTGTGGAAGGATGAAAAGGGAATTGAGCAGCCCCGGCTCCCTCTCAAAGGAAGCACCGGGAAGGATGTTCTAGCCGGGGCCACACAAAGCGGGGCATGAGCTCATCATGCCAGAACCTAATTGAAACTTCAGGCTGAAACAGTGTTTTGTAATATTTGGGGGAAAGGATGGGCAGAGACAAAAAGGAGAAACAAAGGATGTGTACAGAACAGCATGAAAAGCTGCCCACTTCTTGACTGTGGGACAATTTGGATGGTGGCCTCTGAGTTAAATGAAGTGTAGCCTTCTTCCTCTCAATCTCGCCGAGACCCAAAGCGTTCTGCAGAACTTGCTGCTGTTGGCATCAGGGCTCCAGAGCCAAGGCCTTTCGGGTCCATGAGGACCTTCGAAACGCAACTGGATTCAGAGGGATGTGGCAGAGAAGAGGCTGGTTAGACCTTTAGGCAAACTACCTAGTGTTTGCTAATCTACTAAACGGCATCGAGGCAGAAGAGCAAGCGTGGTTTTTGCATGTCCTGAGCTGGGTCTGGATCTGAGTCCCGTCACATACGAAGCTTGTGTCACTGGACAAATCATGTCCCTGAAACTTGCTTTTCTTCTCTTTTAAAATAGGTGTTGCAGTGCTTGTCTCGCACACTTGCCTGACAACAACGTAAGAGAATGCATAAAAGGGCAGGCCCTCAATGAGGGTCCACTTCCTTTCTTCTCCCCTGAAACTAGATGCCCCGGGAAGTGGTGGAATGTCTGCTCCGGGAAGCTTTGTAAGAACTGCAGACATAGAAATACGCTATCTTTCTTTACTTTCTTTCTTTTTTTTTTTTTAAGATTTTATTTATTTATTTGAGAGAGAGAGAGCGAGCGAGCATGAGAGGGGAGATCAGAGGGAGAAGCAGACTCCCCACGGAGCTGGGAGCCCAATGTGGGACTCGATCCCAGGACTCCAGGATCATGACGTGAGCTGAAGGCAGTTGCTTAACCAACTGAGCCACCCAGGTGCCCGAAAGAAACTACCTTTGTGGAAATGTGGCAACCCCAGGCAGTGGAAAGATGGGCTCGGTGGTAGTGCTCAGCAGTCCCCAGGCTTTATTAAAAGTACTCCGTTGCTTGTGGGGGGTCCACTGATAGCTGGCCATTCCCAAAGCCCTTCTGAGCTGCCTGTTCTTTGAATTGTCTCTGATAACTGTCGCAGAAGCATGGCCAAGCTAAAACATGCCTGGAAGAGGAGCAGAGATAGTGGTTCCCTGCTTTTGGGTGGCACTTCAGGACTCAGGAGCTGCCAAAGGGGATGCCGTTCAGGATCTCATTATTCTCCATTATGACTCTTGCAAATTGCCACCTGCAAGTTTCATTTCATTCCTGGATCTGCAGAGAGACATGCTTCTCCTCTTCCTTCTTTCCAGAGTCTCCTGTGCGTTGAAGGGCCACAGTCCCCTGCAGTTTGACCATCATCCGCTGAGGCACACAGGTCTCAGTGAGTGAACTTGGCCTTCGGTCAAAGTTCTCACCCACAAACATGCTCAGTCTCATTGAAAAATCCTTGAGGACAGAAGTGGATACCTGGAAAAAATGTGCCCCAACTGTAGCCATAGCCAATAAACCTTTGGGATATTCGCTCTTTTCCTCAGTCCCCTAATTCACCTTGACTTTGTAGCTCTCGCCTGATGCTCTGGTTTCCTTTGGATAGATTTGGCCATCCATAATTATCTAGAAGAAATTGGGGGAGAGGCCAGAAAAAGAGAGCATTCTCCGTAGATGCCCAATATATTTAAAATGAAAGGACGTGATCTTTTCAACGGGTGCCCCCCTTCCCACTACACTCTGATTGGGCTCCAAGAAAAATTCCTGGATAATCCAAAAGAGTAAACCTGTCCTCAGGGCAAAACTCTGACAAATCGGCAAGCACAAGTTTAGAGGAAAGACATTCAAGTTCTCTTCCCTGGGCTGAGAAGGCTGGAAGTCAGGGGAAGGTTATATGACAGTAGACATAGGGAAACACAATATGCAACATTGGATTTAACCTTGTAGACCTCGATAAAGGAAGGTCAAACTTTCCACAGTTTGTCTATGCAATCGGAAGTTTTCTAGTGGGTCTACCCATATTTCTTTTTTTTTTTTTTTTTTTTTTTTTTTTTTTTTTTTTTATTTGACAGAGAGAGATCACAAGTAGACAGAGAGGCAGGCAGAGAGAGAGGGAGGGAAGCAGGCTCACCGCCGAGCAGAGAGCCCGATGTGGGACTCGATCCCAGGACCCTGAGATCATGACCTGAGCCGAAGGCAGCGGCTTAACCCACTGAGCCACCCAGGCGCCCCTCTACCCATATTTCTAAGTCCTCTCTAATCCCCCTACCCTGCTTTCCTTGTCCAGTTAAAGCCATACAAAGAGCTCACCGAAAACAGATAGTCTCATGAAAATCAAACCAGATAACATAAACAGAGAGGAAATGTTATATAAGCTCCCTTAAGCCTTTGGCCTAGATTCCAGTGGGCCCGTCCTGCTTGGTTTTTGATAGTAGGTGTATAGTGGTAAACGTTAGTATTTCCTGATTTGTATCCTTTTATCCGAAAATGCAGGCATTGCTTTGGAAACGCAGTTCATTCAGTTTTATTATTAAAAATAGAACCAGGGACGCTTGGGTGGCTCAGTTGGTTAAGCAACTGCCTTTCACTCAGGATCCTGGAGTCCCGCACCAGGCTCCTGGCTCCATGGGGAGTGTGCTTCTCCCTCTGACCTCCCCTTTCATGCTCTCTCACTCTCTCTCTCTCTCAAGTAAATAAATAAAATATATATAAAAAAAATAGAAGCAACATCTCATACCCATTAGGATGGCTGCTATCAAAAAAGAGACAGACAGACAGAAAGAAATGGGACCGGTGGGGAGGACTGAAGAAACTGGGAGCCTTGCGCACTGTTGGTGGAAGTGTAAAACACAGTGGTCACTATGGAAAACAATATGGCAGTTCCTCAAAACATTAAAAATAAAATTACCATATGGAGCAGCAACTCTGCTTCCCAGAATAAAGCCACAAGAAGTAAAAGCAGGGTCTTGAACTGATGTTTGTAAACCTATGTTCATAGCAGCCTTACTCACAGAGCCAAAAAAGGAGAAGCAAACCCAAACAGAATAATATTTCCAGGGGTTGGGGGGTGGGGAAATAGGGAGCTGTGGGTTATTGCTGAATAGTTCTGCAGGTCGAGAAATTCTGGAGACGGGTTGCATAACAGTGCGTATGCATGGAATGCTATGAACTGTGTATTTAAATTAAAACAGTCAAGGGGCCTGTGGGTGGCTCAGTGGGTTAAGCCTCTGCTTTCAGCTCAGGTCATGATCTCAGGGTCCTGGGATGAGCCCCCGAATCGGACTCTCTGCTCAGCAGGGAGCCTGCTAACCTCCACCCCCGCCCCCCCCCCCCGCCCCGCCTCTCTGCCTACTTGTGATCGCTCACTCTGTGAAATAAATAAATAAATAAAATCTTAAAAAAAAGGAAAGAAAACCGTCAAGATGGCAAATTTTTGTTACGTGTATTTTGCCACCATTTTAAAAACCATGGCACCAAGATGCCATTCATACAAACCTTCCAAGTGATATCCCAGGGCATCAAATCAACTCTCGAATGAGACTCTATCTAAAACTGGTGGCCCAATTCCAGTATCAGGGATGATCGCCCACCAGATCACTCTATCCCAGCGAGTTTGCTGGCTGGTTTCTATCCTTCCCCTCTTCCGGTGAAGCTGGGCACAAAGGAACAACAACAAAACCTTCTGGAAGGGAACACATTCCGCTCGATGGAAAAATCAGCCATTCTCTTCAAACAAAGATGACATTACTGACCCCCAAACCAGTAAAGCAGGCCTGAAGGCTGCTGTGCTCCCCATTACCGGGGACACATTTTCATCGTTCCACCCATCTTCCCTACTCTAAAGAGCCTGGCAGATCCTGGGTACTCCACGTGGGTTTGGGGAGCAAATTAAGGAATCACGGAAAGGCCGGACAGGGGGCGGGGGGCAGTGAAGCAAGCAGCTATGCAGCAGAAACGTAAGAAGCCCTCAAGAGTGTTAAAAACGTAAATTGATTGCCTCTTTCTGGACAAATTCGAGGGATGATTTATGTGAAACAAGGTAAAGTAAGTTCTTGTGAAAGTCTCGGGTTTTACCGAGAATGTGTGATATCCTGAGTGCAGTTTTGATTCGTCTTCTGTGTATGTGTGTAAACCACAAAAGCAGTTAACTGTTGATGGCCAAATGACAAATGCCTCTGCCTCTCCCAGGAGAGATTAAATAGCTCTGGGTTGAGGGAGGAAAAAAAAGGGAAGATCAAAAGAAGATCCAGACATCCCTGGCTGGCAGGCGGCAAGAGGTCCCCCTGGCCAACGGAGGGTAACCTTTGCTTGAACTTAGAGGAATGTGGAAAAGGGGTTCTGGGCTGGGAAGAAAATCTCCAAGATACTTCTAAATTGTGCTGACCGGGAGGATTCTGAGCTGCATACCTGAAACTCCCCAACCGGACCATAATATTTACTTCTAACCCTTTACCCTGTCTGTGCTGTTAATTAACAAAAAAAAGTTTCTTTTTTTCTTTCTTCCTTTTTTTCCTAGTGATAACACAGAAAGCAAATTCTTTTGACACAAATTGTTGTGTCTTTGTAGGACTGATCCAATGTTTGGGGGGAAATAAGGCACATACAAAGCAACAGAATTCACGCCCCCCCGACCCACTCATCCCCCTACTGGAATTTGTTCTGAGACCAAAATCTAAACAATCGAACACATTACAGTTTTCCTGAAGATGCATTCGAATGGATTTTGAGCTCTTTTAAAAAAGGGAAAAAAAGAGGAAGAAAAACTCATAGGAAAAGACTTTGGGGGAAAGAAAACATTATTTCCTTTACACCTAAGGCCGTGGAATTTCTGTGGCCAACCCCTACAGAAGCCCTGATTCATGGGTACCACTTCCTTGGTGTGGAGACAATCACCGACACAGCATCCTCGCTGATCTGAGAATGTTTCTCTGATACCTGAGATCACCCAGACAACATTGTCTGTCAAAAAGATGCCGTCCTATAGCTGCTCAGACAGGTTTTTTTTTAAATGCTAATGAGTTATGCCTAGCAGCTAACTTGCCGGGCAGAGCTATTCAATTCTTCAAATGCAGATAAAAGCATCAAGCCCGAGTCCTCAGAAGCCTCCAACAAAATGCAAGCAAGCTGTGAAAACAATTTGACCCTACGCCCAAGGCCATTGGGGAAATCTCTAGGGACCACGGAAAAAAAAAAGAAAACACAACAAAAACAACCCCCCTCCCCACCCCTAAACCTTGACTTCTTAAAGTAGCAAGTAGTGTAATGCAAATGAATGTTGATTAGAAGACAAACAGAACCCATTTCTGCGGAAGGCTTCCAAACACAAAGCTTAGATAGCAGATGATTTTTGCCAAACCCTCCCAAATCCAGCAGTAAACAGCTGGCCAAGGCTCCCACAACTTAAGAAATTTATCCCCTGAATTAGGAACCTAGGTAACGCCTACATTTTCTTTTTAAAGAAGTGTTACGTACTTAAAGATCAGAGTCTCCGTATTTTAGGGGTCTTGTCTTGTGTCTCATCCTTAAGAAACAAACCATCTTTTTCTGAAAAGTAGGGAGTCAGGGGCGGGGCCCACCTGGCCGCACTTCTCTTTCATGTGGTAACGTCTCCATCTGCTGGAAAGTCAGATGTCTGCATTAAAGGCAGATAATGTTTGTTTTATTTACCTATAAATCTAGGTCAGACTGACATGTCCATTTTCCTGTTCATATGTATTGCCATTTCATTTAGAACTTCTGCCCGTTTTCCTTCACTTCTGAGGTCCCCGTGGACTTAATCCTGACGGCATTTGGAGGACCTCCCCTGGCCCAGCTTGGTCCCCTCCCCAGGGTCTGGGCATGTCCCATCAGTCCTTCTTTAGCCTGTACATCCTTAGGTCAGCCCCAAAACCCTTCTCTGAATGTGGACACTGTTGACCTGGAGGTCAGGGGCTCCTGCAGCCCTGGGGCTGGCATGCCTTTGAACTAGGATGATCTTCTTCGCTGTGCACAGCAGGAGCTCTTGTATTTGGCTGGGCACACTGCGCTAGAACTGCCTGCTTTGTCTTTGATTTTAAAAATAAATAAACCTACAAACATTTAGGCAGTGAGGAGGAGGCTGTGTTTGCCACTCTCTCTCCTCTCTGGCGTCTGCCAGGTTCCTACTTTTCAGGACCTGGGTCCTCAGTCCTCCTTGGCCAGGCAGCCACCCAGGGAACAGCCCCAGGAAGTACGAGCACGTACTGGACACACACGACTTCTTAACTGTCATTTTTATGAGGGAACAGAAGGCAAGCTGGAGACAGAGCAGAAGCTGACACCCCACAACCCCCTCCCCCCTGCCCCCAGATGGGACATCTATGACATTCCTCTCGTACTCCTGGCTGCCCTAAAGCTAAGGAAAGGAAAAACAAATAGTAACTTGGTAGAGATCACAATCCTTCAAGACCTGAGTCTCCCTCAGTTTACAAATGCCACAGCAATTTACAAGAACAAAGCATTTCTATCAATGACCTAGCTTCCAGGAGGAAATGTAGATATAGTTAAATGTTCTCACAACCTGCGGCCCACTGGCAGATCCTTGAAGGGGGCAGAGTGTAACATTCCTCTAGGAAGCTCCCAACTCTCTTCTTGTTAATGCCCTGCTAGAGGGGAAAAACAACCTTAACTTGGCAATGGCAAGGCCTCCAGTACCCTGTGAGTCGTCTTTAACATACCAAAGATCTTTCTCTAAACCTCCCTTTTTTCCTTAACTCCCCCAACACTGTAGTATAGAATCTGCCACACCTCACAAGCCCAGGGCAGCAGCTCTTTCTGTCCACGGGTCCTGTCCCCGTGCTTTAATAAACCACCATTCTGCACCAAAGACGTCTCAACAATTCTTTCTTGGGCTTCTGTACGGTGTGCAGGCTGGGAAGCCGTGGGCTTCAGCCGCCTCTCACAGACTACAAACCCGACAGCGGCCAGGCTGGCAAGGGAATACAAGGTAGGTTCATCGTGTCCTCCTCTTAAGGTGCCCCCTTGTCCACAGGTATCCCTGCCCCTGGATCTCCTGCTTGTTCTGCTCATGGGCTCTTCCTTCCCTGGTTCCCCCCGCTCCACCCCGAGACAGGCATTCTCCGAGAATCATGCCTCAGAGTCCAAAGTTCCTTTTCTACTCTCCTCTTTTCGCCAGTCTCCTGGGAGGGGGAACACCCACATTCCTGTTCACCCCTACCTGTACCCTACCTTCAGTTCCAGCTCAGCATCTGCCCACCCAGCATCCCCGCTGGGGTGTCATACTTTCGCCTCAAACTCACTCTGCACTTTGGACTTTCCCCGTACGTCGGGACAGGGGCCGTTGTTATTCTAGTCACATAGTCACATAGCTTGAAAGCATGGTCACCTTTGGCTCTTCTCTGTCCCTTTCCCTCTATATGAAGTCAGCCGTCCCCCTCAGGGGACTCCCCATCAGGATGTCTCCAGCAGTGTTTTCCATAGGTCAGCTTCCTTGCACTCCCACCACAGGGCCGTGGCGAACACCCCCCTGCACCCCGCAACACTGCAGTCAGAATGCTTGCAACACCTCGCGGAAGTGTCACTACCTCACCCAATCTGAAGCCCAGCTCCAGAACTGGGGGGTTAAGACCTTCCGCAATCTGATCTTCCCACCTGTTTGCCAGTGTTTCAATCCAGTGTGCCTTGGCATGGGTTCTTAACCCAGCCAGAACGGTCCTGTTTTTACATTCTGACCTCTGAGCCTCAGCCTGTCCTGGTGCCACCACCTGGAATCCCATCCTTGGATATTGGATCCGCGTGCAGAGACAGCCAGGACTCAGTTTTCAGATCTCAGCTGGCTGAAATTGAGAGATGAGTTTGCAAATGGGAGCAAGGGGGAGAGATCTGTTTTTTTCAGGGCATACCAGAATTGTGTGTGTCCCAGGGCAAAACCGAAACAGTCTGATGCAGCCACAGGAAGACTGGAGGACAGCTAGAAAAAAAGGTCCCAGTTCAAAATGAGGGGTCTGGGCAAACAGTGACAGGGCAGGCCATCAATCAAGACCAAGAGGGGTGCCAGGCAGTATGGAGGAGGTCCAGTGGATGGTACTGAAGGCCCAACCACGGAGACATTAGTACCAAGGGGCAGGACACCCACAATGGGCCATAAGGAAGGAGCTGGATCCTGGAAAACCAGAGCATGAAGGTCAGAACCGAGCCCGTAGGCAAACCACCAGCCCTAAGCACTACCTTCATCATGTGCTACATAAATTCAGAAATGGCTCCAGATCAGAGATGCCAGATACAAGAGGTGTGAATATTCCTTCCTCGGCACCTGCCACAGACATCACTAATCAATTACGATAACTCGTCACCCCAGGCACAGCCATGGTCTCAGAATCCTTCACAGAAGATCTCCAGAGAGCCACTGCCCATCATCAATGGAAAGTAACACATAAACAAATTCTATTTGTCATGCCTTTTCCCAGATTGAAAGGTAGGGTCAAATCTGCACGAGAGCTCACAGATGTCAATGATAATGTTACCACAGTCGCAGGGTGCTAGGTCAGTAGTTCTCAAAACTGGATGTGCCCCATAATCATCTGGAGGGTTTACTGAGACCCAGATTGCCAGGTCCCACCTTGAGTATCTGGTTTAAGAGGAGTGGGCTTATCCCTCGGGCCAGCTGGAACCCTTTCTCCTTGGCTTCAAAGGCCCTCTTCCAGCTCTTAATCTCAGAGAACATCACAACACTGTTTATATGATCTGTCGATTGCCAAGCATTCTGCTGGGAGTGACACAGGACAAGTCCACATTCTCGTTCAGTGTGGGGAGTGCCGTGGCGGTAGGGGGAAGCACAGGCCGCTGTCGGGGTGCTCAGCCGGGGGACCTCACCCATTGAGCCTGGAAGGTTAGAGCAGGCTGCTCAGAGGAAAGCACAAGCTGAGCTGCGGCCTGAAGGGTAAGGAGGAGGTGGCTGGGAAGAGGGAGAGGAAATGTACTTGCTACCTTGGGTTGTTTATCTTGTACACACATCTGTACACCCACACACCCACAATTCTCCATTTCTCTCATATCTCCACATCTACACAGGGACAAAGAGATAACCTTTAATCTACACAGGCATTCCTCAGGTGCTTGGGCTCCAGCCGACAAGGACATTTTTATTCCCTGACTGGAGGCATCCATTGGCAACGGGCTGGAAGAGTTCTGTATTTAGGAAGGTGCGGGAGAGGAGAGGGAAACGTGAAGCCAAGTGGGTTTGGCCCGAAACTACTGCCCACCCCCTGCCATGGATTTTCCGTGATTTCTGTGGCTGTGAGCATTTCTCTAATTACCTGCAAGATGGGATTCACCATCCAGCCCCACCAATAAGCCCCACCACCGCCTGGGATGCTGGCTTGCGGGAGCAGCCCGTGATTAATGGCCCATGGTCCTAGCCTCTGCAGCACCCAGCCAGCACCCCCCCCAGCCCAAGCCACCATCTGTGAACAGTCTGCTGCTTGAGTAATAGCTGTGTCTAGCAAACTGTTTTGTACATTCATAAACAGAGATTGGGCGTTTTCCTCTGCGGCCCTAATTTCAAGTGATTAGGCTGAGCTCATTCCTGCAAGCAACCTCTTTCCTAGAATTCGAAGTTTGAGGGTCAGGACCATTGCTCACCCTCCAGACTCATTCCCCAACGCAGCCTCTGAGGAAGCTGGAGGGAGGCCCAGCGCTCTGATGAGGTCAAGGCAGCATTTTCTGACGGCTGAATTGGTACACCATGACTCCTTCCCCAGAGCAGCACATTTTGATTTGGAAACTTAGAGGGACATTTTCCTACCACATTTCCTCTCTTACCACACCCATTTATCTGTATTTAGGATGTGGTTAGCTCATGTCTCACTGGAGGTGGGATAAGACGTGACAAATCTCCACTGGCCCTTCTTGTCTCTTATCCAGCCTTGTCTCCACAAAAGACAGCACAACCTGACATGTACTGAATGGTCCACAGATGGGAAATGAATGAAATAATGGAAGCAACTGACTCAGTGGTGCATCTGAATTACAGAAAATAAGCCAAGTATCCCCTCAGGAGGTTACTTATGTTCCCTCTGCTCCTCCTATCTGAGAGCTTTGCGCACCCCACGGTCAAGGGCGTCGGGAGAAAGTGCCACAGTGAGTGCCAGAAGCAAGTGTTTGCATCACCTTCTTGGAGGACACACATCCCCCAGCCCGTGTGGAGCTGTTCCAGACAAAGAGAACACAAGCCAGCCTTGTGCCTCCCCTTCCAGTTCTATCCTGACCTTGTCTGTCCTTGAACTCAGTCTAGTTCATCTCACTTACCAAGGAAAGGGTCACCTTTGTTTTTTGTTCTTTGGTTTTAATATTTTTTTGACAACTGATTATGGACCAGCAGTTCCAGTGTTTTAAGAATAATGATTTTGGGGGCACCCAGGAGGCTTAGTCAGTTGGGCATCTGCCTTCGTCTCGAGTCATGATCCTGGGACCTTGGGATCAGCTCAGCAGAGAGCCTGCTTCTCTCCCTCCCTCTGCCTGCAGATCCCCTGCTTGTGTTCTTTCTCTCTCTCCCTCTCTCTCTGTCAAATAAATAAATAAAAATCTTTAAAAAAATTTTTTTAAATAAAAAAATGATTTTGTAATTCCCAGAAACCAGTGTACAGCATTTGCATGTGTACAACACTTTCTCCAAGAAACACTCACTCTCAGTGGGAACGCCCTCTTTCAGGCAGGAAAGCCAGAGGCCCACCTTGAAAAGTCTCAGACTTCCAGAAGCAGAACAGACGAGGAGAACAGCTGCCTTGACCCTTATACTTCCAAGGGAGGCAAGTTGGTGGCAGAGATAGGCCAAGAACCTACAGGTCCTGCTTCATATACAAAGTGGTATTAGAAGTGAAGGGGGGAACTCCCCACCAGATCTTAGGGATCTAGAAAAGACTTCCTGCTTGGCTGAGAATGCAGTAACAAAAATGTAGTTGAGTTTCAGGTATGCAAACATTTTCTTTTCTTTTTCTTTTTTCTTTCTTTTTTTTTTTTTAAAGATTTTATTTATTTATTTATTTGACAGACAGAGATCACAAGCAGGCAGAGAGGCAGGCAGGCAGAGAGAGGGAGGGGGAAGCAGGCTCCCCACTGAGCAGGGAGCCCGACGTGGGGCTCAATCCCACGACCCTGAGACCATGACCTGAGCTGAAGGCAGAGGCTTAAACCACTGAGCCACCCAGGTGCCCCTTCTTTTCTTTTTTAAAGATTTTATTTATTTATTTGACAGAGAGAGATCACAAGTAGGCAGAGAGGCAGGCGGGAGTGCGGGGGGAGCAGATTCCCTACTGAGCAGAAAGCCCGATGCGGGGCTCGATCCCAGGACCCCGAGATCATAACCCAAGCCAAAGGCAGAGGCTTTAACTCACTGAGCCACCCAGGTGCCCCAGGTATGCAAACATTTTCAATGATGATTTGCTAGTTTGGTCATAAGCACCTCCTGAAAGCCTCTGTTTCAGCTGGTGGGCTCTCCCGTGGTTAAGACTGTGACCTAGGAGCCAGGGGAAGTCCAACCTGAGAGAAAGCCACAGAACTTTGTACCCAACCATAAAAAAGCAAACACATTTGTCTTCAAATATTCATGGAACAGTTACTAAAACTGCCCATGTATTAGGTCACCATACAAACCTCACTATGTTCTAAAAGTTGGAACACATTCAGGGTTATCTTTCTGACCAAAAAAAGCAAACAGTAACACTAGGTAATCCATAGTAAAAGAATTCTTTTGTAATCTATCCACTTGAAAGTTATCTTCCTTTAAATAATTCTTTGACTAAAGAGGCCATCAAACTGAAATTATAAACCATTTCAAAGAATTGTTTCCAATCCCTGTCCTAATACTATATCTGAACACTTTTGGATTATGTCCTATCACGTATCAATCTCCTTCTTCCTAAAAGAAGGTCGTTGCAAGGATTAAGAGATAACAAGAAAAAGGTCTAGGTAGAGTGAGTGTTCAACCAATGTGACAAGAGCATTAAGACCACCCTTGTGTAACCGCACCCTTGTGCGGTTCTTGTCTCCTTTTCAGCTAAGATTGAAAGTAGTGAATGGTGTATTTTGAAGAGACTCTCACACAAAAATTTCAAAGTTGAAATGCCAAAACTCACTACATGACACTTGAATCCCAGATGCACAGTGA
Organism: Meles meles; assembly: GCF_922984935.1. Lineage (NCBI taxonomy): Eukaryota > Metazoa > Chordata > Mammalia > Carnivora > Mustelidae > Meles > Meles meles. Next base: position 38,155,714 of record NC_060071.1, on the reverse strand, counting down.
GGACAGCATAGTGCGAGAAAATGGAGCTACAAAGGGAATTTCTTTGTGGAGAGCTGTGTCTGCATTTCCCCCTCCCCAGGAAAGGGGCAGGGCACTTTCCCTCAGGTGAAGAGAAAGGAGCTTCAGTGAGATCCCCAGAGGGCTGGATTTGATCTCCTTACAATCACTGGATGCAGGGCACTGGGTCTAATTCCTGCCTGAGAAATCTGAATGATTTGATGCTCTAATAGTAGGAGAGGTGTCTGTTGGGCACTGTTTCCCCAGAGACTGTCAGGGTAGATGATCTGTGAGTGCTTCTTCTGTGAGACAAGAAGGCATGTTGCAGCGAGGGTCAGTATGGATCTACTTTATTTTATGGTTTTTTGTTTGTTTTTTTTAAAGTAGACTTCATGCCCAGCGTGGCGTCCAATGCGGGGCTTGAATTCATGACCTTGAGAACAAGACCTGAGCTGAGATTAAGAGCTGATGCTCAACGGGCTGAGTGACCCAGGTGCCCCTGGATCTGTTTTAAATCCCACCCAAGAGGACTCCATGGGAAGGTGACCCAACCCCAACCACAAAGTTCGTATAGGGGGGCCTGGGTGACTCATTTGGTTGTGTCTCACTCTTGATTTCAGTTTAGGTCATGGTCTCGGGGTCATGAGATTGAGCCCCATGCTGGGCTCTGTGCCGTTCGTGGAGTCGACTTGAGGTTCTCTCTCTTTCCCTCTCCCCCTGCCCCTCACAAGCTTGCACTCTCTCTGAAGGAAGGAAGGAAGGAAGAAAAGAAGGAAAGAAGGAAGAGAAAGGGAAAGGGAAAGAGAAAGGGAAAGGCCTATATACAGGGGACCACTAAGAAAAACAGCTAAGGAGGGGACAGCTAGCTAAAGGAAAATGCATCATGCATCAGGGGAAATATTAGTTAATATTCGCAGTAAGGGTCTATGAGAACCCACAAAAAAGTCCATGAGAGGAGTCAGCCGACAGACCTTCCAGGTCCACTCTGAGAAGACATCTATTACAAAATTCGTTGAGTAAGAGCTTCCCTGCCTTTTCGTCCTCCCCATTTCTCTACCCAGAGGAGTCAGAAACCCTGATCAGCAATGCAAGGGAGGATGTGTGAGAGGAGAGCAAAGAGGAAGCCTGGCTCTTCTCACTTGCAGGGGGCTCTGGCTTGGAGAGGGAAAGAGGTGTAACTCTAAAGCAAAGTCAGAAATTTTGATGACTAAGTAGACTGGGCAGTTTAAATAACTGAATTGAGACTGTGTAGTCAACTTCCAGAGGTCCTAGGAACTCCTATTACTTGAGAGTGATCAGAAAAGTCATGGGACCTCCTGCATTTTCAACCAAGGGCAGTGGAAGAACTTCTACTGCTGAGCTCCTTTGAGAAGGACAGGGAGAGAGAGAAAACAGTTGCCTGCCATTACGTCCCATGGAGTCTTCTGGTCAACCTGCTGGTTGCACTTACAAGCTGTATCTGCATGCCAGCGAGGACCATATTTGATTCCTATGATATCTAGGGTTTCAAAGGAAGCCAAAGAGCAAAAGAGACCTCCTCTTCTTTTATAAAATCCCTTCCTTGTCCCGCTCCTGGCTCCCCTCTATCTCTATAGCGTATCAGCGGGTTGTTGGTTGAAGGTGATCACTGGGAGAGAGGGAAACACGGTAGAAGGAGGATTCTGGGAGACTTACAAGAATGGAAGGTGGAGAGTTAGGGCAACCACAGCTAAAGGACAGTAGTGTAAGGATCCCAGGCAGAAAGAGAGCTTGGTGGAGTAGAAAAGGTACCCTGCAGTTAGGGTTCTTGCTCTGGAGTCCTGCCAGGACCACGATTTTGGTGGCCTTATTACCATTACACCAGCAACAGAGAAGTATGGGAGACTGACGATGAAGAGGGCAAGCTACGAAAGTCAGGAGCCGAAGCTTTCTCTGCTCCATCTGGAAATCCTCATGCAAATTCCTTATGCCGTTACACAAAGTGGGCCATGGTGGGTGGGCTCCCTCACTGCCCTACCCTTGTGCATGTGCACATGTGTACGCGTACATAAATACACACGCTTGCAGAAACAATTTCAAGAATTGCACATAAAGTGAGCATCATTTCCAATGCTCTTATAAATGGTTTTTGTACTATTTGGGGGGAAAGGGGGAGATCTGAGGATGTTAAGTGTCAAAATAACAGAATTCCTAAGATACTGCACTGTTTAGGGTTGAACCAACAGATCAAAATATTTGCAATCAGGGCTATCCCCCAAACCTGCAATTTAACAGAGCTTTAAATAACCATGAATTCATGTACACAGTAAATGTTTCATTTATAACCCACCACCAAATAAGTGTCAAACAATCTCATACTGTTTCCCACTTACTAAGCCCCTTACCATGACGTGCTTTAAAACTCAGCACTCTACGTGGCTAAAAAGAAAACATGAAGCGTCCCAAACGATGTGATCAAAATAAATAAAATAAAACTGAATTATATGAACACCAATTATCATGCTGGGAAATCTTAGGGAATCTGGAAATGCTGATGTACTCCAACTTGACTCATCCATCAGGACCAGACTTAGTGGCCATCTCCTCTGTGAGGCCTTCCTGAACCCCCAAAGGGAAAGTAACATTTCCTGGCAACACTACCTACAATTCTCTTAGCAGCTCTGCGAGGCAGATCTCATTCTCTGCCTTTGCACCGATAAAGAAACCAACGCTCAGATTGCTGAAGTAACTTGCCCAAGGGCACAGTGTCCAGTGAGCGCCCCACATGGAAGGTGGGAAATAGTTACTACAAACTGTGGCAAGCAAGGTGTTCAGTACTGAGATGTGTGCTTTCTCATCTAACACAATGGCCTCTGAGACAGTTCAACAGTGTCCCTCTGACCACAGGTCAACAAGCTGATCCAGCTTGCCCCATGTGGCAGGACTGGTAAGTCCCATGGCTGGGACTCAGATTCAGCCCTCGAACTCCAGGCCTGTGGGATTCCTTGTCACAACACTGCGTCTTCCGCAACGGTCGCAAGATTGTCAACGCCAGCCCACTACGGCTGGGCCGAAGTCAGTCCTCCCCTTGAGTCATGCTGGGGAGGTTCTCCCTCTTCCTGTGCTTTGGCCTTGCTCCTCTGAGGGTCACAGGTCTGCTATGGCTGCTGCCACCCATCAGACAGAGCTGGAAAATCTCTTGCCTGGATTTCAAGACCTTCTATAATCTAGAGTTTCCTGAATGCTACCTCTATCACACAAAATCGTGGAAAACTTTGAAAAGTGAAAAAAAATTTTCTGAGTATCTTTTCTAGGGAATAATTAGGCATTGTTAAATAACCTTTTCTGGATCATCTAATTTTATAGGTCTGCACCTTTTACTGTGTGTAGCTGAGCTATTGTGCAACTCTATAAATTGTAGAAAACTGATAGTAATGGAAATGAATTCTGTCAGTGGAAAGGCAAATAATAAGCCCTCCTTGCTCCCCAAGAGGCCAGTTTTACATGGAGAGCAAATTCCTTTCAGCACTCCTGACAGCATTTTGGTGTGTCTGCTTTCTCCTTTTTGAAACAGTTGTAACAACATACTGATTCCCTCACTAATTACTGAGCTAAATAAAATCTTTGACACATATTTGAAAGAGAGTCATGATTTAACCTTTTCTTAAGAAGTTATTCCTTAACCTTTCCCACTGCTGCCTGAGCCACTCTAGGAAAGCCTAGAGTCCTCACTAACCTAGAAACACATGGTGTCTCTTTTCCTTCCTTTCTCACTTCCCCCTTGCCAGGGACCAGGAATGCACACATATATATACACAACCACATGCACACAGACACCAGGAACATCAGCCTTTTCCCAGAGGAAGGCAGGAAAATGGAAAAGAGAGAAAGGCAATAAAACAACAAATTCAATGTTAGAAAACTGTGAATTAGGTGACAGCAAGCTATGGCCCTTGGGCCCAATGTGGTGTAGCACTGCTTTTTATAAATAAAGTTTTATTGGAACACAGGCACATCCATTCACTGATGCATTCTCCAGAGAGTTTGTGCTACCGTGGCAGAGTGGAGCCATCACCACAGAGATGGACAGGGCCCTCAACACCTAGAATATTTATTATCTGACCCTTCACAGAGAAAGTTTGCTGACTTCTGAATTAGATACAGTCTTTACCCTTGACAGAGTTTATAATCTTTTGAAAGGAAGTCATGAGTATACCTAGGTGAGGAGACAAAGGACAACAAAATAAAGTGGGTCCCCATGTGTGGAGGGTGGGAGCAATGACCCTGAGAATGGTGTTCAGTATTCAAGAAAACGGAGCTAACTGGCTTCAATAATTCCAAAATAAACACTAAAGCCATGCCATGTAAACGATTAATTTGCTTATTTATTTACTTACTGTATTTTTCTTTTTTAACATGAAATATAGGATGACTCAAACATATTGGAAAATAGTATGAAATACTTACACACTCAGCTCAACTCACTTTAATGTTTTGTCACATTTGTTTCAGTTTTTTTTTTCTGTTCTTTTTTTTTTTTTTTTAAATTGGGAAGAGTTGGCTGGGTTTCCTGTCTCCTTAGCTGACTATAAAATGAAGAGGATCCATGGAATATTAATTCTACCCCCTGAACTGAAGAAGTTCTCAGCAGTGGTAATGGTTTATTTGTTTGAATTTCTTGCTTTTGTTTTGTATTATTTTTAATTTTTTAAAAATAAGATTCATTGGCTAAAATTAACAAGTCAGGAAATGACAGATGCTGGCAAGGATGCAAAGAAAGGGGAACCCTCCTACACTGCTGGTGGGAATGCAAGCTGGTGCAACCACTCTGGAAGACACCATGGAGGTTCCTCAAAAAGTTGAAAATAGAGCTACCCTACGACACAGCAATCGCACTACTGGGTGTTTACCCCAAAGATACAAATGTAGTGATCCGAAGGGGCTCGTGCACCTGAGTATAATAGCAATGTCCACAATAGCCAAACTATGGAAAGAACCTAGATGTCCATCAACACTGAACAGATAAAGAAGATGTGGTATATATATATATATATATATATATATATATATATATATACACACACACACACACACACACACACACACACACACAATGGAATACTATGCAGCCATCAAAAGAAATGAAATCTTGCCATTTGCAATGATGTAGATGGAACAAGAGGGTATAATGCTAAGCGAAATAAGTCAATTGGAGAAAGACAATTATCATATGATCTCCCTGATATGAGGAATTTGAAAGGCAGGGTGAGAGGATTGGGGGGGTAGGGAGGGAAAAAATGAAACAAGATGGGGTTAGGAGGGAAATAAACCATAAGAGACTCAATCTCACAAAACAAACTGAGGGTTGCTGGGGGGTGGGGGAGGTAGGGATAGGGTGGCTGGGTTATGGACATTGGAGAGAGTTAAAAAAAACAAAATAAGATTCATATGGTTCAAAATTCAAAAGGTACAAAGGATTAAACGATGAAATATTTTCCTCCTACTTCTGTACCCCCAGCTACTTGTTAGGAACAATATAAATTTCTTATGTCACCTTCCAGGGATATTTTACATATATTTGAGCAAATACGTATGTATATTTATTTTCCTGTTTTCTTTTTACATCTTTTTTCTAGTCACCCAACACTTTATATTTTGGTAATCCATCCAGATTGGTATATACAGAAATTATCATCTTTTTTCAAAACTTTCTAGGTTTCCTTTGTATGGATAAGATACAATTTATTTGACTAGTTTTCTTTCCATGGCACTTGGATAGTTGCAATCCTTTGCAATAACAAACAAGTCCACAATAAATAATCAGATGCATTTGTTGCTTCCTCTAAATATACAAATAGCTGTAGGCAGAGAAGCAGGCAAAAAAATGTGTGTTCATAATTTTGACAGATATTGCCATGTTATTTCCCATAGAGAAGGTACCAGATTCACACTTCTACTAGCAATGTATGAGGAAGCTTATACCCTCGCCACCTCAGGTGATATTAGCCTTTCTGATCTTTGCTGCGCTAAGAGGTAACAAATAATATCTTAATATAGTTTAAAATTGCCTTTTCTTATTACGAATAAGACTGAGCATCTTCTCATATAGTTAAAGCATTTGCATTTGCATCTCTAAGAACTGGATACCCAAGTATTTTTGGTCCAGTTAATTTTGGGCTACTGGTCTTTTTCCGGGGGGTGGGGGAGGGGCGGGGGTTGTGCTTTAAAATCCAACCAAAGTGACTTGGCCTTTCTAGAGTCTGAAAGCAGAGAAGTCAGTCAGTAAATAAGCTTTTAAACTCTTTCCCAGATAAATGGACCATGTTAAAGGGCCACATGTAGGTCTTACTCTTCAGTAGCTCCCCATTACCTAAAGAATCAAGTCGTGGCCCCTTAGTAGGACATTCAAGGCTCTTCATGCTCCAGAAATATCAAATAGCATGTGCTACCACACCCCTCCTACCCTTGCTCCTGCCTCTTTGCCTTTGTCTCTCAGGCCATTCCCTCTGCCCCAATAGCCTCCTACCTCTCTTTGCCCACATAACTTTGGTAGAATGGAAGTCTCATTCCATTCCCCAAGAAATCTTCCCTGAACCACAAATCAGATTACAGGCCTCTCTTGTGTACTCCTACAGGACCAAGTACAAACTTCTATTAAAATGATCTCTGAGGGGTGCCTGGGTGGCTCAGACAGTTGGGTATCTGCCTTCAGCTCGGGTCATGATCTCCAGGTCCTGGGATCGAGCCCTATGTTGGAGTCCCAGCTCGGCAAGGAGCCTGCTTCTCCCTCTCCCTCTGCCTGCTGCTTCCCCTGCTTGTGCTCTCTCTCTCTCTCTCAAATGAATAAATCAAATCTTTAAATAAATAAATAAATAAATAATCTCTAAGGTATCCATCATTCCTATTAAACTGTAGTTTCTCTAAGGGCAGGAACTGGGTATTCTCTCTCCTTGTTCTTCTAGCTTAAGGAAGATGGTTTATAAGCATCGATTGACTTGAAATTCCATAAAAAAATGAGCCATATAATTTTGAATATACCCTCTTGGGGTCTTGGTTTCCTTAAGAGTAGATGACTTGTGAAGTCCCACATGGATCTACGACTACATGAACCAGTGGACGAAAGAGCCATCTGATGAGGTTTTGTATGGTATCAAAATACACAAGGGATTAGGAGCTGGGCAGAGTCAGAGCCCAGTTAGGAGATGCTTGTTCTGAACCAAAAATGAACCACAACAAAATTGGAGTTTACTAAGAAGTGGCAGCAGAACAGAATCGCTAAGAGGGATTTTTTTTTTTAAGCAAAAACACAGATGGGTCTCGGGGTGATCAGACGCAGATGGTAATCATCAATCACTTCCTTCATGGTACTCCACGCTTCTTCCCGTTTCAAGAGATCAACCCTAATAATGGATCCCACTGAACCTGGACTTGCCTTAGTAACTTGTTTGACCAAGAAAACCAATAAAACGTGATGGCAGTGAGGGTCTGCAACACCTAAAGTTTGACGGTTAAAAGCCCAGCAGCTTCCAGTGGATCCTTCAGAGCTTGCTCTGGGGAAAATCAGCAGCTCTGTGGGAAATCTGACCACCCTGAGACTACCATGCTGTGAGGAAGCCCAAGCTCTCTGCATAGAGGGAGAGAGATGTCTGATCGGCTGTAGCTCTTCCCAGCCCAGGTGCCAAATATGTGAGTGTAGAAGCCTGTAGATATTCCGATTCCAGCCACCATCTGAATGTGAGTACAGAAGAGACCAAGCAAAAAATCACTCAGTAGAGGGGTGCCAGAGTGGTTCAGTGGGTTAAGCATCTGCCTTCAGTTCAGGTCATAATCCCGGGGTCATGGGATGGAGCCCAGCATCTCCCTGCTCAGCAGGGAGCCTGTTTCTCCTTCTCCCTCTGCCAGTCTCCCTGCGTGTGCATACTCTTTCTCTCTCAAAAAAATAAAATCTTAAAAAAATAAAAGAATCACTCAGTAGAGTGCCATCACTCCCCAGAACCATGAGTCACAACAACAACAATAATAAAATACACTGTCATTTTAAGCCACTCAGTTTTGGAGTAGTTTGCTATCCAGAAATAGCCAAAACATAAAGAAACCAGCAGACAGGAGATAGCGGACGGGGAGTGTGGCAGATGGATTCTCACATACCTGGCTTTCCATCGCAGCTTAGCTGACCACTGAGTGGCCTTCGGCAAGGTCCTTAACCTCATGAAGCCTCGGTTTTTTCATCTGTAAAATGAGATGCTTACGGTTCCTACCTCCTACAGTCACTGTGGAAAACCTCTGAGATGACCAAGTGAGGTCACTCAGTAATGTGACCACAGGTCTTCACTCAGGGTAACTGCGAGAATGGTGACATGAATGATTCAGGAAAGTTCTAGGCATGTTGAATATGACATCCAAGGAGAAAGTCTTCACACATGTCCTGTGAGCTCTGAGCCACCTAGCTGTACCCTGGGCACATCCAAGGTCCTCGAGACTGTCTGACTGACTCATGGCAGAAAAGATGAGAAGGGGACACGAGGAGGTGGGAAAAGTTGCTGGCTGTTCACACTAAAGATTATGGCAACTTGCACCCGATTCAAATACGTAACAAGGACTCCGCTTGCCACCACACAGCCAGCCCCATCATAATCAAATGGGTCCTTCTACTCCAGGAGCGGACAGTCTGCACAGAGGCAGGCTGTGTTGGAGAGGACAAGGGAACTCATACTCACCAAGTTTCCCCTGGGTGTCAAGCCTAGGCAAAGAGTCCTCTCATATATTCTCTCTGAACCTTCTTGACAATCCTATTGGTATCATACCCATTTTACAGGGAAGGCTCGGAGAATCAAAGGAGCTTGCACCAAGTCCCCAGAGCGTAAATAGAGAGATGACAATGGCCGTGCCGATGAGGTTAATACTAGCTGAGCAGCGGCTGGCACTGTTCTAAGCACTTACGTTTATCAATTCACCGACTCCTCCCAGCAACCAAGAGTAAACACTGGCTTTGCACCCATTGCCCACAGATGGGCAAACTGAGGCATGGCGAAGCTCCGTCTTTGCCCAAGGCCATCCCACTGATAAGCAACTGAGCTGAGATACCCGTTTTATGAAATCTGGTTCCAGAGCTGAAGCTCCCGAAAGACCCAGGCCCGTTCTTGTCTGTCACGCAGTGAAGCTGCTTCTCCACGGACACCTATCCAATGGGATTTCTGTGGGGAAGATGCCCCAAATCCCATCTTATCGCACTCCACAATTAAAGTCCAGTTATTCAGTGATTGAAGTTCCCTGGAGTGATACTAAAGAGATCTCACTGGAAGGTCAACCCTGACGTGGGAACTCCCCATTACACCACCACAAGGTGAGGCCAGGGGCAGAATTCAAGGGAAAGCTGAGAAGGAGGGGGAGAGAAACTCAGACAAGACATCAGGAGGAGAGACAGGCCTCTCTGAGGTCTCTGGCCAAATGTGACTAAGTCCTTTAAAGCCCAGAGGAGGGGAAAGTGGGGGGAGGGGGTAAGGGGCACGGGGGCGGGGCGCTTGTCTGTAAAAGTGGGAGGAGCCAGCCGTCCCTTCCTTCGCAGGCCAGCTGGTTCTCATTCCAGTCTTAACAGACAGCAGAACCACCTCTTAGAACCTGGCCCAAGTTTGAGGTATTCGGTAGGAATCACAGCATGGAGCCAAAATGAATGCTTCCCCACCACCCCCCCCTTCAAATAAGTAAGGCAATTGGTAGTATGATGGGGAACAGGAAAAACCTCAAAACAGATTATTTTACAAAATGACATAACTCAATTATTTTCAGACGGCAGAAAGGGTAAATCCATTTCTCGCCACATTTAAATTTCTCACTCTCGTTGCTTTATCCTTCCCAAATCTCTGTCCCTGCCTCTAGAATGTGATCCTGATGTGCACGCCCTATCCCGTGCCAGAAAGGACTCCGGTTGCCGGATTCCGCCAAGACACTCAATCCAGCCCCCGCCCATATTAAAACTGCAGGCCTGAGAGCCAGGAGGGGCGAAGGAGCAAGGGCGTGGGGCCCTGCACGGTCTCACTGCCTCAGATACTTTCTGGAGACCTGGCAGCGGCCCCCGCGGCTCTGGGCCGTGCAGCCCAAGGCCTCCGCAAGAAGCGGGCCCGCAGGCAGTCCCACGGGGGAGGCCGTGCTGAAATACACAGGGAGGAGCGTATCTGCTCCCATCCGGGGGGGCCAGGACCTGTAGCCAAGGAAATGCAGCTCCCAGGCTGAGCCTGAGTAGGGACAGCAACACCTTCATCACTGCAGCGCAGATGTCCCATGGCACAAGGCCTGGCCCATGTGCAACAGCCACCAAACCCAGGGACTGCAGCCCTGAGCCAGCTAGCATAGGAGGCAGGAGAAGAGGCCTTTCCTGTGCTTCTCACAACCTGCTGTGCGACAATGAGCAGGAACATGCCAGGAAGTAACAGCGCCCCCCCCCCCAAGATGCCACAGGACACACAAGGAGGTGATATCATGACCGTGCACCCACAGAGCACTGTGAGTGCTGGCGTGGATAGGCTCTTGTGACCCCAAACGCATGAGAACAATGTTCTCTCTCATACTAGCGTGGTGGAGAGCAGAGGCTCAGCTGGGCAGTCCCAGCCCCTTTCCAGGCTCCCCCAGGCTAGGCCTGATTGCCTCCCTGCATGCTGCTCCCTGGTGTTTTGAGGTGTTCAGTGCTGTTAATGTCCTTGGAAAACAGCTCCCCTTAGGGAGAAGGAGATGTGAGAGCAGAGGAAGCTGGGGGAGGAGGAGAGGGCGGTTCTAGGCCCCTCAGAGCTGAACAGTGATGGCAGACTCCTCTCTGGGACAGCATTGTGGGCTCCAGATTAGATGAACTAAGGGAGCAGGGTACCCCAGAGCTTTGACGACCAGGATCTCTCCCACCTCTGACTCTCATATAAGAATTACTGTTCCTGCTAAAGCCTCCTTCCTCTCTCTCTCCCTCCCCTCCTCCCTCTCTCCCCTCCTCTTCCCTTTCTTTCCTTCCCTCTACTTTCCTGCCCATCCATTCAACACATTTTCATTAAGCACCTACTACGTGCCGAGGCTCTAGAAACCTAGTAGAGAAGGAGGTCAGTGGGTCTCCACTCTCAGGAAGTAATGCCCTATTGAGGGTGGGAGGGATGACAGACAGTAAATCAGTAAGGAAACAAATGTCCCCCAACATGTTGGACTGTCCTGGGTGGGATGGAGAGAGCTGGAACGGGGGACCAAACAGGGAGGTGACTGCATGGCCACTCTGGCCTGGGGGCTCACAGAAAGTGTTTGGGTCCCAGAAGCCACTATCTGCAGAGTAGTTAACCAGCCTCCTTGGAAGAAGATATAGTTAGATGGTCAGAACTACATCAGAACCCTGCGGAAAGCCTTATGTCAAGGCTCCATTCTGGACACATGAAGAAAATACTACCTCATGCCCTGACCCTGGGTCTTGCGGACAGAGACTCAGTCAAGCAATAGCATCCTCCTTGGGCCCTCGCCTCCGTGAACTCAGCTCCCCAGGGCCCAGGCTTAGCTGCCCAAGAGCAGGTTCCCAGATGGGAGGGGCTGAGCCAGCCACGTGACCATCCTCTCTACCTTGTGATCCCTCCCTCCCTTCCAGGCACCACTGCAAAATACATAACCCAGTGATACTGGGGATGTAGGTCCACACTCGCCACAAAAACAAGAAATAAATCTCTGGGCAGAGAGGGCGATATACCAACAGACATTCATTTAGAGCTTCTATTAGGAGTACACACACACACGCACAGAGGAAAGAGGCAAATTTCAGACCAGCTGGAGGAAAGCATGTCTCACCTGGGTTTGGAGGCCAATTTTCAAATAGAGAAGACCTCCTCAGTGAGCGAGCTGGGAGTGAGGCAGCCAGGATTCAAATTCACCTCATGCACGAAGCAGGTTCAATCAGTCTTTTATGGCTTGTGGTTTCGCTCCAGGAATACCCTTTTTTTCAACATTATGGTCGCAAGGCATTGAAATCTCCATAAAGAGGACTCACCCCAAATAAAAGGCCAGCATTTAGGACGTGTTATTTTTGTTTTACAGAACATCTATAATACTTTCGTGTGAAAATAACAGTATTCTCTGGGAGGGCACCAGACGGGCAGGGGAAACGCAAGGAAGAACCAGAGGAGTGAGAAGTTTGCAGAGGCACAGCCTACAAGATGACATGCTTGACGCACAACCAGAGTTGACACGTGAAAGGCATTTCTTGACCAGCACCCCGTCCCCCCTCTTGACTGGGCTGTGCTGTGGGATTCATTTGAGACTGGGGAAAGTTTACAGATAATCCAGCTTCCGACCCTTAGGCCTGGAGAGATCTCGTGGCCCACTCAAGGTCATGTAGCAGACCTACATTATTGTCTGGTGGGCTCACCCTGTGTTTGTTAAGGGCAGCGGTAGAAATCACAGTAAAGCCTGAAGTTTCCAAAGGTGAGACCTCATGAATGAAGCTCTGTAGCACCAATGGCTTGCCTGGTGTACAACTGGCGATTTATGCTGAAATAACAAAGGAAGAATCTTTAACTCATCATCTACTTCCTGAGCACACTTTGGAGCCATGTGATCTGGGATCGAAATGACAAATCAAAGGTACCTTCTGAGTCCTGATCTCTTATCCAGCTAGATTTGTCGAAGGGCACTCTGAGCTCCTGGTTTCCCTCTGGGGTCCCTGGCCTCCCCTCGGTCCCCTTTGTCAGTCCCCCTTTCTCAGTAGCCTCTTGGGTACAGATGCTCCCCAGGATTTCCTCCTCAGCTCCCTCCCTCCTCAATCACTTGGCAACCTCGTCTGCCCTCTTTGTATTACATGGGTGTGAATCCCAGTGTCTGCTCATATTTTCCACATTCTCAGGGAGGGAACTAAAGCTGAGGTCACATAAGCAGCAAATGGCTGAGGCAGGATTTGAATCCACATCTGTCTGAGTCTCGACTCCATGCCTCCTGCCCCGAAAAGCTGGGATTTTATCATCCAGGCTCTGAAGAACTAGTGAGAACGTTACATTCCAGTGATAACCTATGAATCAGCGGTTCCTATTATTTCGGGACCAATGAACTTTTTGAAATCATATAAAAGCATGGACATTCTCCATAGAGCTGACTTATGAATGTTTTAGTACAGGAAACATTAGTATACAATTTAAAGAGGGTCCTGGATCCCCCTGGAACTCATCAATGACTCCCTCTGGGTCAGGGACCTCAAATTAGGAACCAAACCTGTAAACACACAGAAAATATCTTTGAATACTTTATTTTATTTTTTTAAGTAGATTCCACACCCAGCATGGAGCCCAGTATGGGGCTTGAACTCACAACCCTGAGATCAAGACCTGAGCTAAGATCAAGAGTTGGACACTTAACTGGCTGACCCACCCAGGCACCCCTAATACTTTAAATAAAACCATAGTTTAGGTGTTCTTTCTCATCTGCTCTGACTTGCCTCTAGTAACCAAACAGAAACCTGCACCATGTCATGGATTATTTGGTGAACAGATTATGTGCTTTCTAATAAGAAACTCGACACCTGATTTCTGTCACCTTGACTTACTTATTATTAAAAAAATGGCACTAGGACCTAAAACAATCAAAGATGTTGTGTGACATGAAGATCTTACTTCCTTCCCGCCCCACTGTTCTAGCTGTGGCAGCCCTGGATGAAATAGAGAGATGCTGGTTCCGCCTCACGTGTCATGTGTCCGTTCCCACCAGAAGGACCTGGTAGAGATGCTGTGATCACTAAATAAGGTGCCACGTAGAGAGTATTCACCAAAGGGTCTGGTACTTGAGACATGCTGAATGAATGTGAGGTATTACCTTCAACGTCCTTGGAAAGCCAGCCACAGCCCACCTCCATAGCCTCATGTCCTAATCCTCCTACCTACTCAACTCCAGACCAGCCACAGAGACTAAAAAGCACTTTCCAGAGCTCTCAGACTTCTGGGCCTTCACCCATGCTATTCCCTCTTCCTAGAATGCCCATCCACCAATGTGTCCATATGGAAAATTCCATCAAGATCCAGCTTAAATGTTAAGCTTTCCATGACTCCCTGGCTGGAATTTATTTTCCTTTTGGAACTTGTAAACCATTGTGGCTAAGTCTCTGTCATAGCACTTAGGATACTAGGCTACAATTATTCATCTCTTTGCCCTGGTGTGTCAGCTCCAGGGGATAGGACCCTATCTCCAACAGGTGTATCCCTAAGAGACCACAGAAGATGTCCATCAGCATTTCACTCTTGGAAATGAACTCCACTATGCTAACAAATTCTCTCAAACTCTTTCCTAAGTCCCAGTCTGTCTAGAAGCTTTAGTCAAGTCCAAGTATGCTCCAATTTACCTGATTTTAAAAGACCCATACCTTTCAATCCCAGTCATAACTGTCCCAGCAGAAACAGTAATGCCTGCGGCTCAGTCATGGGGCCATCCTGTAATTTATATCCAGTCTAAGTCATTGCTAAGGGAGAGAACATGTCTGTTCCTCAGAAAGAATGGCTGGCAACCATTAGTGCTAAACTCGGATCAACGCAGGCCATGTGCCTTGGGTCAGAAGTTTACCTTGTGGATTGATCATCAAAGCTTAACCTGGCTAAGGGCTGCTCATACTAGAAACAGTAACACAAGGCGTGAGGGTCCCAAAAGTTTCAGCCTTTCCAAATGAACATTCAACATGTTCTTGGTTGGGAAAGGATGCAAAAAAAGAGAGGACAGGAAACTATCAAGTCCGTTCCAATCACTAACCTGCCAAAAAGAAATAGGCATGAAAATTTCTTTTTTTGTTTAATTAAGCGGGCCCCTCTGGAAGACGTGAAAAGCACTGGGTTCTGATTCTTGGAAAAGGGGTTTTTAGAGGTGA